>NC_091076.1:52535086-52845344 GCF_032405125.1 Capricornis sumatraensis
GTATATTGTCACCTTGCTTATTTAAATTATATGCAGAGTACATCATGAGAAACATTGGACAGGAAGAAGCACAAGCTGGAATCAAGATTGCCAGGAGAAATATCAATAACCTCAGATATGCAGATGACACCACCCTTATGGCAGAAAGTGAAGAGGAACTAAAAAGCCTCTTGATGAAAGTTTAAGAGGAGAGTGAAAAAGTTGGCTTAAATCTCAACATTCAGAAAATGAAGATCATGGCATCTGGTCCCATCACTTCATGGGAAATAGATGGGGAAACAGTGGAAACAGTGTCAGACTTTATTTTTTGGGGCTCCAAAATCACTGCAAATGGTGACTGCAGCCATGAAATTAAAAGACACTTACTCCTTGGAAGAAAAGTTATGACCAATCTAGATAGCATATTGAAAAGCAGATACATTACTTTGATGACTAAGATCCGTCTAGTCAAGGCTATGGTTTTTCCAGTAGTCATGTATGGATGTGAGAGTTGGACTGTGAAGAAAGCTGAGCACCGAAGAATTGATGCGTTTGAACTGTGGTGTTGGAGAAGACTCTTGAGAGTCCCTTGGAATGCAAGGAGATCCAACCAGTCGATTCTGAAGGAAATCAGCCCTGGGATTTCTTTGGAAAGAATGATGCTAAAGCTGAAACTCCAGTACTTTGGCCACCTCATGCGAAGAATTGACTCATTGGAAAGGACTCTGACGCTGGGAGGGATTGGGGGCAGGAGGAGAAAGGGTCGACAGAGGATGAGATGGCTGGATGACATCACTGACTCGATGGACATGAATCTGATTGAACTGTGGGGGTTGGTGATGGACAGGGATGCCTGGCGTGCTGCCATTCATGGGGTCTCAAAGAGTCGGACACGACTGAGCGACTGAACTAAACTGACCTGAATGATACAAATGAACTTATTTACAAAGCCGATACAGACTCACACACTTTGTAACAAACTTGGGTTACCAATGGGAAAAAGTGTGGTGCAGGGATAAAATAGGGCTTGCAATTAATATATACATACTACTATATACAAAATAGATAATCAACAAAAACTTACTGTATAGCACAGTAATTCTAATTTTATATTTGGGGAAATAACCTGAAAAAGAATGGATATATGTGTATTTGTAAGTGAATCCCTTTACTGTATACCTGAAATTAACATAATATCATAAATCAACTATGCACCAATATGAAATAAAAAACTAAATTTCAAAAATACATTTCAATGTTCCTCCCCAAGAAGCAATGAGTTTGAGCCCCATATTGGGGTCCCCAGCTTGGGGATTCTACACCAGAAAAAACACATTTAACATCACTTTGATGGTCAGTGGGACTTGCATATAGGAGAATCAGAGAATGTAGGAAACAGTTTTTGCTCTTAAAGGGCACATGGAAAATAACACATTGTCCAAAACTCAGCTGAGAGACAATAATATGAAATGGCCCTTGGTCAGATCACTTGCTGATTTTGGAAAGACTCCCAGATAGCTCAGTTGGTAAAGAATCTGCCTGCAATGTGGGAGACCTGGATTTCATCCCTGGGTTGGGAAGATTTTCTGGAGAAGGGAAAGGTTACCCACTCCAGTATTCTGGCCTAGAGAATTCCATGGAATGTAGAGTCCATGTGGTTGCAAAGGGTCAGACACAACTGAGAGATTTTCACTTTCAGGGAGAGTGGAGGAGCTGAGACTCCCTTTAGTAACACACATGTTTATGACAGCATTTGGGGAAGCTTGTTCTACCACAAGGACATCAGTACTGTTAAGAGTCATTTTGAGTTTCCATGCTAGCTTATAAAAACCTAACAGAGGCTCACTTACATAAAAGCTTATCACTACCAATCTCAGGATGGAATTCCAGTTGAGCTATTTCAAATCCTGAAAGATGATGCTGTGAAAGTGCTACATTTAATATGCCAGCAAATTTGGAAAACTCAGCAGTGGCCACAGGCCTGGAAAAAAGTCAGTTTTCATTCCAACTCCAAAGAAAGGCAATGCCAAAAATGCTCAAACTACTGCACAATTGCACTCATCTCACATGCTAGTAAAGTAATGCTCAAAATTCTCCAAGCCAAGGTTCAGCAATATGTGAACCATGAACTTCCTGATGTTCAAGCTGGTTTTAGAAAAGGCAGACAAACCAGAGATCAAATTGCCAACATTCGCTGGATCATAGAAAAAGGAAGAGAGTTCCAGAAAAACATCCATTTTTGCTTTATTGATTATGCCAAAGCCTTTGACTGTGGGGATCACAGTAAACTGTGGAAAATTCTTCAAGAGATGGGAATACCGGACCACCTACCTGCCTCTTGAGAAATCAGTATGCAGGTCAGGAAGCAAGAGTTAGAAATGGACATGGAACAACAGACTGGTTTCAAATAGGAAACGGAGTATGTCAAGGCTGCATATTGACACCCTGCTTATTTAACTTATATGCAGTGTACATCATGAGAAACACTGGACTGGAAGAAACAAAAAACTGGAATCAAGATTGCCAGGAGAAATATCAATAACCTCAGATATGCAGATGACATCACCCTTATGGCAGAAAGTGAAGAAGAACTAAAAAGCCTCTTGATGAAAGTTAAAGAGGAGAGTGAAACAGTTGGCTTAAAGCTCAACATTCAGAAAATGAAGATCATGGCATCCAGTCCCATCACTTCATTGGAAATAGATGGGGAAACAGTGGAAACAGTGTCAGACTTTATTTTTGGGGGCTCCAAAATCACTGCAGATGGTGACTGAAGCCATGAAATTAAAAGACACTCCTTGGAAGAAAAGTTTTGACCAACCTAGATAGCATATTGAAAAGCAGAGACATTATTTTGCTGACTAAGGTCCGTCTAGTCAAGGCTATGGCTTTTCCAGCAGTCATGTATGGATGTGAGAGTTGGACTGTAAAGAAAACTGAGCACTGAAGAATTAATGCGTTTGAACTGTGGTGTTGGAGAAGACTCTTGAGAGTCCCCTGGACTGCAAGGAGATCCAACCAGTCCATTCTGATGGATATCAGCCCTGGGATTCCTTTGGAAGGAATGATGCTAAAGCTGAAACTCCAGTACTTTGGCCACCTCATGCGAAGAGTTGACTCATTGGAAAAGACTCTGATGCTGGGAGGGATTGGGGGCAAGAGTAGAAGAGGACGACAGAGGATGAGATGGCTGGATGGCCTCACTGACTTGATGGATGTGAGTCTGAGTGAACTCTGGAAATTGGTGATGGACAGTGAGGCCTGGTGTGCTGTGATTCATGGGGTCACAAAGAGTTGGACACCACTGAATTACTGAACTGAACTGAACCAATATTGCGAACATCAGCCTCCACAGCAAGAAATCACATTACTTGGCCCAAACTACCAGTGGGCTAGCATTAGACCTGGAACTCCTTCAGTTGTGATACAGCCCCACCCACCAGTGATTGGTGGTCTTCACATAGGATAGGGCCTAGCAAACAGCTAAGTTGAGGGTCAACCCAACTTATCATGTGTGACAATAATTGATCTCACCATAGAATAGCCCACTCAGCTCCTCCAGGTGTCATATAGCTACTACTAGGTCATATAGCTCTGCTAATCAGAGATGGATGTGCTGATGGGCCACACAAAAGATCACCTCTCCAAGATTGGGAAACCTAACTGACCACCCTAATACATACAAATAAACACAATGAATTGTGCAAAATAAGATGAAAGAGGGGTATATAATTTTAAATGTTTGTTTATTCTATGTTTGGCAATGTTGGCTTTAGTTGCAGTGCTTTGGCTCAGCAGCTGTGACATTCAGGCTTAGTTGCTCCATGGCATATGTGATTTCATTTCCTTGACCAGATATTGAACCTGTGTCCCCTGCATTGGAAGGTGGAATCTTAACAACTGGACCATCAGGGAAGTCCTGAGGAATATTTTTAAATGAAAGAATAAGGTAAAACCTTAGAAAAGCAACTAGGAATCATGGAGATGAGCAATCTTCCTGAAACAGAATTCAAGGTGATAATCATAAAAATGCTCTGTGAGCGCAGGAGAAGAATGGGTGAACACAGTGAGAAGTGTAACAAAGGGAAAATATTTCAAAAATCAACCAAAGCTGAAGAATAAAATAACTCAAATAAAAAATACAAATAAACCAATAGTGGATAATATAGTGCAGAACACATCCGTTAACTGGAAGAAAGACTAATGGAAATCACTCAAGCTGAAATAAACACACAAAAATATATTTAAGAATAAGAACAGTTTAAGAGAATTCTGGGACAACATCAAGCATACTAAACTTCATAGTATAGGAGTCTCAGACTGAGACAGAGAAAAAGAAATAAGTAGATAAATTATTTTAAGTGATAATACCTGAAAATATTACTAATGTAGCAATGGAAATAGACATCTGGGTCCAGAAATAACATAGAGAAAAATGAGAAGAACATAAACATGTTCACAAGACACATTGTAATTAAAATGGGAAAACATAAAGAGAAAGCCAGAAGTGAAAATCAGCTAGTCATACAAAATGGATATCTAATAAGACTGTTACTTAATTATTCAGTAGAAAATTAGTACACCAGAAGGGAATGGAATAATATATTTAAAGTGATGAAAGGAGAGAAAAACTATATTCTACAAAGCTATCATTCAGATTTAAAGGAGGGATGAAAAGTTTTACAGGAAAGCAAAAGCTAACAAAGTTCAGCACTCTTACATCAAGCTTTGGCCCTGAAGCAAAGTTTTGCCAAAGCAAAAACAACACCTAGTTGTTGATGTGACTGGCAATGGAAGTAAAGTCCAATGCTGTAAAGAGCAATTTTGAGTAGGAACCTGGAATATCAGTATATGAATCAAAGCAAATTGGAAGTGGTCAAACCAGAGATGGCAAGAGTGAACTTCGACATTTAAGGATTCAGTGAACTAAAACGGACTGAAATGGGTGAATTTAACTCAGATGACCATTATATCTGTGACTGTGGGCAAGAGTCTTTTAGAAGAAATGGAGTAGCCATCATAGTCAACAAAAGAGTCTGAAATGCAGTACTTGGATGCAGTCTCAAAAACGAGAAAATGATCTCTGTTTCCAAGACAAAACATTCAGTATCACAGAAATCCAAATCTATGCCCCAACCAGTAATGCTGAAGAAGGTGAAGGTGAACGGTTCTATGAAGACCTACAAGACCTTCTATAGCTAACACCCCCCCCCCCAAAAAAAAAAGGTATCCTTTTCAACATAGGAGACTGGAACGAAAAAGTAGGAAGTCAAGAGCTACCTGGAGTAACAGACAAATTTGGCGTTGGAGTACAAAACAAAAGAGGTCAAAGGCTAACAGAGTTTTACCAAGAGAACATGACGGTCATAGAAAACACCCTCTTTCAACAATACAAGAGAAGACTCTATACAGTGACATCACCAGATAGCAAAACCCCAAATCAGATTGATTATAATCTTTTCAGCAAAAGGTGGTTCTATACAGTTAGCAAAAACAAGACTGGGAGCTGACTGTGGCTCAGATGATGAACTCCTTATTGCCAAATGCAGACTGAAATTGAAGAAAGTGGGGAAAACCACTAAACCATTCGGGTATAACCTAAATCATACCCCTTATGATTATACAGTGGAAGTGACAAATAGATTCAGGGGATTAGATCTGAAAGACAGAGTGCCTGAAAAACTATGGTTATAGGTTCATGCCATTGTACTGAAGTCAGGGAATAAGACCATCCCCAAGAAAAAGAAATGCAGAAAGGCAAAATGCTTGTCTGAGGAGGCCTTACACATATCTGAGAAAAGAAGAGCAGTGAACGTCAAAGAAGAAAAGGAAAGATATACCCATTTGAATGCAGAATTCCAAAGAATAGCAAGGAGAGATAAGGAAACCTTCCTCAGTGATCAATGCAAAGAAAAAGAGGGAAACAATGGAATAGGAAAGATTCGAGATCTTCTCAAGTAACTTAGAGATACCAAGGGAAAATTCCATTCAAAGATGGGTACAAAAAAGTACAGAAATGGAACAGACTGAACAGAAGCAAAATATATTAGAAAGAGGTGGCAAGAATACACAGAAGAACCATACAAAGAAGATCTTCATGACCCAGGTAACCAAGATGGTGTCATCACTCACCGAGAACCAGATATTCTCGAATGAAAACTCGAGTGGGTCTTAGGAACCATCACGGCAAACAAAGCTAGAGGAGGTGATAGAGTTCCAGTTGAGCTATTTCAATTCCTAGAAGATGGTGCTGTGAAAGTGCTGCACTAAATATGCCAGCAGATTTGGAAAACTCAGCCCTGGTGGCAGGAATGGAAAAGGTGAATCTGCATCCCAATACGAAAGAAAGGTAATGCCAAAGAATGTTCAAACTACAGCACAATTGCACTCATCTCACATGCTAGCAAAGTACTGCTCAAAATTCTCCAAGCCAGGCTTTAAAAATACCTGAACCATGAAATTCCATATGTTCAAGCTGAATTTATAAAAGGCAGATGAATCAGAGATCAAATTACCAACATCTGTAGAATCATTGAAAAAGCAAGAGAGTTCCAGAAAAATAGCACTTCTGTTTTACTGACTACACCAAACCTTTGACCATGTGGATCACAAGAAAACTGTGAAAAATTCTTGAAGAGATAGGAATACCAGATAATCTGACCTGCTTTCTGAGAAATCTGTATGCAGGTCAAGAAGAAACAGATAGAACTGGACATGGAAAAACAGACTTATTCCAAATGGGGAAAGGAGTATGTCAAGGCTGTATATTGTCGCTCTGCTTATTAAACTTTTATGCAGAGTACATCATGAGAAATGCCAGGCTTGATGAAACACAGCTAGAATCAAGACTGCAGGGAGAAATACCAATAACTTCAGATAAGCAGATGACACCACCCTTATTGCAGAAAGCAAAGAAGAACTAAAGAGTCTCCTGATGAAAATGAAAGAGGTGAGTAAAAAATTGGCTTAAAACTCAACATTCAGAAAACTAAGATCATGGCATCTGGTCCCATCACTTCATGACAAATACATGGGTAAACAACGGAAACAGTGAGAAAATTTATTTTGGGGAGGCTCGAAAGTCACTGTAGATGGTGACTGAAGCCATGAAACTAAAAGACTCTTGCTCCTTGAAACAAAAACTATGCCCAACCCAGACAGCATATTAAAATCACAGACATTACTTTGCCAACAAAGGTCCATCTAGTCAAAGCTACGTTTTTTCCTGTAGTTATGTATGGATGGAAGTGAAGGACTATAAAGAAATATGAGCCCTGAAGAACTGATGCTTTTGAACTGTTATGTTGGAGAGGTCTCTTTAAAGTCTGCACTACAAGGAGATCTAATCATTCCATCCTAAAGGAGATCGGTCCTGGGTGTTCATTGAAAGGACTGATGGTGAAGCTGAAACTCTAATACATTAGCCATCTGATGTGAAGAACTGACAAACTGGAAAAGCATCTGATGCTGGGAACAATTAAAGGAGGGGGGAGAAGGGGATGACAGAGAATGAGATGGTTGGGGAGCATCACCGCCTCAGTGGACTTGAGTTTAAGAAAGCTCTCGGAGTTTGTGATGGACAGGGAAGCCTGGCATGCTGCAGTCCATAGAGTCGCAAATATTCGAACAGGACTGAGCAGCTGAACTGACTGACACTAACCTTATAAGATATATTAAATACTTTGCTAAAGAAAATAGAAAAGGACATAAATAGTCATAAATATATTAAAAAATAAATCATATTTCTAAAGGCAAATAGACAGTAAAATTTGTGTGTGTGTTAGTCACTCAGTTGTGTCTGACTCTCTGTGACCTTATGGACTGCAGCCCACCAGGATCCTCTGTCCATGGAATGCTCCAGGAAAAAATACTGGAATGGGGTGCCATTTCCTTCTCCAATGTGAATTTTAGTAGTAATAGTTTAGTTGTTAAGTTGTGTCCAACTCTTGCGACCCCACAGACTGTAGCCTGACACATTCCTCTGTCCATGGGATTCTCCAGGCAAGAATACTGGAGTGGGTTGCCATTTTCTTCTCCAGTAAAGGTTGTAGATCAACAATATATAAAGCTAGGAGAACAAAGTAGTAATATCATCTATATTGACAATAAGTTATTAAGGATACACAAAATGAAGCATATAAAATATAATGTCAAAAATATTAATGTTGAGTGGTTAGGAAAATGGGCTTCCCTGATAGCTCAGTTGGTAAAGAATCCACCTGCAATACAGGAGATCCCTGTTCGATTCCTGGATTGGTAAGAGCCCCCAGAGAATGAAAAGGCTACACCCCAGTATTCTTGGGGGGGGGGGTCCCTTGTGGCTCAGCTCATAAAGAATCTGACTGCAATGTGGGACACGTAGGCTCAATCCCTGAGTTGGGAAGATCCCCCTGGAGACGTGATAGACTATATTTGTGAAAATTTGTTTAACTTAAGAGATTACCAACTTTAAATTATAGCATATCTATCCATAGCTAAATTATGTATGCAGATATTGCTATATATAAGCCTCATGACAAGCAAAACCAAAAAAATCTATAAAAATAATACACATGCAAAAAAAAAGAAGAGAGAAAAAGCAGGCTAATCCAAATGAAACATTAATGAAGAAATCACAAGGGAAAGAGATGTTATGGGGAGGGAGGTGGGAGGGGGTTTCATGTTTGGGAACACATGTAAGAATTAAAGATTTTAAAATTTAATAAAAAAATAAAAATAAAAAAATAAAAAAAAAAGAAAATCATAAAAACAAGAAGAAAGGAAGAAAAAAATAACTACAAAAACAACCTCCATACAAATAACAAAATGACAAAACAATGTCAGACTTTATTTTTTTGGGCTCCAAAATCACCACAGATGGTGAATGCAGCCATGAAATTAAAAGACGCTTACTCCTTGGAAGAAAAGTTATGACCAACCTAGCTAGCATATTCAAAAGCAGGGACATTACTTTGCCGACTAAGGTCTGTCTAGTCAAGGCTATGTTTTTTCCTGTGGTCATGTATGGATGTGAGAGTTGGACTGTGAAGAAGGCTGAGAGCTGAAGAATTGATGCGTTTGAACTGTAGTGTTGGAGAAGACTCTTGAAAGTCACTTCGACTGCAAGGAGATCCAACCAGTCCATTCTGAAGGAGATCAACCCTGGGATTTCTTTGGAGGGAATGATGGTGAAGCTGAAACTCCAGTACTTTGGCCACCTCATGAGAAGAGTTGACTCATTGGAAAAGACTCTGATGCTGGGAGGGATTGTGGGCAGTAGGAGAAGGGGACGACCGAGGATGAGACGTCTGGATGGCATCACGGACTCGATGGGCATGAGTCTGTGTGAACTCCGGGAGATGGTGATGAACAGGGACGCCTGGCATGCTGCCATTCATGGGGTTGCAAAAAGTCAGACACGACTGAGCGACTGAACTGAACTGAAATTCCTATCAGTAAGTAATGTTAATCAACTAAACATTCCCATCAATAGACATAAAGTGGTTGAATAGCTTAAAATTGTATAAATATAACTCAAATTATATGTTCATTTCAGTTCATTTCAGTTGCTCAGTCATGTCTGACTCTTTACAACCCCATGAACCACAGCACGCCAGGCCTCCCTGTCCATCACCAGCTCCCAGAGTCCACCCAAACCCATGTCCATTGAGTCGGTGATGCCATCCAACCATCTCATCCTCTGCCATCCCCTTCTCCTCCTGCCCTCAGTCTTTCCCAGCATGAAGGTCTTTTCCAATGAGTCAGCACTTCACATCAGATGGCCAAAATATTGGAATTTCAGCTTCAACATCAGTCCTTCCAATGAACACCCAGGTCTGATCTCCTTTCAGATGGACTAGTTGGATCTCCTTGCAGTCCAAGGAACTCTCAAGAGTCTTCTCCAACACCACAGTTCAAAACCATCAGTTCTTCGGCACTCAGTTTTCTTTATAGTCCAACTCTCACATCCATACATGACCACTGGAAAAACCCTAGCCTTGACTAGAAGGACCTTTGTTGGCAAAGTAATGTCTCTGCTTTTGAATATGCTATTTAGGTTGGTCATAATTTTCCTTCCAAGAAGTAAACATCTTTTTATCTTATGGCTGCAGTCACCATCTGCAGTGATTTTGGAGCCCAGAAAAATAAAGTTAGCCACTGTTTCCACTGTTTCCCCATCTATTTGCCATGAAGTGATGGGACTGGATGCCATGATCTTAGTTTTCAGAATGTGGAGCTTTGAGCCAACTTTTTCCACTCTCCTCTTTCACTTTCATCAAGAGGCTCTTTAGTTCTTCTTCTTCACTTTCTGCCATGAAGGTGGTATCATCTTTACAATTGCACTCATCTCACATGCTAGTAAAATAATGTTTAAAATTCTCCAAGCCAAGTTTCAACAATATGTGAACCGTGAACTTCCAGATGTTCAAGCTGGTTTTCGAAAAAGCAGAGGAACCAGAGATCAAATTGCCAACGTCTACTGTATCATTGAAAAAGCAAGAGAGTTCCAGAAAAATGTCTATTTCTGCTTTATTGATTATGCCAAAATCTTTGACTTGTGGATCACAATAAACTGTGGAAAATTCTGAAAGAGATGGGAATACAAGATCACCGGACCTGCCCCCTGAGAAATCTGTATGCAGGTCAGGAAGCAAAAGTTAGAACAGGACATGGAATAACAGACTGGTTCCAAATAGGAAAAAGATTAGGTCAAGGGTGTATATTGTCACCCTACTTATTTAACTTATATGCAAGGCACATCATGAGAAACCCTGGGCTGGAGGAAGCACAAGCTGGAATTAAGATTGCCAGAAGAAATATCAATAACCTCAGAAATTATATGTTATATGTGATTAAACATTTTATAATAATTGCAATTAAGCATATATGATATGAAATATTTTAAAATATATAGACTTTTAAAAAATGTATTAGATGTGTTTTATGCTTACACTGCCTAAAGAGAACCACCTTATATCTTAAGACACACATAGACTGAAATTGAGAGAATGGAAGAATTTATTCTATGAAAATAGAAATGATGAGAAATCCAGCATAGCAATACTTAGCCAAAATAGACTTTAAAACTAACTGTAACTAGAGAAAAAAAAATCACATTACAAAATGGTGAAGAATCAATCTGATAAGAAGATATAACAAGTATAAATACATATGCACCCAACATCAGTTCAGTTCAGTTCACTCGCTCAGTAGTGTCCGACTCTTTGCGACCTCATGAATCGCAGCACGCCAGGCCTCCCTGTCCATCACCAACTCCCAACATAGCAGCAGCTAAATGTATAAAGAAAATATGAACAAGCATAAAGGGAGATATTGGTAACAACGTAAAACTAGTAGAGAACTTTTACACCCACTTCCATCAATGATGGAAACAGATTATGATACAAACAGAAAATCAATAGGAAAAGAACTCCTTTAAATGATACTTTAGATCAGATGAAATTCGTAGGAACACATAGCACTTTCTCTTGTGGCTCAGCTGGTAAAGGATCTGCAATGCAGGAGACCTGGATTCAATTCCTGGGTTGGAAAGTTCCTCTGAAGAAGGGATAGGTTACCCATTCCAGGATTCTTGGGTTTCCCTGGTGTTTCAGAAATTAAAAAAAAAAAAAATCCACCTGCAATGTGGGAGACCTGGTTTCAATCCCTGGGTTGGGAAGATTCCTTAGAGGAGGGCATGGCCACCCACTTCAGCATTAATTTGCAAACCCCTTGAATCATTGAAAAAGTAAGTGAATTCCAGAAAAATATGTGCTTCTGATTTATTGACTACACTAAAGTATTTGACTGTGTGGATCACATCAAACTGGAAAATTCTTCAAGAGATGGTAATATCAGACCACCTTACCTGCCTCCTAAGCAATCTGTATGCAGGTGAAGAAGCAAGAGTTAGAACTGGACATAGAACAATGCACTGGTTCCAAATTGGGAAAGGAGTACATCAGGCTTTATTGTCATCCTGCTTATTTAAATTATATGCAGAGTACATCATGCGATATGCTGAACTGGATGAAGCACAAGCTTGAATCAAGATTTCTGGGAGAAATATAAATAACCACAAATATGCAGATAACACCACACTTATGGCAGAAAGTGAAGAGGAACTAAAGAGCATCTTCACAAAAGTGAAAGAGGAGGGTGAAAAAGCTGGTTTAAAACTCAACATTAAAAAAAAAAAAAGAATATCATGGCATCCTGTCCCATAACTTCATGGCATATAGATGGGGAAACAATGGAAACAGTGAGCGATTTTATTTTCTTGGGCTACCAAACCACTGCTGATGGTGACTAAAGCCATGAAATTAAAAGATGCTTGCTCCTTGGAAGAAAAGCTATGATAAGTCTAGATGTTGTATTAAAAAGCAGAGACATTATTTTGCCTACAAACGTCTATATAGTTGAAGTTATGTTTTTTTTTTTTTCCAGTAGTCATGTATGGATGTGAGAGTTGGACCATAAAAAAAGCTGAGCACTATAGAATTGATCCTTTTGAACTGTGGTGTTAGAGAAGACTCTTGAGAGTCCGTTGGACTGCAAGGAGATCAAATTAGCTAATCCTAAAGGAAATCAAACCTAAATATTCATTGGAAGGACTGATGCTGAAACTCCAAGACTTTGGCCACCTGATGCGAAAAGCTGATTAATTGGAAAAGACCTTGATACTGGGAAGGGTTGAAGGCAGCAGGAGAAGTGGATGATAGAGGACAAGATGGTTGGATGGGATCACTGACTCGATGGACATGAGTTTGGGCAAGTTCCACAGAAGGTGAAGGATGGGGAAGCCTGGTGTGCTATGGTCTATAAAGTCACAAGGAATCGGTCATGACTGAGCAACTGAACAGTGACGAAAAGATATAACAGATGACAAGAGAGACTTGTACTTTTGGCAATGATTCTAGTTGACAGGGATATATGACCTGGTAGACAGTTTAGAATATAATAATCAAAGTCACATAAATTTGAAATCATTCAGAATTTCAAATTCTGGCTGATACCTATTGGAAGTTCTTTTTCACCAAGAAAGTTTCTGTGATTTGTTTTATAAAGAACCATTCACGATTACATTTTGTATCTGCTTGAGATGAACCCTGAGGTAGTAAGCTCTAAAACTCAGGTAGCCAACATAGTCATTCAAATGTTTTAAAAAATAATAATAATAGTGGGTTTTTTCCAAGTTGAAAGATTTTACAAATTTAATATGATGCTGTATTCAACTTACAATATTAATTAGCTTATAGTGCTATCATGTTTTTAAGTCTATGTTTTTATACAACCATCAAAATAATTTAAACTAAAACCAAAGTATTAAAAACTTGATCAGAAATTTGTATATAATGTATTCTGATTTATAAAATGATCAAAGAATCAAGCAGTATACATACAAAATGAAAAAAAAAAGCACAAAGGCTTGACAAGATGCATTTTCACTAAAACTAATCAAACACATTTGTTCTTTGGAATTCTATAATTCACTTTTCCTCTTGTACTTCTCAATAGGGTTCTCTTATTTTCTTTTATTTAATCCCACATTTAGCTCTCAATTTTCCCAATCACTTCTTTTTTGATTTTGTATTTCAACTTCAGAAGAAGACTGTTGCAGAATTTTTTTAATTGTATCTTCTAAACAGATTTATCAGTTGAATTTAGAGTTAGCGAAAACTGAACTCTGACTACAGTTAGCCCCTTGCTGCAGGTAGATTACAATGAAGCATGAAATTTGAATTAGATAGAACTGGGTTTATGTGGTATCCTGTGATATACTAGCTGTGTGACATGGACAAGTAATTTGAACTTTTAGATACTGAGCTTTGTTGTTGATAAATAGGATGATAATACTGATCAAAAAGTGTTATGGAAAGGATTCAAAGGAGACAATGCTGTGTGTTCAGTAGTGTCCAACTCTTTGAGACTCCATTTGCTATAGCCTGCAAGGCTCCTCCCCTGGAGTGGGTTGCCATTTCCTCCCTCAGGGGATCTTCTGTACCCAGAGGTTGAATTTGCATATCCTTAGTCTCCAGTATTACAGGTGGATTTTTTTACCTCTTAGCCACCTGGGAAGTCCAAAGGAAACAGTACATGTAAAATAAGCAAGGTGAAAAGACAGCCTTCAGAATGGGAAAAAATAATAGCAAATGCAGCAACTGACAAATAACTAATCTCAAAAATATACAAGCAACTCCTGCAGTTCAATTCCAGAAAAATAAATGATCCAATCAAAAAATGGGCAAAAGAACTAAATCTTTGGAGAAACAAAGAAGACATGCAGATGACTAACACACACATGAAAAGATGCTCATCACTCATTATCAGAGAAATGCAAATCAAAACCACAATGAGCTACCATTTCACACCAGTCAGAATGGCTGTGATCCAAAAGTCTACAAGCAATAAATGCTGGAGAGGGTGTGGAGAAAAGGGAACCCTCTTACACTGTTGGTGGGAATGCAAACTAGTACAGCCACTATGGAGAACAGTATCGAGAGTCCTTTAAAAACTGGAAATAGGACTGCCTTATGATCCAGCAATTCCACTGATGGGCATACACACCAAGGAAACCAGAATTGAAAGAGACACGTGTACCCCAATGTTCATCACAGCACTCTTTATAATATCCAGGACATGGAAGCAACCTAGATGTCCATCAGCAGATGAGTGGATAAGACAGTTGTGGTACATATACACAATGGAGTATTACTCAGCCATTAAAAATAATACATTTGAATTAGTTCTAATGAAGTGGATGAAACTGGAGCTGATTATACAGAGTGAAGTAAGCCAGAGAGAAAAACACCAATACAGTATACTAACACATATATATGGAATTTAGAAAGATGGTAACAATAACCCAGTATGCGAGACAGCAAAAGAGACACAGATGTATAGCACAGTCTTTGGACTCTGTGGGAGAAGGAGAAGGAGAGGGTGTGATGATTTGGGAGAATGGCATTGAAACATATAAAATATCATATATGAAACGAATCGCCAGTCCAGGTTCGATGCATGATACTGGATGCTTGGGGCTGGTGCACTGAGACGACCCAGAGGGATGGTATGGGGAGGGAGAAGGGAGAGGCGTTTAGGATGGGGAACACATGTATACCTGTGGCAGATTCTTGTTGATGTATAGCAAAACCAATACAGTATTGTAAAATAATTAACCTCCAATTAAAATAAATATATATTAAAAATTAAAAAAATAAAATAATTTAAAGAAATGTGTTACACAATGCCACAGTATGTTCATGTTCATGTTCATGCTCAGTCTATTACATGACTACTTGCAGCAACCTTTCTATTGTTAAAATTTTTCATTCATAAGCAACATTTACATTGTTCAATTCTATTGTATTCAAATTCTAGTGAACAATGAACTTAGGAAGGATTTCCTTTTAAATATAGACTTATTTTCATTTTTAGTTTGGAAATACTAACATACACAATGTTTCTGGGGCTTGCCAGGTGGTTTAGTGGTAAATAACCTGCCCACCAATGCAGGAGATATGGATTCAGCCTGGGTCTGGAAGATCCCCTGGAGGAGGAAATGGCAATCTACTCCAATATTTTTGCCTGGGAAATCTCATGGACAGAGGAGCCTGGTGGACTAGCGTACATGGTGTTGTGAAAGAGCCCAACACGACTTAGTGACTAAACAACAGCAACAACAAAATGTCTCTAGAATGGTTAAATTTAGTAGAAAGTCAAATAATAAAATTGAATATCCCATCAAATCCATTTGAACTTTGAAAAAGCATGTATTAGAAATGAAGATGCAAAAAAAAAAAAAAAAGAAGCAGTCATTGCTTGTGGAAGCATAAAGATGGGTTTTGGCTATCATTGAATAAACATATGTGTGAAAAGAGCAAGATCTCTTTGGCTTCACCATAATGTCAATGATCAGGAGTAGAGAGATATATTTGCAGGTTGTCTAATGGATGCATAATTGACTAACTGATGGAGTAAATGATTATTAAATACATAAGTGCCTCAAATAGTCAAGATTCTGATATTGCCCCATCCTCATATCATGTCTCAGGCACCGCCCACCAAAAAAACCCAATGAGTTAGGTCCTAATTAATTCTTTAAAAACCTGAAGCTTAGAAAGGGCTTAGTTTCTGCCTATACTGTAAAATTATAAATTAAAGGGACTGAGATTCAACTATGTATTCTGATTTTCACTGTAAATTGCTTCTCTCTTTACTAAGATAACAATGAAAAGTAATGAATTTGGATATGATCAGTTCAGTTCAATTCAGCTCACTCTTTGAGTCATGGCCAACTCTGCAACCCTATGGACTGGAGCACGCCAGACTTTCCTGTCCATTGCCAATTCCTGGAGTTTGCTCAATTCATGTTCACCGAGTCAGTGATGCCATCCAAACATTTTATCCTCTGTCATCCCCTTCTCTTCCTGCCTTTACTTTTTCCCAACATCAGAGTCTTTACCAATAAGTCAGCTCGAATTCGGGGAACAAAGTATTGGAGCTTCAACTTTAGCATCAGTCCTTCCAAAGAACATTCAGGACTGATTTCTTTTAGGATTAACTGTTTGGATCTCCTTGAAATCCAGGGGAATCTCAAGAGCCTTCTCCAACATTACAGTTCAAAAGCGTCAATTCTACAGTCTCACATCCATACATGACTACTGGAAAAACCATAGCTTTGACTAGATGTATATTTTTTGGCAAAGTAATGTCTCTGCTTTTTAATACATGTCTAGGTTTGTCATAGCTTTTCTTCTTAGGAGTAAGCATCTTTTAATTTCATAGCTGCAGTCATCATCATTGTGATTTTGGAGCCCAAGAAAATAAAATCCATTCTTTCTCCATCTATCTGCCATGAAGTGATGGAACAGGATGCCATCATCTTGGTTTTTTGAATGCTAAGTTTTAAGCCAACTTTCTCACTCTCCTCTTTAACTTTAATCAAGCAGCTCTTTAGTTTCTCTTTGGTTTCTACTGTAATGTTGGTGTAATCTGCATATCTGAGGTTATCAATACTTCTATCAGCAATCTTCATTCCAGCTTGTGCTAAATCCAGCCCGCCATTTTGCATGATGTACTCTGCATATAAGTTAAATAAGCAGGGTGACACTATACAGCCTTGATATCGTCGTTTTCCAATTTAGAATCAGTCTGTTGTCCTATGCCTGGTTCTAACTGTTGCTTCATGATGTGCATACAGATTTCTCAGGAGGCAAATAACGTGGTCTGACATTCTCATCACTTGAAGAACTTTCCACAGCTGATTGTGATTCATATAGTCAAAGGCTTTGGCATAGTCAATAAAGCAGACATAGATGTTTTTCTGCAACTCTCTTGCTTTTTCTATGATCCAATGGATGTTGGCAATTTTATCTCTGGATCCTCTGCCTTTTCAAAATATAGCTTGAACAACTGGAAGTTCTTGATCAATGTACCATTGAAGCCTAACTGGGAGAAGTTTGAACATTATTAGTGTGTTAGATGAATGCAATTGTGCAGTAGTTTGAAAATGCTTTGTCATTGCCCTTCTTTGGGATTACAATGAAAACTGAAACTTTTCAATCCTATAGCCACTGCTGAGTTTTCTACATTTGCTGGTATATTGAATGCAGCACTTTTACAGCATTATCTTTTAGGATTTGAAATAACTCAACTAGAATTCCATCAACTCCACTAGCTTTGTTCCTTCTGGTGTTTCCTAAGGCCCACTTGACTTGCTGTTCTTTGGAACTCTGCATTCAAATGGGTATATCTTTCCTTTTCTCCTTTGCCTTTCACTTATCTTCTTTTCTCAGATGTTTGTAAGGCCTCTTCAGACAATCATTTTGCCTTTTTGCATTTCTTTTTCTTGGGGATGGTTTTGACCACTGTCTCCTCTACAGTGTCACAAATCTCCTTCCATAGGTCTTCTGGCACTCTGTCTGTCAGATCTAATCCCTTGAATCACTCACTTTCCCTGTATAGTTGTAAGGGATTTGATTTAGGGCATACCTGAATGGTCTAGTGTTTTTCTCTCCTTTTTTCATTTAAGTCTGAATTTTGTAATAATATATTTAAGATCTGACCCACAATCACCTCTCAGTCTTGCTTTTGATGATTTTATAGAGCTTCTCCATTCTCAACTGCAAATAATATAATCAATCTGATTTTCATATTGACAATCTCATGATGTCCATGTGTAGAGTTATCTCTTGTGTTGTTGGAAGAGGGTGTTGGCTATGACCATTGTATTCTCTTTGCAAAACTGTTAGCTTTTTTGCTGCTTCATTTTGTACTCCAAGTCCAAGTTTGCCTGTTACTCCAGGTAACTCTTGATTTTCTTCTTTTGTATTCCGGTCCCCTATGATAAAAAGGCATCCTATTTTTGCATTCCATTCTTCTATGATAAAAAAAAAAAAGCATCATTTTTTGTGTTCATTCTAGAAGTTCTTGTACGTCTTCATAGAACCGTTCAGTTTCAACTTCTTCAGCATTACTGGCTTGGGCATAAGCTTAAATTTATTTGATATTGAATGACTTCCCTTGAAAATGAATAGAGATCATTGTGTAGTTCTTGAGATTGCACTGAATTTTGGACTTTTTTTTTTTTTTTTTTTACTATGAGGGGTATCCCATTTCTTCCAAGGGATTCTTTCCCATAGTAGTAGATATACTGGTCATCTGAATTACATTCACTCATTCCAGTCCATTTTAATTCACTGATTCCTAAAATGTTGATATTCACTCTTGCCATTTCCTGTTTGACCTCTTCTAATTTACCTTGATTCATGGACCTAACATTATAGTGTTCTTTACAGCATTGGACTTTACTTCCATCACCAGTTATATCCACAACTGTGCGGGTTTTTTTTTTTTTTTTCCACTTTTGCTTCATCTCTTCATTCTTTCTGTTCTCCTTCTTCTCCAGTAGCATATTAGGCACCTAACAACCTGGGAAGTTCATCTTTCAGTGTCATATATTTTTGCCTTTTCATACTGTTTATGGGGTGCTAAATACAAGAATACTGAAGAGGTTTGGACTTGCCTTCTGCTGTGGATCATGTTTTGTCAGTACTCTCCACCATGACCCATTCTTCTTGGGTGGCCTTACATGGCATGGCTCATAGTTTCATTGAACTATGCAAGGCTGTGATCAATGTCATCAGGTTGATTAGTTTACTGTACTTGTGGTTTTCACTGTCTTCCCTCTGATGGATAAGGACAAGAGGCTTGTGGAAGCTTTCTGATGAGAGTGACTGGCTATAGGGAATCTTGTTCTGATGGGTGGCGCCATGCTCAGTAAATCTTTAATCCAACTTTCTGTTGATAGTTGGGGCTGTGTTCACCTTTTGTTGTTTAGCTTGAGGGCAGACTATCATAGGGATAAAGGCAGTGATGCGATTTCCTTCTCCAGAGGATCTTCCTGACCCAGAGATCGAACCCGGGTCTCCCACATTGTAGGCAGATGCTTTACCATCTGGCAGTCCTTTTTAACCTCCTTCAAAAGGACTTACATCAGCACTGTTGTTTTCAATGCCCCTGACCAGGTGACAGGCCACTGTTGACCTTTGTCTCTGCGAGAGCCTCCTGGACACTCACAGGCAAGTCTGACTCAATGTATTTTGGGGTCACTGCTCCTTTCTCCTGGGTCCTGGTGGACACAAGCTTTGGTTTGTGCCCTCCAGGAGTCTGTTTTCCCAGTACTGTGGAAGTCCTATAATCCACCCAAGCACATCCTATAATCAAATTACACTGGCCACCTAAGTCAAATTTCCTTTGTGTTCTCAGTCCTTTTGCCAAATCCCAAGATTGGGAAATTTTTCGTGGGTCCTAGAACTTACACAACTTTGATAAAACTGTTCTCCATTTTGTGGGTTGTGTGCCTCATGGCTCTATGATGGGGCTAATGGTGACCTCCTCCAAGAGGATTTATGCCACATGCAGTGCCTCCAGGCAAGAATACTGGAGTGGGTTGCCATGCTCTCTTCCAGGGGTTCTTCCCACTCCAGCTATCAAGGCCAAGTCTCCAGCATTGTAGGAAGATTCTTTACTGACTGACTGAGTTATGAGGGAAGTGCAAAAATACTGGATTGGGTCCAATAAACCATCACGGATTACCTCCCTATTTTTATTTCCATTTACAAATAAAGAAACAGAGGTATTGATCGGTTAATTAACTTGCAAAAGTTTACTTTTCTAAGTGCTGCTCAATCTCTGTCTGACTCTTTGTGACCCTATGTACTTTAGCCTGCCAGGCTTCTCTGTCCCTGGGATTTCCCATATAAGATACCATATATCAAAAAGAGACTAGCACAAAATTGTAAAGAAACTATACCCCAATAAAAATATTGTAAAAATAAGTTTTGCAGAAATTAAAAAAAAACAACAAAAAGCTACAAGTAGTCATAAAAATAGACAATTTAAGATAGATTCAATTCATGAAAAAATCATAATTAGACATAGAAAACCAACCTGAGATTTTCATGGTAAAATATTTATTTTTCTCTTGCTCAATGGCTTTTTCTCCTCTAGGTGTATGTTTAGTTTAGTTTAGTCACTCAGTGTGTCTGACTCTTTGTGACCCCATGGATCACAGCACACCAGGCCTCCCTGTTCATCACCAATTCCTGCAGTTCACGCAGACTCATGTCCATGGAGTCAGTGATGCCATCCAGCCATCTCATCCTCTGTCGTCCCCTTCTCCTCCTGCCCCCAATCCCTCCCAGCATCAGAGTCTTTGCCAATGAGTCAACTCTTCTCATGAGGTGGCCAAAGTACTGGAGTTTCACTTCAGCATCATTCCCTCCAAAGAAACCCCAGGGCTGATCCTCTTCAGAATGGAATGGTTGGATCTCCTTGCAGTCCAAGGGACTCTCAAGAGTCTTCTCCAACACCACAGTTCAAAAGCATTAATTCTTTGGCACTCAGCTTTCTTCACAGTCCAACTGTCACACCCATATATGACCACTTAAAAAAACATAGCCTTGACTACATGGACCTTTGTTGGCTAAGCAATGTCTCTGCTTTTCAACATGCTATCTAGGTTGGTCATAACTTTTCTTCCAAGGAGTAGTTCAGTTCAGTCGCTCAGTTGTGTCCGACTCTTTGTGACGCCGTGAATCGTAGCACGCCAGGCCTCCCTGTCCATCACCAGCTCCCGGAGTTCACTCAGACTCACGTCCATTGAGTCAGTGATGCCATCCAGCCATCTCATCCTCTGTCGTTCCCTGCTCCTCCTGCCCCCAATCCCTCCCATCATCAGAGTCTTTGCCAATGAGTCAACACTTCGCATGAGGTGGCCAAAGTACTGGAGCTTCAGCTTCACCATCATTCCCTCCAAAGAAATCCCAGGGTTGATCTCCTTCAGAATGGACTGGTTGGATCTCCTTGCAGTCCAAGGGACTCTCAAGAGTTTTCTCCAACACCACAGTTCAAAAGCATCAATTCTTTGCTGCTCAGCCTTCTTCACAGTCCAACTCTCACATCCATACATGACCACAGGACGAACCATACCCTTGACTAGACGGACCTTAGTCGGCAAAGTCATGTCTCTGCTTTTGAATATAGTATCTAGGTTGGTCATAACTTTTATTCCAAGGAGTAAGCATCTTTTAATTTCATGGCTACAGTCACCATCTGCAGTGATTTTGGAGCCCCCCAAAATAAAGTCTGACACTGTTTCTACTGTTTCCCCATCTATTTCCCATGAAGTGATGGGACCGGATGCCATGATCTTTGTTTTCTGAATGTTGAGCTTCAAGCCAACTTTTTCACTCTCCTCTTTCACTTTCATCAAGAAGCTTTTTAGCTCCTCTTCACTTTCTGCCATAAGGGTGGTGTCATCTGCATATCTGAGGTGATTAATATTTCTCCTGGCAATCTTGATTCCAGCTTGTGTTTCTTCCAGTCCAGCGTTTCTCATGATGTACTCTGCATAGAAGTTAAATAAGCAGGGTGACAATATACAGCCTTGACGTACTCCTTTTCCTATTTGAAATTAGTCTGTTGTTCCATGTCCAGTTCTAACTGTTGCTTCCTGACCTGCATACAGATTTCTCAAGAGGCAGGTTAGGTGGTCTGGTATTCCCATCTCTTTCAGAATTTTCCACAGTTTATTGTGATCCACACAGTCAAAGACTTTGGCATAGTCAATAAAGCAGAAATAGATGTTTTTCTTTAACTCTCTTGCTTTTCCCATGATCCAGCAGATGTTTGCCATTTGATCTCTGGTTCCTCTGCCTTTTCTAAAACCAGCTTGAACATCAGGGAGTTCATGATTCATGTATTGCTGAAGCCTGGCTTGGAGAATTTTGAGCATTACTTTATTAGCATGTGAGATGAGTGCAATTGTGTGGTAGTTTGAGTGTCTTTTAATTTCATGACCTCAGTGACCCTCTGCAGTGATTTTGAAGCCCATAAAAATAAAGTCTGACACTGTTTCCACTGTTTGTTAGCATAAATTATTATAATGTAATCAGTAAATATACTTTCTTTAATCAAGCTACATTTTCTTAAAAAAGAACAAGTTTGCTGTATCCTGCATCAATAAAAAGTAAAAAAAAAAAAAAAAAAAGCACGTTTGGTTGAACTGAGTTCTTTAATTTTTATCTTATTCAATGTGAGCATGTTCCTGCAATGTTCTAAAATATATTCACAGAAGCTAATGTTGCCAGATTCCCTCTGAGAGAAAAGCAAACAAAAAATTTCATGTTCAAATAGATTTGGACTACAGTGCTTAGCATCTTTCTTACTCTATTGTAGATTCACAGTGCACAGCAGCATAGCAAAAGTTGACAAATCCTGTATTAATGTAACATGTTTAATTCAATATTGTTTAAATAATTTTGATCATTAATTTCTTCACTTTTTCTTTTTTAACTATGATTACTGTAATACCACAGATAATGTTTTACAGGAAAAATTTTAGAAATGCAAGGTTAGCAAGCTAATCATGCAATATTCATTACTCTGATCTATTTTTAACTAGTTGTAAACAAAAAGATACATAAATTCTTAGAGATGGGAGTAACAGGCCACCTCACCTGTGTCCTGTGAAGCTTGTATTTAGGAAAAGAAGCAACGGTTAGAACTGGGCATGGAACCACTTGTTCAAAATTGGGACAGACATATGTCAAAGCTGTATATTGTCACCTTGCTTATTTAACTTATGTGCAGAGTGCAAAATGCTGGGCTAGATGAATCACAAGCTGCAACCCAAATTGCCAGGAGAAATATCAATAACTTCAGATATGTAGGTGATAACACTTTAATAGCAGAGAATGAAGGGCAACTGAAAAGCCTCTTGATGAAGGGGAAAGAGAAAAGTGAAAAAAAAAAATTGGCTTAAAAATCAGCATACAGAAAACTAAGATCACGCCATCCAGCATCATTACTTCATGGCAAGTAGATGGGGAAAAAGTGAAACAGTGACAGACTTTATTTTCTTGGACTCTAAAATCACTGCAGGTAGTGATTGCAACTATGAAAAAAAAAAAAAAAAAAAGCTTCCTCCTTAGAAGGAAAACTTGACAAACCTAGACATTATATTAAAAATCAGAGACATCACTTTGCCAACAAATGTCCATATAGTCAAAGCTATGGTTTTTCCAGTAGTCATCATCAGATGTGGAAGCTGGACCATAAAAAAGGTTGAACACTAAAGAACTGATGCTTTCAAACTATAGTGCTGCAGAAAACCCTTGAAGTCCCTTAGATAGCAAGGAGATTCAAACTGTCAATTCTAAAAGAAATTAACCGTGATTATTCTTGGAAAGGACTCATGCTGAGGCTGAAGATCGAGGATTTTGATCACCTGATTGCAGAGTTGACTCATTGGGGAAGATTCTGATGCTAGGAAAGATTGAGGGCATGAGGAGAAATGGTCGAGGGTGGAATGATTGAATGGCATCATTGAATCAATGGATATAAGCTTGAACAAATTTTGAGAGATAGTGAAGGACAGGGAAGTCTGGCTATGCTTCAGTCTGTAGGGTTTCAAAAAGTTGGACAAAACTGAGCCATTGAACAAAAATAACAAAAAATTGGTGAAAGACTCATGATGGTACACGTACTTTGATATCAAGATGCTGGCATAGCATAGCTTTGCAAGCCAATACTTCAATACCACTGGGGTCTCATTAAATGCAATCATGGGTACCAGTGAATTGAAGTTGCTCAGTTGTGTCCAACTCTTTGTGACCCCATGGACCATAACCTACCAGGCTCCTCCATCCATGAGATTTTCCAGGCAAGAGTAACTGGAGTGGGTTGCCATTTCCTTCTCCTGGGATCTTCCTAACTCAGAGATGGAACCCAGGTCTCCCACGCTGTGGACAGACACTTTATCGTCTGAGCCATGAGAGAAGCCATCAAGATGCTAACTATACCTAAATTGCTTAGGGGGCTTTCAGAGAGACAATATATCAATATTATATACCAAAAGAGGACCGGATTCTTAAGAATATACAATTGAAATAACATATCCAAGGACATATGTCTTTAATTTGTGAGGTTTCATTTAGGGTCTTATTTTCACACTTCTAATAATGCTGTCTCTGCTTCTTATGGGCTGTGACTGTTGTGCTGACATAAAGGAAAGTTGATTGTGGAAAATGTTGTCCTATAGGAAAATGTCATCATCTTACCCCTTTAAATAAAGCTCATTTTGAAACTGATTATTCTTACTCTAAAGTATTTATGTTGATAATTATATTAAAACCAGGGGTCTTAACTATTAAAGAGAAGTGAGATTTAGCCAGATTACAAACTACAAAGTTTGACATTAGAGTTTTCTTTTTCCTTGTTCATTTTACTAATGTATAGCTAGATTATAGATTTTCATTTCAATGACTTTTATCATTATGACTGGTAAAAGTCGTCTGGAGTAGGCTTGTTTAGAAGAATTTGTTTATCACCCCTAATATTTAAAGACAATTCAGAACATTTCATCACATTAGGATGTTTTAAAAATAGAAAGAAGCACTGCCTTTGCTCTCCAAGAGGCTATAATCTATTATTCAAGATGTTTTCAAAATTTTTGAAGAGAAAGCCACATAGAACCTGAAAAGTTAGTCGCTCTGTCATGTCCAACCCTTTGTGAACCCATGGACTGTAGCCCTCCAGTCCCTTCTGTCCATGGAATTATCCAGGCAAGAATATTGAGTGGTTTCCATTCCTTTTCCATAAACACGTAGTAGTAAGACATAAACCAATGCTTTGGAAAGATAAAATTAAGGAGCAACAAAAATGGTTAGAGAAAAGGAGACCAGATGGGAGAATGCAGCAATAATACAGGAGCATGAATGGGAATGGGGAGAACATTTCAGGAGATTTTGTTTAAGACAGAATATTCTGAACTTACTGACTGGATATGTAGGGAAAGGGAGAGGGCAGAACCAGAGATGAAGCTGTGGTTTACCAGCTCAAGTGGCTCATCAGATGAAGTACCTTTTAAAGGAATAAGGAAGTCAGAGGAGGACAAGTGCAGTTGACTCTTAAACAGTGGAAGTGGGGAAGGGAGTTAGGGGCTTCACGCTTTCAGAGGTGAAAAGGAGCAGATAACTTTACAGTCAGCATCCATGATTTCACAACTGCAGACTCAAACAACTAAGGATCATGTAGTAATATAGTATTTATTTTTAAAATAGCTATATAAGAGGACTCCTGCAGTTCAAACCTGCCATTGTTCAAGGGTCATTATAGAGAGTATGCAAGGTTATCAATTCTATTTTGGACCAAGAATGTTGCTGGAATTTGGAGAAAATTGATAATAGGTACCCTGACCATATAACACAGAGTTTATGATTAGAGCCAAACAAAAATGTAGGATTTGACCAAAGAGGATAGTTCATGTCATGACAGAAAACAAGATGTCATGACACATTTCCCAAAAATAAGAGAAAGAAGAGTAATAGTGCATCTTTATGGTTAAGAGAAGAAAAATTCCTGAGAGGAAGAAAAGTTCCACAGGGAGTGAAGTATCATTGGCAAATGCTACTGAAATGGAAAGATGAGGACTGAGAAAACAGCATTTCTAATAAAAGTAAGAGGTACCTTAAGTAGTGGAGTGAGAAGTCAAATTCAAAATGGTTAAGCAGTGAGTGATGGTAAGAAACTGAAGTAAATTCAAATTTGTTCACACCCCTCTCATCTTTTCTCCTCCCTGAAACACTGGTTAAGTTTGTAATCACAGGCCTTGTTCCTTTTATTGGCGTTCCGTGGCCCTCGCGATAGTGATCTGAATAATTACTTTTTTTCTTAAATAAGTGCCCTTAGCAGTCTTATGTTAAAATCTGTTTGTTGGTCTCTTCTGCACTGTCAACACCCAGTACTGGCGCCCGCTGCGCCCCTGGCCTGGATGTGGGAGGCGAAGGCAGTGAGCATTTCCTGGGCGGTGAGGTGTGTGTCATGCATAATCAAATGACGCCTGTCTCTGAACAGCACGTCCAAGTAGAAGGGAATATATACGAAAAATTCCATGCATGCAAACTAAGTTTTGCTATTCTTTTCTTTAAGTATATTCACCTTCTATTTTTCTATTGATAATATTTCTAAACCTAGTAAAATAATTGAGCATGTCAAATCATGATCTATACTTAGACTTATCCTTGAAGACATATGTATGTAATTTTCACAAAGGAAATATGGTAACAATTTTATATAATTGATGATAAATATTTTTCAAATAATATATTTTGTGTATTGTAATTTTTCTACAAGTGAATGTTAGATATATAGTAGAATCCTTTTATAAGATAGATTATTAAAGAAATTTAGTTATAGTGATGTGGTTTGTGTAGAAATCAGCTTGAGAGTTTCTTAATCATACAGATTTCCAGAGATTCTGATTCACTAGATCTGAGATGAATCTCAGGAATGTACATTTTTAACAATATCATCACATGATTATGACACTTTAAAAATAAGTTCTAATGAGACAAATTATTTACTCTTTCTGAATCTTTTCTTCTAATCTCAAGCAGACCAATAAGATACTTGGAAGTTGGGTGAAAATAGAAAATTTATTCATCTGAATCTTTGTGTAATTATAATAATTAAAGAGGGACAAAAGAATACAGATCAACAGAGAATTCTGTTGAAAGAGTGACATAAAGGTAAAATTATAAATGGACCCCAATGTATGAGCATATTGAATGCTCTAAAAGTTGTAAAGCAGGTGAATCTGGAAAATTTAGAAAACCAAGTTACAAATGAAAGACTATCTATTTCCATGCTGTAGAAATGAAAATTTCTTAAATGTCTTCTAAAGGAAATCCAACAGCCCAAAGAAATAAGTGTGTTATAACTCAATTGTTTTTGTGTCAGTGGTGCTGACCTGTAACCTCATCCCAGTAGTAAATTATAGTAAGGGGTGATGCTTTCTGAATAGAATATTAGTGAGTTTTCATGAAGGAAAATGTTGAGCAAACACTATTATAGACTAAAAAAATAGTTACTTAGTACTTTAATGATACTTTAAATGGATGGATATTTTAACTAATATTGAGCACTTTCTTTAAGGGAAATATTCTAGTACAGTTCTAATATAAGCAAGAAAAGACATATTTTCAAGTATAGTCAACATTTAACAGTCATAAGAGGGCTTTGATGAACAGACAGCAAGTACATTGCTACCTTATTTTGTCCAGGTTAAACCTCAGAAATATACTTTTAAATAGTTTGCAACAGTTATTATTGATTTATTTTCCTGAACTAGTAGGCAATTGCAAGTTAGATTGGAAAACATGTCTTTCTGGACATTTTTATTTGTAGAATTTGTACTTTTTTCACTCTCTCTATACATTTTAAAAATGTATACAATTATTCTCTATGTATATTATTTCTTTTCATTTAAATACATTTAAAAATGTTTACTAAAATCCCATGGACGGAGGAGCCTGGTGGGCTGCAGTTCATGGGTCGCTAAGAGTCGGACACGACTGAGTGACTTCACTTTCACTTTTCACTTACCACTTTCATGCATTGGAGAAGGAAATGGCAACCCACTCCAGTGTTCTTGCCTGGAGAATCCCAGGGACGGGGGAGCTTGGTGGGCTGCTGTCTATGGGGTCACACAGAGTTGGACAGGACTGAAGCGACTTAGCAGCAGCAGCAGCAGCAGCAGCAGCAGCAACAGCAGGGTTTCCCTGATAGCTCAGTTGGTATAGAACCCGCCTTCAATGCAGGAGATCCTGTTGATTCCTGGGTCGGGAAGATCTGTTGGAAAAGGGATAGGCTACCCACTCCAGTATTCTTGGACTTCTCTTGTGGCTCAGTTGGTAAAGAATCCCCTGCAATGCAGAAAGCCTGGGTTTAGTCCTTTGGCCGTGATGATTCACTGGAGGAGGGAATGGCAATCCATTCCAGTATTCTTGCCTGGAGAATTCCACAGGTAGAGAAGCCATGGCAGGCTACAGTCTATGGCATCACACAGAGTTGGACACGACTGAGTGACTAAGACTTTCACTTTCATCAACCCAGAGGAAACCATCAGTCTAAACTCCTTGGCTACTACCAAATCTAACAGAATATGTGAAAAGAAATGAATACTCATCAAATTTCTTGTATTTTTTTCTGTTACTTTCTTTCATTCTTTTATATTTTCTTTTTTAAAATTTTTAACCATTTATCATTTATTTATTATTATTATTATTTTTTAACTTTACAATATTGTATTGGTTTTGCCATACATCAACATGAATCCACCACAGGTGTACATGTGTTGCCCATCCTGAAGCCCCCTCCCACCTCCCTCCCTGTACCATCCCTCTGGGTCATCCCAGTGCACCAGCTCCAAGAATCATGTATTATTGGGCTGTGTCATGCAGTTTAAGAGATCATAGTTCCCCAACCAAGGATTTAACCATCACCCTTAGTGGTGAAAGTGCAGGGTCTAACCACTGGACAACCAGGGAGTTCCCTCATCTGATTTCTGTTATGTGCCAGGAACTGTGCAAGGGATGCTACCAATCATCCTGCAGTTCATAGGACTGTTTCCAAATCCTAAGTTAATGGCATTGATGGGTTTACTTAACTCCTCTGAATCAGGGTTACCTATCATACAGTGTTATTCTATAAGATGCAATTAAATAACAGTTATCATATCACTTTCTGGATGTCTTCATTATGGAGTGAATTGTCCTCTCCTTGAGGAAAACAGTGATTTGAAAGATTCACTCAGATTTAAGTAATTCCTTCCAGAGAGTTGTATTTTAAAAGGTAACTACATACGCCCTCCCCAAGCCAGTCCTGTCCATTGAAAAGTGAAATGGAAACACATGTCTAAGATACAACTTTGTCATGCAAGAGGGTCTGTTTGATGTCACCATCTATCTTGCAATAGTACTTCAAACATTGGGACATAGTTCACAAAGTCATAAGATATGGTATATAACACAAGATTTCATGGGCATGTTTATTGTTGTTGCTCAGTCACTCAGTCATGTGTGACTCTGCAACCCCAAGGACTGCAGCATGCCAGGCTTTCCTGTATCACCTCTCCCAGAGCTTGCTCAAACTCATGCCCATTGACTCAGTGATACCATCCAACCATCTCATCCTCTGTTGTCCCCTTCTCCTCTTGACTTCAATGTTTCCCAGCATCAGAGTCTTTTCTAATGAAATGGTTCTTAGTTTGCATCAGATGGTCAAAGTATTGGATTTTCAACTTCAGCTTCAGCCCTCCCAATGAATATTCTGGGTTGATTTTCGTTGGGATTGACTGGTTTGATCTTACATTCCAAGGGATTCTGAAGAATCTTCTCCAGCATGACAGTTTGGAAGCATCAATTCTTCAGCTCTCAGCCTTCTTTATAGTTCAACTGTCACATCTATATATGACTACTGGAAAAACCACAGCTTTGACTAAATGGACATTTGTTGGCAAAGTGATATCTCTGCTTTTTAATACACTGTCTAGATTTGTCATAGCTATTCTTCCAAGGAGCAAACATCTTTAAATTTTGTGGCTGTAGTAACGTTCTGCAGATTTTGGAGCCTAGGAAAATAAAATCTGTCATGTTTCAACTTTTTCCTCATTTATTTTCCATGAAATGATGGGACTGGATGCCATGATCTTTGGTTTTTGAATATTTGAGTTATAAGCCAGCATTTAACTCTTCTCTTTTACCTTCATCAAGGTTCTTTAGTTCCTCTTTGTTTTCTGTCATTAAAGTGGTGTCATATATATTCATATAGTTGTTGATAGTTCTCCTGGCAATCTTGATTCCAGCTTGTGATTCACCCAGCCCAACATTATGCATGATGTAGGGTGACAATATACAGCTTGATATACTCCTTTCCCAATTTTGAACCAGTCCATTGTGCCATGTCCGGTTCTAGCCGTTGCTTTTTGTCCTGCATACAGGCTTCTCAGGAGACAGGTCAGGTAGTCTGGTGTTCTCACCTCTTAGAGAATTTTCCACAATTTGGTATGATCGACATTTTCAAATGCATTAGTGCAGTCAATGAAGCATAAGTGGATGTTTATTTTGGAATACCTTTGCTTTTTCTATGATCCAAAAATGTTGGTAATTTGTAGTTTGTTCTCTGGTTCCTCTGCCTCTTCTGAATCAAGCTTGAGTCTGGGAGATCTTGGTTCACCTCCTGCTGAAGCCTAGCCTGAAGGATTTTTAGCATAATTTTGCTAGCATGTGAAATTAGTGCAATTGCACAGTAGTTGGAACTTTGCTTTTCTTTAAGATAGGAAGTAAAACCGCTCTTTTCCAGTCCTGTGTCCACTATTGGTTTTCCGGGTTTGCTAGCATACTGGGTACAACACTTTAACAGAATCATCTTTTAGGATGTGAAATAGCTGAAATACCATAACCTCTACTAGCTTTGTTCATAGCAATGCTTCCTAAGGCCTCCTTGACTTTACACTTCAGGATATCTGGTTCTAGGTGAATAAATACATCATCATCATCCAGGTCATTAAGAAATTTTCATACAGTTTTTCTGTGTATTCTTTTCATTTTTTAAAATATCTTCTGCTTCTGTTAGGTCCATGCCATTTTTGTTCTTTATTGTACCCTTTGCAGAAAATCTTCCCTTGCTGTCTCCAATTTTCTTGAAGAGATTTTTAGTCTTTCCCATTCTATTGTTTTCCTCTATTCCTTTTTATAGTTCACGTAAGAAAGCTTTCTTATCTTTCTTTGCTATTCTCTGGAACTCTATAGTCAGTGGCGTATATTTTCCCTTTCTCCTTTGCCTTTCACTTGTCTTTTCTTGTCGGTTATTTGTGTAGCCTACTCAACGACTTTTTCTTCTTGTATTTCTTTTTCTTGGAGATGGTTTTTAGTACAGTGTTATAAACCTCTGTCCATAGTTCTTCAGGCACTCTAGCAGATCTAATTCCTTGAATCTATGTGTCACTTCCACTGCATAACCATAAGGAAGTTTATTTATGTCATATTTGAATCGACTAGTGGTTTTCCTTATTTTCTTCAATTTAACCCTGAATTTTCATAAGAAGCTGATGATCTGAGCCAAAGTCAGCTCCTGGTCCTCTTTATGCTGAGTGTATAGAGCCTGTCCATCTTTGGCTGCAAATAATGTAATTAATTTGTTTTCCATATTGACCATCTGGTGATGTTCATATATAGAGTTGTCTCATGTTGTTGGAAAAGGGTGTTTGCTATGACTAATGTAGTCTCTTGGCAAATTAGTATTTTCCCTGCTTTATTTTGTACTTCAAGGACAAACTTGATTATTACTCCAGGTAAATCTTGACTTCCCATTTTAGTATTCCAACACCTTTTTTAGGTGTTAGTTTTAGAAGGTCTTGTAGGTCTTCATAGAACCGTTCAACTTCAGCTTCTTTAGCATTTTCATTTGGGGTATAGACTCGAATAACTGTGATGTTGAATGGTTTGCTCCAGACACAATCTGAAATCATTCTGTCATTTTTGAGACTGCATCTAAGTATTGCATTCTAGACTCTTTTTTTGATTATGAGGACTACTCCATTTTTTCTAAGGATTCTTGCCCACAGTAGAAGATATAATGGTCACATGAATTTCACTCATTCCCATCCATTTTAATTTACTGATTTGTAAAATGCTGATGTTCACTCTTGCTATATTCCACTGACCACGTTCAATTTACCTTGATTCTTGGGCTTAACATTCCAGATTCCTAAGTAATATTGTTTTTACAGCATTTGACTTTACTTTCTCCATCACACACATCCACAACTGAGTGACATTTCCCTTTAATTGCAGCCTCCTCATTCAATCTCTGGAGCTGTTTATCCACTTTTCCCAGTAACATATTGGACACCTATCAACCTAGGGGCCTTATTTTCCTGTGTCATATATTTTTATATTTTCATGTGTAAAACCTATTTAGAACCCATAAGGGGTTCTACAGGCAAGAATGCTGACGTGGTTTACAGTCCCCTTCTCCAGTGGAGCTAGTTTTTTCAGGCAGGACTAGCAGGAACATGCTCTTTAGCTGCTCCATGCAGCTGGACAACAAGCCCAGCACCCCAGTTGCCACTTCTGGCCTTCACTATGCATGTAAACCTTACCCACTGTTGGGTGTCAGTCAATGAACCACCTAGGGTCTGGGACAAAGGACCTGATGGAGTTACCAGAAAGGGGGTCCAGGGAAGGTGTGAGGTGAATTTGAAGGACACCCATGAACAGTGGACTCTCTGGCCTCACTGCTACCACTGGCCCCCTGGTGCTGTTTTGTTGCCAGCTTAGCTCTGGCCCCCGCCTTTCCTTTCCTCAGGCTCCTTGATGTTATTGTCCAGGCCTGTTGAGGCCAGCCACATAGTGAAAGGATTTATAAAGCCAGTATTATCAACGACAACAAAAAATGGCAAATCATTCCTTGTATCCCCATACAGCAGGGGAGATAAATTATAAGACCAGAGTATTCTTTTGGTCATGCTGTGGGTTAGTTGTATCAGGAAAGGAATACCTCTGGTTCTATGTAGCTCTATTTTCTCATATAATTAGAGTTAAAGCAACTTTGCCAGTGAATAAAAAAAAAAAATGGCTAACTGGGCATCAGATGCCATTTTTTTGCACCAAGTGTGTAATAAAGCTAGTATTCCAAATTCAGGAAGCTTTTTGGCCTGGAGAATATTGAATCTCTTTCATCCTGAGAAACTGATTGGTCGTATGAGAAGTTTGATAAAATTATGTCCCCCTACAGTCAAATGAGTGGGGCTGTTCAAATCTCTGATCCAATTAAGATGAAGGCTCCAATCAAGATGAAGGAATAGCAGGGCACAGAACTCATCCATTCCCACAAACACATCAAGAATACATGTACATTTGCAACAATTCTCACAGAACTCTTACTGATCACTAGCAGAAGTCCTCAAACATCTAAAAGGACAGCAAAAATCTCCATATAATTGGATAGGATGAAAAGAAATAAAAAGGAAATGAGATGAGACCTCGGCCCTTGGAAGGAACCTGAAGGAGAGGAGAAGTTTCTGCACCCTGGGAAGCCCCATCATTGGCAAAACAATCAGCTGGGTAAGAAAAAAGGAGATTCAGAGGCTCAGGGGAGTGTGCAAAAATCAGTTTGTGGTAAGCAAGATAAAGACCTACACAGATGGTCCATGCCACTGCCCTGTGCAATCCAACCTAGGATACACATCCTCTGGTACAGGCAGGGTCTGGGTGCTGGAATAAAGAGTTTAGAGGACAGATCGGGGAAGAGGATTGCTCTTGGTTGTGTGAAGACAGCTTAAAGTTATTGAGTGTGGGGTGCCATGACCAGAAATGGTTACATAGGAAGCCCTGGCTGCCCCAGAAATGAAGTGGCATTGTTAAATTGATATGTGAAGAAAAAGTTTAGGCCAACATTACAGCATCTTTGCCCATGTGCTGACCTGTTATAGGTTACAGGTCTGCCTGGGCAGGTTCATATAGTCTGGCTGGCACCTGGACAGTTGCCATGCACAGAGATGGAGCTTGAAAACACCCTGCGGGCCATGTGATTTTGGAAGTTAGAGATTAAATCTCTTCCCATGGATGTGAGAATGACATATTTATACCTCCACTGTCAGCTTTGCAAATTCACTGCCTGCAAAACATTTGAATGGACAATGGGTGCTCCTGTGATTGAGATGTATCTGGTCCTAGCAGCTGTGGTCTTTCTGGCATGTACACATGGGATTGGGCCAGGCCAGGGTCTGAGCTGCCTCCATAGGTTATTAAAAGGGTTCAAATGTGTGACTATTTCAGTCCTGGAACCTGACTTTGGTGAATGTTCACTGGTGGCCTTATGAAAACAACACCTGAAAGACACCAGAGGGAGTTGTCAGTATATGCAGAATTGAGGTGGGGTCAAAGGCAGTGCCAAAAAGAATGTATTTTGTAAGCCCTCACAATAGGCAAAAAAATGATGCACAGAGTACACTGACAGGTGAACAGCTCTGGCGGAGGAATAATCAGTGACTCCTCTCCCAATGGGAACACTCCAATCCTGCCTACCTTGTGCCACAGCACAGAAATGGATCTGGGACTTTCTACTCCAACAACTGGGGGGAGGAGGCAGAAGCTGCCCCTGACAGGGCATTAACAACCACAGGGCAAAGCGGAGCCCCCACTCAATATCTAATGCAGGTTCTGGCCATTATATCAGCCACACCTACTATCAAGGGGATAATGGCCAGCATACACTGAGGAAAGAGGCAGCAGACATCCGTACTAAACATAGCCATCACACCATAAAATATTAAACCCACACAGGCTCTACAGGGATATGCCTACATAAAAATACTCCCCTAAGACCACCATGGATAATTATTTCTCCTAATCTCATAAATCAAGAGAAATACAAGTAAAATGTCTAAGTGGAGGACCCCCTCTAAATTAAATGATCAAGAGTATTTCCCTGAAAGAACAAACAATGAAACATACCACTTTATTCTAGTAGACACTGAATTTAAAAAGGAGGTAATTAAAATACTGAAGCAATTTTAAAAAGCTGTTTACAGAAATGTAGATAACTTTAACGAGAAACTAAAAACTACAAGAAGGAGCTAAGAAAAATAAGAGAATGGATTTGAAAAGACGAAAGCTAAAACCTATGGACATCAGAATGAAAAGTGCAGAAGAATGAATTAGTGATTTGGGTGACAGAATAATGAAAATCTCTCAATTAGAAGAGCAGACAGAAACCAAATAAATAAAATGAAAGCAATATAGGAGACCAATGAGATAATATAAAGCATGGCACTCTAAATATAATGTGGATTCTAGAAGGAGAGAAACAGTAATTAAAAATGTATTTGAGCAAATTATGGCTGAAAAGTCTCAAGTCTAAAGGAGGAAACAGATATCCAGATACAGGAAGCAGAGAGGGTCTCAAACAAGATAAACTCCAAAAGACCTACATCAAGACATTTTATAATTAGAATGACAAAAGTTAAGGATAGAGAAAGCATTCTAAACACAGTGAGAGAAAAACCAAAGAGTTAATTAGAAGGGAATCCCCAATAGGCTATAAGCTACAGGAAAGCTACAGGCCAGAAGGGAGTAGCTAGATATATTCAAATTCCTGAAATGGGAAAAACTGTAACAATTGATACTCTACCTAGAAAAATTACTAATTAAAATAAAAGAAAATGTGAATTTCTCAGATAATAAAATCTAGGAGAGTACAGTAATAATAAACCTATCCTAAAAAATATTGAAATATTTTACTAAATAGAAGAGAAAAAATAATCTATATGAAAGAGAAAATGATAATTGGAAAGAGAAGCACATAAATAAGCCATGATTACTGTAAAAAATAGATTCTAAAAAATGCAAATATCTCTGTCCAATTTATGATAATCACAATGAACAGCAAAATAATGCACATGAAGATACAAAACAGGACATCAAAATGATAAAATGTGGGAAGGAGGTAAGAAAAATGTAAGTTTTTTTTCTTCTTTCTCTAATGTGTTTTAGCTTAAATCACTACCAATTTAAAGCAAGTTCCCACAACACAAGAGAAGACTCAAAACACGAACATCATCATATGGTAAATACTGAAATCAGATTGATTATATTCTTTGGAGCCAATGATGCAGAAACTCTATACAGTAAACAAAAACAATATCAGGAGCTGACTGTGGCCCAGAACATCTTATTGCCAAATTCAGACTGAAATGGAAGAAAGTAGAAAAACCACTAGGCCATTCAAATATAACCTAAAGGAAATCCCTTCAACAATACATTGGAAGTGAGAAATAGGTTCCAGGGATTAGATCTAGAGTGCCTGAAGAACTATGGATGGAGGTTTGTGACATTGTATAGGAAGCAGTGATCAAGATCAACCAAGGAAAATAAATGCAAAAAGGCAAAATGGTTGTCTGAGAAGCCCTTACAAACAGCTATGAAAAGAAGAGAAGCAAAAGTCAAAGGAGAAAAGGAAAGATACACCTATTTGAATGTAGAGTTCCAAAGAATACCAAAGAGAGATAAGAAAGCCTTCCTCAGTGATCAATGCAAAGAAACAGATTAAACAATAGAATGGGAAAGACTAGAGATCCCTTTAAGAAAATTAGAGATACAAAGGGAAATTTTGATGCAAAGATGGGCACAATAAAGGACAGAAATGGTATGGACATAACAGAAGCAGAAGAGCTTAAGAAGTGGTGGCAAGAATAACCAGAAGAACTATACAAAAAAGATCTTCATGACCCAGGTAACCGTGATGGTGTAATCATTCACCTAGAGCCAGATATCCTGGAACTTGGAGTCAAGTGGGCCTTAGGAAGCTTCATTGCAAACAAAGCTAGTGGAGGTGATGGAATTCCAGTTCAGCTATTTGAAATCCTAAAGGATGATGCAGTGAAAGTGCTGCACTCAATATACCAGCAAATTTGGAAAACTCAGCAGTGGCCACAGGACTGGAAAAGGTCAGTTTTCCTTTCAATCCAAAAGAAAAGCAATGCCAAATAATGTTCAAACTACTGCACAATTGCACTCATCTCACATACTAGCAGAGAAATGCTAAAAGTTCTCCAAGCTAGGCTTCAACAGTAGGTGAACTGTGAACTCCCACATGTTCAAGCTGGGTTTAGAAAAGGCAGAGAAGCCAGAGATCAAATTGCCAACATCCACTGGATCACTGAAAAAGCAAGAAACTTGCAGAAAAAAAAAAAAAAGAACCTCCATTTCTGTTTTATTGAATACATCAAATCCTTTGACTGTATGGATAACAAAAAATTGTGGAAAATTCTTAAAAGGATGAGAATATCAGACCACCTTAACTGCCTCCTGAGAAATCTGTTTGCAGGTCAAGAAGCAACAGTTAGAATTGGACATGGAACAACAGACTGGTTCCAAATATGAAAAGGAGTATGTCAAGGCTGTATATTATCACCCTGCTTATTTAACTTATATGCAGAGTACATCATGAGAAACGCTGGACTGGATGAAGCACAAGATGGAATCACGATTGCCAGGAGAAATATCAATAACCTCAGATATGCAGATGAAACCACCTGTATCAGTTCAGTTCAGTTCAGTTCAGTCACTCAGTCATGTCCAACTCTATGTGACCCCATGAATCAGCACGCCAGACCTGACTGTCCATCACCAACTCCCGGAGTTCACTCAAACTCATGTTCCTCGAGTCAGTGATACCATCCAGCCATCTCATCCTCTGTCGTCCCCTTCTCCTCCTGCCCCCAATCCCTCCCAGCATCAGAGTCTTTTCCAATGAGTCAACACTTTGCCTGAGGTGGCCAAAGTATTGGAGTTTCAGCTTCAGGATTAGTCCTTCCAATGAGCACCCAGGACTGATCTTTAGAATGGACTGGTTGGATCTCCTTACAGTACAAGGAACTCTTGAGAGTCTTCTCCAACACCACAGTTCTAAACCATCAATTCTTTGGTGCTCAGCTTTCTTCACAGTCTAATTTTCACATCCATACATGACCACTGGAAAAACCATTGCCTTGACTAGATGGATCTTTGTTGGCAAAGTAATATCCTGGCATTTCAATATGCTATCTAGGTTGGTTATAACTTTGCTTCCAAGGAGTAAGCGTCCTTTAATTTCATGGCTGTAATCACCATCTGCAGTGATTTTGGAGCCCAAAATGGTAAACTCTGACACTGTTTCCATTGTTTCCCCATCTATTTCCCATGAAGTCCTGGGACCAGATGCCATGGTCTTAGTCTTCTGAATGCTGAGTTTTAAGCCAACCTTTTCACACTCTCCTCTTTCACTTTCATCAAGAAGCTCTTTAGTTCTTTGTTTTCTGCCATATGGGAGAGGAACTAAAAAGCTTCTTGATGAAAGTGAAAGAGGATAGTGAAAAAGTTGGCTTAAAACTCAGCATTCAGAAAACTAAGATCATGGCATCTGGTCTCATCACTTCATGGCAAATAGTTGAAACAGTGACAGACTTTATATTTGGGCTACATAATCATTGTGGATGCTCACTGCAGCCATGAAATTCAAAGATGCTTGCTCCTTGATAGAAAATTTATGACCAACCATAAACAACTTATTAGAAAGCAAAGACTTTTTTTTTTTTTTGCCAACAAAGGTCTGTCTAGTCAAAGCTATGGTTTTCCAGTAGTCACATACAGATATGAGATTTGGACTATAAAGAAAGCTGAGCACTGAAGAATTGATGCTTTTGAACTGTGGTGTTGGAGAAAACTCTTGACAGTCCCTTAGACAGCAAAGAGATCCAACCAGTCCATCCTAAAGTAAATCAGTCCTGAATATTCATTGGAAGGACTAATGCTGACACTGAAACTCCAATACTCTGGCCACATGATGCAAACTGATTCATCTGAAAAGACCCTGATGCTGGGGAAGATTGTAGGTCAGAAGAAAAGGGAAGAACAGAGTATGAGATGGTTGAATGGCATCACCAACTCAATCGACATGAGTTTGAGTAAACTCCAGGGGTTGGTGATGGACAGGGAGCCTGGCATGCTGCAGTCCTTGGGGTCACAAAGAGTCAAACATGACTGAGTGACTGAACTGAACTGAGACATGAGAAGGAGTTAAGATATACGAAAAACAGATCAATCATAAATAAAAAACATACAAACGATTCACAGAAAAACAAAAGATAGTATAAGCATAATGCAAATGAATGTCCTCAAGCCACAAAAGGAGAAACACCCCCCCCCAAATAAGACAAGAAAAAAATATAAAATCGTAAGGAAAACAAGATTTTTAATGATAATACTTACTATCCTTACTATCAATGATTACCTTGAATGTCAAAGGACTAAATACTCCAATCAATAGACACAGAGTGGCAGCTTGGATTAAAATAATAATAACAACAACAAATCTACAATATGCTTCCTACAATATTCCCCTTTACATCAAAGGACACATTTATATTGAAATTGAGTAGATGAAAAAAAGATATTTCATACAAACAGAAATTACAAGATAGCAGGAATCCTAATACTCATATCAGACAAAATAGAATTTGCAACAAGTGCTATAACAAAGACTAAAAGGACACTATATAACGATATAAAGGATCAATACAATGAGAAGACATTATGTTCATCAGCAAACATGGACCAATATAGGAGCATTCAAATATATGAAATAAATACAAACAGATACAAAGGCGGGACTTCACAAAATAATAATAATAATAATGGTAGGAAAATTAACACCCCACTCACAACAGTGGACAGATCTATAAGATGGTAAATCAATAACGTAACAGAAATACTAAAGTATACAAGAGAATAGTTAAACTTAATTGATATTTTCAAGACATTAGATCTAAAGAAATCAGAATACAAATTCTTCTCAAGCATACTTAGAGTATTCTTTAGGATTAACTACATACTAGCACATTAAATAAGACTCCACAAATTTAGTAGTACAGAAGTTATTTTAAATATCCTTTCTGACTACAAAAACATAAAACTAGAAACCAACACAGAAAAAGAAAAAGAAAACATTTTGTGAGGATACTAAAGGACATGCTACTGAAAAACAAAAACAAAGGGTATGTGATAAAATCAAAGCAGAAATTTAAAAATATATTGAAGCAAAGGTCAATGAAAATATAATGATAGAAGATCTATGGAATGCAGCAAAATCAGTTCTCAGATGGAAGTATGTAGTGATACAGGCCTTTATTAAGAAACAAGAAAAATCTTAAATAAACAACATAATCTATCACTTAAAAAATAAAAAAAAAATAGAACTAACAAATGGAAAGTCAGCCCAGAGAAAGAAGATAAAGATAAAATAGGTAAAAAAGAAAAAGGAAAAAGAAAAAAATAATAAAACCAATAATTTATTTTTTAAAGAAGTAAACAAAATTGAGAAACCTGACAGATTAAGAAATGCAAGTGGAGAAATCACAACTGATAATACAGTAATACAAAGTACCATAAGACAATACTATGAACAATTATATGCAAACAAACATGACAATCTTGAAGAAATGGACAATTATTTACAAACATACAGCCCACCAAAACTGAATCAAGGACAAAAATGTAATTTGAGTAGACCAATGACTAGAAAGTAACTCGAATTTCTTAAAAAAAAAAAATCATGAAGAAAATTAGAGATACCAAGGGAATATTTCATGCAAAGATGAGCACAATAAAGTACAGGAATGCTATGGACCTAACAGAAGCAGAAGATATTAAGTAGAGGTGGCAACAATACATAGAACTATACTAAACATATCTTCATGATCCAGATAACTAATATAGTGTGATCACTCACCTACAATCAGACATCTTGGAATGCAAAGTCAAGTGGCCTCTAGGAAGCATCACTACAAAAAAAAGCTAGTTGGAGATGATGGAATCCCAGTTAAGCTATTTCAAATCCTAAAAGATGATGCTGTGAAAGTGCTGTAGAAATATATCAGCAAATCTTAAAAACTCATCAGTGGCAACAGGACTGGAAAATGTCAGTTTTCACTCCAATCCCAAAGAAGAGCAATGCCAAAGAACATTCAAACTGCCACACAATTGCACTCATCTCACACGCTAGCAAAATAATGCTCAAACTTCTCTGAGCCAGGCTGAAAGTATGTGAACAGTGAAGTTCCAGATGCTCAAACTGGATTTTAAAAAGGCAGAGGAACCACAGATCAAATTGCCAACATCAAAGGAGTATGTCAAAGCTGTATATTGTCACATTGCTTATTTAACTTACATGCAGAGTACATCATGAGAAATTCTGGGCTGGATGAAGCACAAGCTGGAATCAAGATTGCTGGAAGTAATATCAATAACTTCAGATATGCAGATGACACCACCCTTATGGTAGAAAGCAAAGAATTAAAGAGTCTTTTTCTGAAAGTGAAAGAGGAGAGTGAAAAAGGTGGCTTACAACTCAACATTCAAAAAATTAAGGTCATGGGATCTGGTCTCATCACTTCATGGCATATAGATGGGGAAACAATGGAAAGAGCGACATACTTTTTCTTTTTTTTTTTTTTTTGAGGTGAGGGGTGGCTCCAAAATCACTGCAGATGGTGGCTGCAGCCATGAAATTAAAAGACCCTTGCTTCTTTGAAGAAAAGCTATGATCAAACCAGAGAGCATATTAAAAAGTAGAGACATTAATTTGCCAACAGAGGCCCATCTAATCAAAGCTATGGTATTTCCAGTAGTCATGTATGGATGTGAGAATTGGACTATAAAGAAAGTTGAGTGACAAAGAATTGATGCTTTTGAATTTTGGTGTTGGAGAAGACTCTTGAGAGTCCTTTGGACTGCAAGGAGGTCCAACCAGTCATCCTAAAGGAAATTAGTCCTGAATATTCATTGGAAGGACAGTTGCAGAAGCTGAAACTCCAATACTTTGGCCACCTGATGTGAAGAACTGACTCATTTGAAAAGACCCTGATGCTGGGAAAGATTGAAAGTGGGAGAAGGGGACAACAGAGGATGAGACAGTTGGATGGCACTGTGAACGTGATGGAAATGAGTTTGACTAAGCTGCGGGAGTTAATGAGGGACAGGGAACCCTGGCGTGCTGCAGTCCTTGGAATTGCAAAGAGTGGGGCACAACTGAGCAACTGAACTGAACTGACTGAATCATATCAGAATGGACTAGGGCCATAGGCCCACAGAGAGTTAACCCTATACTAAATCATCCCTTACCTATTACTTAAAGACAATTGAGAGAATTCTTGGGCATTATGGATATTGCTGCATGTTGGTTTTTGGGTTATTTGAAATTGCCCAGCCTGAATATAAACTTATACCTGAAACTCAGCAAGCCCAAACAGACAAGGTATTTTGTCTCCAGAGACTCAAATGTCTTTTAAGGTTCTTCAAACTTCTCTTCTGCTGTCTCCTACTATAAACTTGTCCACAGGATCAGAATTTAGTTTGTTGCTTAAAAAAAGGCTGTGGCTAGATTGCTTAACGGTAATTGCTACTATTGTTTTGCTAATGTCTTAAGCTCACAAGTTTATTAATGGACAGAATCTTTCTGTACTGACTTCTCATGATGTAAATGGGATGTTAAACTCTAAAGTCCAGAGTGACAATGTCTCCATCTTTAAAGCTGCTGTAACTCAAGTGTTGTCAAAAGTTCTAGGAACAGAATGTCACTTACACTGTTCCTGGAGACCCCAATATTCTGGAAAGTTAATTTCAGTTCAGTCATTCAGTCGTGTCCGACTTTCTGTGACCTCATGAATCACAGCACGTCAGGCCTCCCTGTCCATCACCAAATCCCGGAGTTCATTCAGACTCACGTCCATCGAGTCAGTGATGTCATCCAGCCATCTCATCCTCTGCTGTCCCCTTCTCCTCCTGCCCCCAATGCCTCCTAGCATCAGAGTCTTTTCCAATGAGTCAACTCTTCACATGAGGTGGGCAAAGTACTGGAGTTTCAGCTTTAGCATCATTCCCTCTAAAGAAATCCCAGGGCTGATCTCCTTCAGAATGGACTGGTTGTATCTCCCTGCAGTCCAAGGGACTCTCAAGAGTCTTCTTCAACACCACAGTTCAAAAGCATCAATTCTTTTGTGCTCAGCCTTCTTCACAGTTCAACTCTCACATACATACATGACTGCTGGAAAAACTATAGCCTTAACTAGACATCTAGAGCCAGACATCCTGGAATGTGAAGTCAAGTTGGCCTTAGAAAGCATCACTATGAACAAAGCTAGTGGAGGTGATGGAATTCCAGCTGAGTGAATTCAAATCCTGAAAGATGATGCTGTGAAAGTGCTGCACTCAGTATGCGAGCAAATTTGGAAAACTCAGCAGTGGCCACAGGACTGGAAAAGGTCAGTTTTCATTCCAATCCCAAAGAAAGGCAATGCCAAAGAATGCTCAAACTACCGCAAAATTGCACTCATCTCAAATGCTAGTAAAGTAATGCTCAAAATTTTCCAAGCCAGGCTTCAGCAATATGTGAACCGTGAACTCCCTGATGTTCAAGCTGGTTTTAGGAAAGGCAGAGGAACCAGAGATCAAATTGCCAACATCTGCTGGGTCATGGAAAAAGCAAGAGAGTTCCAGAAAAACATCTGTTTCTGCTTTATTGACTATGCCAAAGCCTTTGTCTGTGGATCACAATTAACTGTGGAAAATTCTGAAAGAGATGGGAATACAAGACCACTTGACCTCCTTCTTGAGAAATCTGTATGCAGGTCAGGAAGCAACAGTTAGAACTGAACATGGAACAACAGACTGGTTCCCAATTGGAAAAGGAGTATGTCAAGGCTGTATATTGTCACCCTGCTTATTTAACTTATATGCAGAGTAGATCATGAGAAATGATGGACTGGAAGAAACCCAAGCTGGAATCAAGATTGCCAGGAGAAATATCAATAACCTCAGATATGCAGATGACACCACCCTTACGGCAGAAAGTGAAGAGGAGCTAAAAAGCCTCTTGATGAAAATGAAAGTTGACAGCGAAAAAGTTGGCTTAAAGCTCAACATTCAGAAAATGAAGATCATGGCATCTGGTCCCATCACTTCGTGGGAAATAGATGGGGAAACAGTGGAAACAGTGTCAGACTTTGTTTTCTTGGGCTCCTAAATCACTGGAGATGGTGACTGCAGCCATGAAATTAAAAGATGCTTACTCCTTGGAAGAAAAGTTATGACCAACCTAGAGAGCATATTCAAAAACAGAGACATTACTTTGGCTAGAACCGAGATTACTCTACCCAGCAATTATCTCATTTCATTTGAAGGAGAAATTAAATCTTTACAGATAAACAGAAGTTAAGAGTATTCAGCACCACTAAACTAGCTTTACAAAAATTGTTAAAGGGGCTTCTCTAGACAGGAAACACAAGAGAAATGACCTACAAAAACAAACTTGAAAAAATAAAGTAAATGGTAATAGGATTATATATATATATAATTATTTGTGTATATATATAATATCAATAATTACCTAAATATAAATTAATTAAATGTTCCAACCAAAAGACACAAATTCTCTAAATGGATACAAAAACAGGACCTCTATACATGTTGTCTACAAGATACCCACTTCAGGCCTAGGGACACATGCAGACTCAAAGTGAGAAGCTGGAAAAAGTTATTCAAAGCAAATGGAAATCCAAAGAAAGTAAGAGTAGCAATACTCATACTAGATAAAATCAACTTTAAAATAAAGACATTTATAAGAGACAAGGGGTGACACTACATAATGATCAAGGAATCAGTCCAAGCAAAATGTATAACAAGTATAAATACATATGCCCCCAAAGTGAGAGCACCTTAATACATAAGGCTAATGCTAACAACTGTTCAATGGAAAATCTACAGTAACACAATAATAGTGGGAGACTTTAACACCCCACTCACAGCAATGGACAAACCATCCAGGTAGAAATTCAATAAGGAAATGCAAGCTATAAATGATACATTGGATCACATGAACCTAGTTTATATGTACAGGATATCTCATTTTTAAAAATTGTAGATTTCTTTGTTTTCTCAAGTGCACATGGAACATTCTTGAAGATATATCACATCTTGATTCATATATCAAGCATTGATAAATTAAAAAATAAATAAATAAAAATCATTTCAAACATCGTTTCTCACCACCAGAATAAGATGGTTGGATAGAATCACCTACATGATCAACATGAGTTTGAGTAGGCTCTCTGGGAGTTGGTGATGGATAGGGAAGCCTGGCATGCTGCAGTCCATGGGGAAGCAAAGAGTCAGACACAACTGAGCAACTGAACTGAACTGAGTGTCTCATCACAAAGCTATAAGAATTGAAATCAACTGCACAGGAAAAAAAAAAACAACATAAAAAACACAAACTCATGGAGGCTACACGATGGTTATGCTTCTGAATAACCAAGAGGTCACTAAATAAATTTAAAAAGGGGGAAAAAAGCTAGAAACAAATGACAATGAAAATATGACTACTCAAAAGCCTATGGAAAACAGTAAAAGCAGTGCTAAGAGGGAATTTTATAGCGATACAAGCTTACCTCAAGAAACATTAGAAAAAAACAAGTAAATAACCTAAACTTTCACCTAAAGTAACTACAAAAGAAGAAGAAAATAACCTCAAAGATACTAGAAATAAAGAGTTCATAATGATCAGAGTGGAAATAAATGAAAAATAAATGAAGCAAACAATATAAAATGCCATTAAAATTAAAGCTGATTATTTAAAAATATAAACAGTTGTCAAACCATCAGCCAGACTCATTAAGAAAAATGGAGAAAATGCAAATTAATAGTAGACATGTAAAAGGGATGTCACAACAGACCATACAGAAATACAAATCATTATAAGAGACTATTATGTGTAACTATATGCCAATAAAATGAACAACCTGGAAGGTACGGGCTAATTCTTTGCAAAGTGTAACCTTCCAAAACTGAACCAGGAAGAAATAGAAAATCTGAACAGACTGACCATAAGTATTGAAATCAAAACTATGATTAAAAATATTCCAACAAATAAAAGCCCTGGGCCAGATGGCTTCACAGGCGAATTCTACCAAAATCTTAGAGGAAAGCTAACACCTATCCTGCTCAAACACTTCCAGAAAATTGCTGAGGAAGGAAAACTACCTGACTCATTTTACAAGGCCAGCTGATACCAAACCAGACAAAGATATCACAAATAAATAAACAGTTGAATATAGGTGTAAAATCTTCAACAAAATATGAGTAAACAGAATCCAACAACACATTGAAAGGATTATATATCATGGTCAACTGGCTTTTATCTCAGGGATGAAAGGATTCTTTACTATATTCAAATCAACCCATGTGATACACCATATTAAACTGAAAAATAAAGAAAACATATGATCATATATGGAATTAAGAATGATGATACTGACTGTCCTGCATGCTGTGCAACAAAGGAGACAAATGCATAAAGAACAGACTATTGTACTCAATGGGAGGAGATGGTGGGATGATTTGAGAGAATAGTATTGAAGCATATACATTACCATATGTAAAATAGATAGCCGATAGGATTTTGGTGCATGATGCAGCATCAAACTGGTGCTCTGTGACAACCTGGATGAATGTGGTGGTGGTGGTGGTGGAGGACTCATGAGGGACGGGGTACGTGTTTGTCTGACCAATTTATGTTGATGTATGACAGAAACCATTACAATATTGTAAAGTAATTATCTTCCAACTGAAATAAATGAATAAAAAAGATTTTTAAAATAGTATGATCATCTCAATAGATGTGGAGAAAACTTTTGAAAAAATTTCACACCTCTTCATGAAGTAAGCCTAGAAAAACCTACCTCAATATAATAAAGGCTATATATGAGAAAACTGAAAACAAAATTCCTAACTGTGAAAAACTGAAATATTTCTTCTAAGATTAGTTAACAAGGCAAGAGTGGTCACTCTCTCCACAATTATTGAACATAGTTTGGGAAATCATAGCCATGGCAATCAGAGAAGAAGAAATAAAAGGTATTCATATTGATTAAGAATAAGTAAAGCTCTCACTGTTTTCAGATGGCATGATACTATGCATAGAAAACCCTAAAGATGTCACCAGAAAATTAGTAGAGCTAATCAATGAATTTAGTAAAGACACAGGATATAAAATTAATACACAGAAAAAATATTATTTGTGTTTCTATATACTAACAGTGTAAACTCAATAAGAGAAATTTAAGAAACAATCTCATTCATCATTAGAACAAAATGAATAAAATGCCTAGGAATAAACCTACTTACGCAGATGAAATTTCTGTATGCAGAAAACTATAAGACACTCATGAAAGAAATCAAAGACAAAACAAACAGATGGAGAGATACACCATGTTCTTGAGTTGGAAGAATCATAATGTGAATATGACTATGCTATCAAAAGTAATCTACAGATTCAATGCAATCCCTATCAAATTACGAATGATATTTTTCACAGATCTAGAATAAAAAAAAAAATAACAATTTGTACGGAAACACAATAGATCCCCATTAACCAAAGCAACCTTGAGAAAGAAAAATGTAGCTGAAGGAATCAGCCTTCTTTAATTCAAACTGCAATATAAATCTGCAGTCATCAAGACACTATGGTTCTGGCATAAAAACAGAAATATACCAATGGAACAATGGAACAAGATAGACACCCACACACCTATGGTAACTTTATCTTTGACAAAGGAGTCAAGAATATACATTGGAGAAATCCTTTTTAATAAGTGTTGCTGGGAAAACTGGACATATAAAAGAATGAAACTAGAACACTTTCTTACACCATGTACAAAAATAAACTTAAAATGAATTAAAGACTTAAATATAAGGATAGAAACTATAAAATCAGCAGAAAACTCTTTGACAGAAATCAAAGCAAGATCTTCTTTCACTCACCTAGTAGAGTAATAAAAATAAGAACCAAAATAAATAAATTAAAAACTAAACTTAAAAGCTTTTGCACTACAAAAGAAATAATAAACAGAATGAAGAGACAACTTTCAGAATGGGACATAATAATTTCAAATGAAGCAATTGATGAAGTAGTAGTTTCCAAAATATATAAGCAGCACATACAGCTCAGAATCATAGGGGGGAAAAAAAACGATTAAATACAGGAAGAATACCTAAACAGACATTTCTCCAAAGACGACCTGCAGATGGCAAATAAACAAATGAAAAGATGCTTAACATCACTAATTATTAGATAAATGCAAATAAAAGCTACAATAAAGTATCATTCATATCAGTCAGAATAGATATCATCAAAAATCTACAATGAATGTTGGAGAGGATGGAGATAAGGGAACGCTCTTGCTGTAGATGGGAATGTAAACTGATACAGCCTCTATGGAGGACATTATGGAGATTCCTTATAAATCTAGGAATAAATATACTGTATGACCCACAATTTCACTACTGGAAATATGCCTCCATAAAGTTACAAGTCTAAAAGACATGTATCCCACTGTTTACTCCAGCATTTTTTATAATACCCAGCACATGGAAACAAAACGCATGCCCAGCTACAGATGAATGGGTAAAGAAGCTGGGGTACATATAAATAATGGAATAATACTTAGCCATAAACAATGAATTTGTCAGTTGTAGTGAAGATTATGAGCCTAGAGTCTGTTATACATAGTTAAGAGAGAAAGAAAAAAAATCAAATATCATATATTTGCACATATATATGAAAACTAGAAAAACGATGTTGAATAATCCATTTTCAGGGAAGGAATGTAGATACAGATGTAGAAAATGGCTTGTGGACACTGTGGGGAAAGGAGAGGGTGGACAAATGGAGAAATTAGCATGGATATATATATATATATATATATATATTCAATTTAGTCTCACAGTCATGTTCGACTCTTTGTGATTTCATCAACTGCAGAACGCCAGGCTTCCCTGTTCTAAATCAACTCCCAGAGCTTGTTCACACTCATGTCCATTGAGTCAGGGATGTCATCCAGTCATCTCATCCTCTGTTGTCACCTTCTCCTGCCTTCAATCTTTCCTAGCATCAGGATCTTTTCTAAGGAGTCAATTATTCACATCAGTTGGCCAAAGTACTGGAGTTTCAGCTTCAGCATCAGTCCTTCCAATGGATATTCAGGACTGTTTCCTTTAGGATTGAGTGGTTGGATCTCCTTGCAGGCCAAGGGACTCTCAAGAGTCTTCTCCAACACCACAGTTCAAAAACATCAATTATTCGGTGCTCAGCTTATTTACAGTCCAACTCTTACATCAATACATGATTATGGGAAAAACCATCATTTTCCCTAGATGGACCTTTGTCAATAAAGTAATGTCTTTGCTTTTTAATATGCTGTGTAGGTTGCTTAGAGTTTTCCTTCCAAGGAGCAAGCATCGTTTAATTTTATGACTGCAATCACCATCTGCAGTGATTTTGGAGCCTAATAAAATAAATTCTGCCACATTTCCATTGCTTTTATATCTATTTTCCATGAAGTGATGGGACCAGATGCCCTGATCTTAGTGTTTGTATCTTGAGTTGTAAGCCAGGTTTTTTAAGCTCCTCTTTCACTTTCATCAAGAGGAGCTTTAGTTCGTCTTTGTTTTCTGCCATAAAGGTGGTGTCATCTGTATGTCTGAGGTTTTGATATTTCTCCTTGCAATCTGGACTCCAGCTTGTGCTTCATCCAGCCCAGTATTTCACATGATGTACTCTGCATTTAAGTTAAAAAAGCAGGGTGATAATATACAGACTTGACATACTCCTTTCACAATTTGGAACCACTCTGTTGTTCCATGTCTGGTTCTAATGGTTGCTTCTTGACCTGCATACAGGTTTATCAGGAGGGAGATCAGGTGGTCTGATATTCCCATCTCTTCAAGAATTTTTCAGTTTGTAGTGATCTATAAAGTCAAGGGCTTTGGTGGAATCAATAAAGGAGATGTAGATATTTTCTGGAACTTTTTGATTTTTTGGTGATCCAACGGATGTTGGAAATTTAATTTCTGGTTTATCTGCCTTTTCTGAAGAGTGGAGAAATTACTCCAAAAACAATGATGAGACAGAGCCAAAGAGAAAATGACTCCCAGTTGTGGATGTGACTGGTGGTGGAAGTAAAGTCTGGTTCTGTGAAGAACAATTTGGATAGGATCCTGTAAAGTTAGGTTCATGAATCAAGGTAAGTTAGAAGTGGTCAAATAAGAGATGCAAGAGTGAACATGGACATTTTAGGAATCAGTGTATAAAAAATGGACTGGAATGGGTGAATTTAATTCAGAAGACCATTATATCTACTACCAAGGGAAATAATCCCTTAACAGAGATGGAGCAGCTCTGATAGTAAAAAAAAAAAAAAAAAAAAGAATTCAAAATGCAGTACTTGGGTGCAATCTCAAAAATGATAGAATGATCTCTGTTCATTTCCAAGACAAACCATTCAATATCACAGTAATCCAAGTCTATGTTCCTAGCAGTAAGCTGAAATTAAATGGTTCTTTGGAGACCTACAAGACTTTCTGGAACTAACATCCAAAAAAGATATCCTTTCATCATAAGAGACTGGAATGATACAGTCAGCAAAAATAAGACCAGGAGGTGACTGTGGCTCAGATCATGAACTCCTTATTGCCAAATCGAGACTTAAATCAAAGAAAGTAGGGAAAAGCACTAGGTCATTCAGGTATGATCTATATCAAATCCCTTACTATTATACAGTGGAAGTGACAAACAGATTCAAGGTGTTAGATCTGATAGATAGAATGCCAGTTGAACTATGGACTAAGGTTCATGACATTGTACAGGAGGCATGGATCAAGACCATCCCCAAGAAAAAGAAATGGAAAAAGGCAAAATGGTTGTGGAGGAGGTCTTATAAATAACAGAAAAAAAGAGAAGGGAAAGACAAAGGAAGAAAGGAAAGATATACACATTAGAATGCAGAGTTCTGAAGAAGAGCAAGGACAGATAAGAAAGCCTTCCTCAGTGATCAGTACAAAGCAATAGAGGAAAACAATAGAATGACAAAGACTAGAGATCTCCTCAAGAAAATTAGAGATAACTAGGGAACATTTAATGCAAAGATGGACATAATAAAGGACAGAAATGGTATAGACCTAACAGAAGCATAAGACATTAAGAAGAGGTGGCAAAAATACACAGAAGAATTACACAAAAAAGATCTTCATGACCCAGATAATCATGATGGTGTGATCACTCACCTAGAGCCAGACATCCTGGAATGCAAAGTCAAGTGGACCTTAACAAACATCACTATGAACAAAGCTGGTGGAAGTGATGAAATTCCAGTTGTGCTATTTCAAATCATAAATGATGATGCTGTGAAAATGCTGCACTCAATATGTCAGCAAATTTGGAAAACGCAGCAGTGGCCAAAAGAGTGGAAAAGTCAGTTTTCCTTTCAGTTCCAAAGAAGGGCAATGCCAATGAATTTTCAAAGTACTGAACAATTTCAGTCATCTCACAAGCTAGCTAAAGAATACTCAAAGTTCTCCAAGCCAGACTTCAACAGTACGTGAAATGTTCTAGATGCTCTAGGCTGATTTAGAAAAGGCAGAGGGAAAAGAGATCAAATTGACAACATCTACTGGATCATCAAAACCCAGAGAATTCCAGAAAATCCATCCACTTTGGGTTTACTGATTCCGTCAAAACCTTTGTCTGTGTAGAACACAAGGAACTGTGGGAAATTCTACAACAAATGAGAATACCAGACCATTTTACCTGCCTACTGAGAGATCTGTTTGCAGGTCAAGAATTGACAATTAGAACCAGACATGGAAAAGTGGACTAGTTCCAAGTTGGGAAAGGAATACATCAAGGCTGTATATTGTCACCCTACCTATTTACTTCATATGCAGAATATATTATGCAAAATGCCAGGCTGGATGTAGGACAAGCTGGGATCAAGATTGCTGAGAGAAATATCAATAATTTCAGATATGCAGATGAGACCTCCCTTATGGAAAAAAGTGATGAAAGTGAAAGAGGAGAATGAAAAAAAACAAGTCAAGATTTAGAAAACTAAGATCAAGGCATCTGGTCCCATCTCTTCTTGGAAAATAGATGGAGAAACAATGGAAACAGTGAGAAGCTTTATTTTCTTGGGCTCCGAAATCACTGCAGATGGCGACTGCAGCCATGAAATTAAAAGACGCTTACTCCTTGGAAGAAAAGCTATGACCAACCTAGACAGCATATTAAAATCAGAGATATTGCACTGCTGACAAAGATCCTTTTAGTCAAAACTATGGTTTTGCCAGTAGTCATGTATTGATGTGAGATTTAGACTATAAAGAGAGATAAGCACCAATGAATTGATGCTTTTGAACTGTTGAGTTGGAGAAGACTCCTGTGTGTCCCTTGGACTGCAGATCAAACCAGCCAATCATAAAGAAAATCAGTCCTGAATATTCATTGGGAAGACTGATGCTGTACCTGAAACTCCAAGGCTTAGGCCACCTGATGCGAAGAACGGACTCCTTAGGAAAGACCCTTGTGCTTGGAAGATTGAAGGCAGGAAGAGAAGAGAGTTTCAGAGAATGAGACGGTTGGATGACATTCCCAACTCGATGAACATGAGTTTAGCAAGTTCCATGATTTGGTGATGCATTGGGAGGACTGGCCTGTTGCAGTCCACAATGTTGCAAAGTGTTGGACACAACTGAGTAACTGAATGGTACTGGACTGAAGTCTGCCAAGCTCCTCTGTCTGTGGGAATTCTCCAGGCAAGAATAGTGAAGTGGGTTGGCATGCCCTTATCCAGGAGATTTTCCCAACCCAAAGATCAAATCAGGATTTCTTGCATTGCAGGCAGATTCTTTATCAGCTGAGCTATCAGCGAAGCCCCTAATTTAGCTGCACACACCCTAATAAAAATCGTATACAATTTTAATGCCATTGAAAATTATGCACAATGCTCATGGGAACTGACAGTTAACTGTATGTGTAGGACTCTTTTAATCTTGTTTCTAGTTTGAATTACTGTTGTTTAGAAGGGAATGCTGCTTTATATTCATAATGGAACATTTCTTTCCATAAATGAAAATGTTTGAAGCATTTACAAAGTTACTTTTCACAAAAATACTAAGAAAAGTATTGTGATTTCAAGGTTAAAATCATTTATTTGTATGGAGTGTATACATAAGTGAAAGCATTACAAAACTCCCATTGTGGATGAAGATCATGATAACATTGCTATATCAAATAAAAGGAAAATATAAATTGAAATTATTTAGCCTAAATTTGAATGTCCCCATTGTGAGAATCTACTTATTTCTGCAATAGAATCTGTATGGCACAAATATCCATTTGCCACCTAGTAGTTTTAATTGTATATATATATATATATAATTTGTGTGTGTGTATATATATAGTTAGTATTTTTAATTATATAGATGTGTGTATGTGTATATATATATATTAATTATATGTGTGTGTATGTGTGTGTGTGTGTTGATTTTAGTATTAATTTGGGATAATAATTTACAGTTGATGTCCATAATATCTCTCTTAGACATATATTCTTCGGAAAGAAAGTATTATCACCTGTGTTTATTCTCTTGCATCAATTTCTTCCTCTGCTATTGCAAACATTAAAGGAAAATATGTGGGCAGTGTAACTATCACAGATAATTCTTCCCAGAAAAACTGCACATTGAATTTGAAATAAGCTAAAGAACGTACTTAGGCGATTTTTAAAACTTGCATATCTCTACTACTGAATTTCAGAACATATGAAATAAGTTGAACTGTAAAGATTTCTAGTGAAATTTGGAAAGCATCTTATTTATTACAGCTATTATATCCTAAGCTACCATCTTGACTTCTTTCATGTAAAATGAACATAGAGCAGCGAACGAGAATCTTGCTTGTGGTGGGTTAAATTAAATTTCTCATTCTTTTTAGTATGTCTGCACCACATTTGTATCATTTCTCATCTTTTTTTTTTTTTTTTAACTCAGCTTCCTTGCAACCTTATTAGAAAGCATATGTATCTATTGCTTTGAGTATCCACCATTGTTTCTTTTGTAGAAAAATCTTTATCATATTCTAGACCCTTGAAATGATGTGGCAATTCTGTTGAAAAACTACAGGGGAAGTTGTTTTGAGAATTCAGCTTTATGTTCTCAACATAACAACAACTACAACAAAATGGTAATTATGTGAGGTAAATAATATGTTTAAGAATATGCCAAAGAATGTTCAAAATAACACACAATTGCACTCATCTCACACACAAGCAAAGTAACACTCAAAACTCTCCAAGCCAGGCTGCAACAATATGTGAACCATGAACTTCTGGATGTTCAAGCTGGATTTTGAAAAAGCAGAGGGACCAGAGACAAATTGCCAACATCATCTGGATCATCAAAAAAGTAACAGAGTTACAGAAAAAAAACAAAAAAACAAAAAAAAACAAACATCTACTTCTGCTTTATTGACTACACCAAAGCCTTTGACTGTGTGGATCAAAACAAACTGTGGAAAATTCTTAAAGAGACAGGAATACCAGACCACTTTACCTGCCTCCTGAGAAATCTGTATGTAGGCTAAGAAGCAACATTTAGTACCAGACATGAAACAACAGACTGGTTCCAAATCGGGAAAGGAGTACATCAAGGCTGTGTATTTTCATCTCAATTATTTAACTTATATGCAGAGTACATCATGTGAAAAAGGCCATGCTGGATGAAGAACAATCTGGAATCAAGATTGCTGGGAGAAATATTGATAATCAGATGTGTAGACGACACCAACCTTATGGCAGAAAGTGAAGAGGAACTAAAGAATTTCTTGATTAAAGTGAAAGAGGAGAGTGAAAAAGGTGGCTTAATACTCAACATTCAGAAAACTAAGTTCATGGCATCCAGTCCTGTCACTTCGTGGCAAATGTATGGGGAAACAATGGAAACATTGAGAGACATTATATTCTTGGGTTCAAATATCACTTCAGATGGTGACTGGAGCCATGAAAGTAAAAGATATAAAACTAAAAGTAATCTATGGTGACCAACCTAGACAGCATATTAAAAATAAGATACATTACTTTGCCAACAGAGGTCCATCTAGTCAAAGTTGTTTTTTTCCAGTGGTCATGTATGGATGTGAGAATTTGACTATAAAGAAAGCTGATGCTTTTGATCTTGTGGTGTTGGAGAAGACTCTTGAGAGTCCCTTGGACTGCAAGCAGATCCAATCAGCCTATCCTAAAGGAAATCAATGGTGAATATTCATTGGAAGGACTGACGCTGAAGCTTAAACTCCAATATTTTGGACACCTGATACAAAGAACTGACTCATTGGAAAAGACCCTGATGCTGAGAAAGATTGAAGGAGGGAGGAGAAGGAGGCAACAGAGGATGAGATGGTTGGATGGCATCACTGACTTAATGGACATGAGTTTTAGCAAGCTCTGGGAGTTTGTGATGCACAGGAAAGGCTGGTGTCCTGCAGTCCTTGGGATTGCAAACAGTCAAACACGATTGAGTGACTGTACTGAAAGAATATTCTAATTAAACTGATTTTTGTAAAAGAAAATAAGGAAAGAAAAAAAAAATTCTCAGTGTTAACATACCTCAAACCATCGCATTGTGCACCTTAAACTTACAATGTTATTCATAAACTATATCCCTAAAAAAGCTGGAAATGGGTCAGACTTAAAAAAAAAATGTAATTTTAATACCCCATTTCCTTTATGGTAATTCTTTTAAGCAAGATTAGATTTTTTTTTTTTTTTTACATTTACCTTCTCAGGTGACCCTAGTATATTATTACTTGATAAATATTTAAAAAAATTATCATAAATACAGACTTAGATAACTGAATCACAAAGGAGACTATGTTATTTCTTCCCTTCAATAACAAAGCTCTACTGCCTAGACAGAAAGTTCAGTTCAGTTCAGTCGCTCAGTCGTGTCTGACTCTTGCCACCCATGGACTGCAGCATGCCAGCCCTCCCTATCTATCATCAACTCCCGGAGTTTACCCAAACTCATCTCCATCGAGTTGGTGATGTCATCCAATTATCTCATCCTCCATTGTCCCCTTCTCCTCCTGCCTTCAATCTTTCCAACTATCAGGGTTTTTTCAAACGTGTCAGTTCTTCACATCAGGTGGCCAAAGTATCGGAGTTTCAACTTCAACATCAGTGTTTCCAATTAATATTCAGGACTGATTTCCTTTAGGATGGACTGGTTAGAGCTACTTAAAGTCCAAGGGACTATCAACAGTCTTCTCCAACCCAACAGTTCAAAAGCATCAATTCTTCCTCTCTTAGCTTGCTTTATAGTCCAACTCTCACATCCATACATGACTACTGCAAAAAACATAGCTTTGTCTAGATGGACCTTTGTTGGCAAAATAATGTCTCTGCTTTTTAGTATGCTGTCTAGGTTGGTCATAGCTTTTCTTCCAAGGAGCAAGGGTGTTTTAATTTCATGGCTGCAGTTACAATCTACAGTGATTTTGGAGCCCCCCAAAATAAAGTCTGTCACTGTTTCCACTGTTTCTCCATCTCTTTATCATGAAATGATGGGACCAGATGCCATGATCTTTGTTTTCTGAATGTTGAGCTTTAAGCCAACTTTTTCACTCTCCACTTTCACTTTCATCAAGAGACCCCTTAGTTCTTCACTTTCTGCAATAAGGGGGGGGTGTCATCAGCATATCTGAAGTTATTGATATTTCATATTGCATAGACAGAAAAGTAGATAGCAGTTTTCTTAATTTCTAACTTGCTGGCACATTTTATTATTATTATTTTTTAATCAGAGGAGTACCTGGAATAGTTGGGGTGGAGGGATGATTTTTTTTTTTCTTTAAGTAAAAGATCTTACTTTGAGCCCCAAACTGAGGTGAAATTTACAGATAATATATACACTGAATTTTGCTTCTTCTTCAAGAGAGCGTCAGTGCAGACTTTTACATCAAAATATTTCAGTTAAGCAGAACAAAATCTGTCCTCTTCTGGAAAATAAATGATGTGAAAAAAAAAAAAAAAAAACAACCCTCTCCTTTTCCGGAATTAGTGACAGGCAGACATTATATTTTTGGGCTCCAAAATCACTGCTATGACCAACCTTGACAGCATATTAAAAAGCAGAGACATTACTTTTGCAACAAAAGTCCGTCTAGTCAAAGCTCTGTTTTTTCCAGTAGTCATGTATGGATGTGAGAGTTGGACTCTAAAGAAAGCTGAGAGCAGAAGAATTGATGCTTTCGAACTGTTGGGCTGGAGAAGACTCTTGAGAGTCCTTTGGACTGCAAAAAGATCCAACCAGTCCTGAATGCTCATTAGAAGTATTGTTTCTGAAGCTGAATCTCCAATACTTTGGCCAACTGATACGAAGAACTGACTCATTTGAAAAGACCCTGATGCTGGAAAAGATTGAAGGTAGGAGGAGAAGGGGACAATGGAGGATAAGATGGTTGGATGGCATCACTGACTCAGTGGACATGAGTTTGAGTATTCTCTGGGAATTGGTGATGGGCAGGAGGCCTGGTGTGCTGCAGTTCGTGGTATTGCAAAGAGTTGAATATGATTGAGTGATGGAAGTGAACTAAACTTTGTAGAACTACTACAAATTAAGAATAAAAGATCCTAGCTTGCAGTTGTTGATTTGCTACAAGAAGAAGAAAGAAAAAAAAAAATTAAATTATCAGGCTTTTTAAGTATGTAAGAGAACTACCAGGACAGTGAAATGTATAGAAGTTTTAGAAAACATTTCTGGAATCTAGAGAACAGTAAAGTTTCAAGTTAATGTCAAAATGGTAGAAAATAAATCTCAGGACTGGTAGATGAATTTAATAAAGTAACAGAAAGTAAATCAACATTTATCAAGTTAATAATCAATTAATGAATCTTCTGATTAAAAGTCATATGCCAGATAAAGCAATGTGTCAGACATGTCAAATTCAGAGCAGTAGGGGTGTCAAAATCACAATAAAAGTGTCTCCACTGCACACAAAGAAACAAATGAGTAGATGATGCACTGTGAAAGGTCTTGGACTTCATAAGGTGATATTTATAATAATTAATTCTCCATGGCATAATGGCTGTTTTTTTTTTTTTCTACCCTTATTCTTGTGAAGAATTTAATAGAGTACAAAGTGGTAACTTATTCTTGTTACTAAGGACAAGGCATTTTATTATTATTATTATTATTATTACATTTTGCCTTATTTTGTGAGTGTGACTAGTCTCTGCAGGTAGTGAAAATGGAAACTAAAACCTAACCACATCCAGATTCTATCTAAAATAAAATCAATTGGAACTTCAGAATAACTCGTTAGAAAATAAGCACATGCAGCTGTACATAAATTTATTAATTTGATGTTTTGTTTCTTATAAACTTCATTAAAGAGCTAGAGAGTACAATCTAAAATTAGTAAAGTGTTGGATGGCTTAAATGAGTCATGTAAAGCAGGCCAGATAGAAGTAAAAGTCCACTTATAAATGCAAAACCTACAGACACATGGAGGCTAAACTATATGCTACTAAATGATTAATTGATCATTGAAAAGTCAAAGAAGAAATGAAATACCTGAAGATATGTGAAAAATAAAACACAATAATTTATTTTTTTTTAAACAAAGGATTTCTAAGAGATAAGTTTACAGCACTAAAAGGCTGCTTCAGGAAAAAAAAAAAATCTCAAATAAGCAATTTAATGCTACCCCTAAAGAAACAAGGAAAATAAGAACAAACAGAATTCAAAATTAGTTGAAGGAAATGAATCATAAAGATCAGAGCAGAAATAAATGAATCTAAATACAAAACAGAAATATAGAATATAAAAAATTGCAAACAGATGGGGAAACAATGGCAACAGCAAAGTACTTTATTTTCTTGGGGTCCAAAATCACTGCAGACAGTGATTGCAGCCTTGAAATTAAGAGACGCTTGCTCCTTGGAAGAAAAGTTATAACAAACCTAGACAGCATATTAAAAAGCAGAGATATTATTTTGCTAGCAAATGTTTGTTAGTCAAAGCTGATTTTCCCGATAGTCATGTATGAATGTTAGTGTTGAAGCATAGAGAAGGCTGAGTACTGAAGAACTGATGTTTTCAATCTGTGGGGTTGGAGAAGACTCTTGACTGCAAAGAGATCAAAGCAGTCAATCCTAGGGGAATCAGCCCTGAACATTCATGGGAAGGAGTGAAGCTGAAGGTCCAGTATTTTGGCCACCTAATGCAAAGAGCCAACTCATTGGAAAAGATCTTGATTCTGTGGAAGATACAAGGCAGGAGGAGAAGGGGATGGCAGAGTACGAGATGATTGGATGGCATCACTGATTCAAAGGACATGAGTTTTAGCAAGCTACAGGAGATAATGGGAAGGGAAGCCTGGCATGATGCAGTCCATGAGGTCGCAGTCAGACACAGCTGAGAGACTGAAAAAAAGCAACAAATAATACTGATGAACATAGATTCAAATATTCCCTGCAAGATATTAGCAAACTGAATTTGATAATACATTAAAATATTCATATTACAAGAAAGACCAAGTGGGATTTAGCCCAAAGATATAAGCAACCAATCAACTTGATAATCTATTAACAAATTGAAGTATAAAAATCAAATGATAATATCAATAGATGCAGAAAAAGTTTTTGACAAAACTCAATGTTGAGCTCTGAAGAATTGATGCTTTTGAACTGTGGTGTTGGAGAAGACTCTTGAGAGTCCCTTGGATTGCAAGGAGATCCAACCAGTCCATTCTGAAGATCAACCCTGGGATTTCTTTGGAAGGAATGATGCTAAAGCTGAAACTCCAGTACTTTGGGCACCTCATGCGAAGTGTTGACTCATTGGAAAAGACTCTGATGCTGGGAGGGATTGGGGGCAGGAGGATAAGGGGACGACAGAGGATGAGATAACTGGATGGCATCACTGACTCAACCGACGTGAGTCTGGGTGGACTCTGGGAGTTGGTGATTGATAGGGAGGCGTGACGTTCTACGATTCATGGGGTTGCAAAGAGTCGAACATGACCGAGTGACTTAACTGAACTAAACTGAATGTTAATTGATATTAAAAACTCTAAATACAGTGAGTATAAGAGGGAACATATCTCACCACGATAAAGATCATTATGGTAAGTCCACAGTGAATGTAATACTCAACAGTGAGAACCTTGAATGTATTTGCTCTAAGATGAGTAAAAAGGCAATTATACCCACTCTTGTCACTTTTATTTAACATAGTATTAGAAGTCCTAGTCACAACATTCAGACAAGAAAATAATAATAATAATAATAATCCAAATTGGAAAAGAAGAATAAGATTGGTCCTGAACACAGAAGAATTGATGCTTTTGAACCGTGGTGTTGGAGAAGACTCTTGAGAGTCCCTTGGACTGCAAGGAAATCTAACCAGTTCATCCTAAAGGAGATCAGTCTGGGTGTTCATTGGAAGGATATATGTTGAAGCTGAAACTCCAATATTTTTGTCACCTGATAAGAAGAGTTGACTCATTTAAAAAGACCCTGATGTTGGGAAATGTTGAAGGCAGGAGGAGAAGGAGAGGACAGAGGATGAGATGGCTAGATGGCATCACTGACTCAATGGACATGAGTTTGGGTAAACTCCGGGAGTTGGAGATGGACAGGGAGGCCTCACGTGCTGCAGTTACTGGGATTGCAGAGAATTGGACATGACTGAGTCACTGAACTAATCTGATACATGGAAAATTCTATAGATAACACCAGGAAAAAAAAAATATATATATATATATAACTCATAATTAATTTGGAAATGTTAGAAGATACAAAATTAATACACAGAATCTGTTGCATTTCTAAACACTGACAACAAAAGTTCAGGGAAGAAACTAAGGAAATAATTTCCTTTACAATTGCTTTAAAAGAATGAAATTTCTCGGGATATATCTAACTAAGGAGGCAAGACATATAGTCAGAGAACTATAAGACACTGATGAAAGAAACTGTAGATGACATAAGCAGATGGGAAGACATAACATGCTCATGAATTAGAACACTCAATATTATTAAAGTGTCCACACTACCCCCAAAATGTTCTACAGATTCAATGCAATCCCAATTAAAATATCAATGCCATTTCTCACAGAACTAGAATAAACATTTTTTTTTTTTTTTTTGGTGGAAACAAGAAACACTTGAATGGAAGAACACAAAAGCTTTACAGATAAACATAAAAGAAGATTAGTACCACTAAACCAACTTCACAAAAAAACGTTAAAGGAACTTCTCAAGAGAGGAAACACAAGTGAGAGAAAGGCCTACAAAACAACCCTGAAGCAATAGAGTAAATATTAATATGATCATATATATCTATAATTAACTAAATGTAAATAGATTAAATACTCCAACTAAAAGACACAGATTGGCTGAATGCATAGAGAAACAAGACCCCTAAACAATGACCCCTGTCTACAAGAGACCCACTTCAGGGCTAGGGAAACACATAGACTGAAGGTGAAAAGCTGAAAAAAAAAAAAAATCCCATGCAAATGGAAATAAAATGAAAACAGGAGTAGCAATATTCACATAAGATATAATAGACTTTAAAAACCATTGCAAACAAAAGGAAGAACACTATATAATGATCAACCCAAGAAGAAGATATAGCAGTTATAAATAGACATGCATTCAACATAGGAACACCACAATACATGAGGCAAATCTAGGTCCATAAATAAAGGCAACTAGGAAGTTGTCAAACAGGAGATTGAAAGAGAGAACGTTGATATTCTAGGAATCAGCAAACTAAAATGGACTAGAAGGAGTGAATTTAACTCAGATGACCATTATACCTACCACTGCAGGCAGGAATCCCTTAGCAGAAACGGAGTAGCCATCATGGTCAACAAAAGAGTCAGAAATTTAGTACTTGGATGCAATCTCAAAAATGACAGAATGATCTCTGTTCATTTCCAAGGCAAACCATTCAATATCACAGTAATCCAAGTCTATGCCCCAACCAGTAACACTGAAGAAGAGGAGTTGAAAAGTTCTATGAAGACCTACAAGATCTTTTAGAACTAACACCAAAAAAAGATTTCCTTTTCATTATAGGGGACTGGAATGCAAATGTAGGAAGTCAAGAAACATCTGAGGCAACAGGCAAATCTGTCCTTGGAATACAAAATGAAGCAGGGCAAATGCTAATAGAATTTTGCCAAGAGAACACAGTGGTCATAGCAAACACCCTTTTCCAACAACACAAGAGAAGACTCTACACATGGACATCATCAGATGGTCAACACCAAAATCAGATTGATTATATTCTTTGCAGCCAAAGATGGAGAAGCTCTATACAGTCAGCAAAAACAAGACCCAGAGCTGACTATGGCTCAGATCATGAACTCCTTATTGCCAAATTCAGACTTAAATTGAAGAAAGTAGGGAAAACCACTAGACCATTCAGGTATGAACTAAATCAAGTTCCTGATGATTACAGAGTGGAAGTGAGAAATAGATTTAAAGGACTAGATCTGATACAGAACCTGATGAATTACAGACAGAGGTTCACAACACTGTACAGGAGACAGGGATCAAGACCATACCCATGGAAAAGAAATGCAAAAAAAAAGCAAAATGGCTGTCTGGGGAGGCCTTTCAATTAGCTGTGAAAAGAAGAGAAGTGAAAAGCAAAGGAGAAAAGGAAAGATATAAGCATCTGAATAGAGTTCCAAAGAACAGCAAGGAGAGAGAAGAAAGACTTCCTCAGTGATCAGTGCAAAGAAATAGAGGAAAACAACAGAATGGGAATAACTAGAGATCTCTTCAAGAAAATTAGAGATACCAAGGGAATAGTTCATGCAAAGATGGGCTTGAAAAAGGACAGAAATTTTATGGACCTAACAGAAGCAGAAGGTATTAAGAAGAGGTGGCAAGAATACACAGAAGAACTGTACAAAAAGATCTTCATGACCAAGATAATCATGATGGTGTGATCACTCACCTAGAGCCAGACATCCTGGAATGGGAAGTCAAGTGGGCCTTAGAAAGCATCACTATGAACAAAGCTAGTGGAGGTGATGGAATTCCAGTTGAGCTATCTCAAATCCTAAAATGTGATGCTATGGAAGTGCAGCACTCAATATGCCAGCAAATTTGGAGAACTCAGCAGTGGCCACAGGACTGGAAAATGTCGGTTTTCATTCCAATCCCAAAGAAAGGCAATGGAAAAGAATGCTAAAACTACAACACAATAGCCCTCATCTCACACGCTAGCAAAACAATGCTCAAAATTCTCCAAGCCAGGCTTCAGCAATACATGAACCAAGAACATCCAGATGTTCAAGGTGGCTTTAGAAAAGGCAGAGGAACCAGAGATCAAATTGCCAACATCTGCTGGATCATGGAAAGAGCAAGAGAGTTCCAGAAAAAAAAAAAAAAAAAAAACATCTATTTCTGCTTTATTGACTATGCCAAAGCCTTTGATTGTGTGGATCACAGTAAACTGTGGAAATTTCTGAGAGAGATGGGAATACCAGACCACCTGCCCTGCCTCTGGAGAAATCTGCATGCAGGTCAGGAAACAACAGTTAGAACTGGACTTGGAAAAACAGACTGGTTCCAAATAAGAAAAGGAGTACATCAAAGCTTTGTATTGTCACCCTGCTCATTTAATTTATATGCAGAGTACATCATGAGAAAAGCTTGGCTGGAAGAAGCACAGCTGGAATCAAGAATGCTGGGAGAAATATCAGTAACCTCAGATATGCAGATGACATCACCCTTATGGCAGAAAGTGAAGAGGAACTAAAAAGCCTCTTGATGAAAGTGGAAGAGGAGAGTGGAAAAGTTGGCTTAAAGCTCAACATTCAGAAAATGAAGATCATGGCATCCAGTCACCTCACTTCTTGTGAAATAAATGGGGAAACAGTGGAAACAGTGTTAGACTTTATTTTGGGGGGCTCCAAAATCACTGGAGATGGTGACTGCAGCAATGAAATTAAAAGACGCTTATTCAAAAAAAAAAAAAAAAGATGCTTATTCCTTTGAAGGAAAGTTATGACCAACCTAGATACCATATTGAAAAGCAGAGACATTACTTTGTCAACAAAGGTCCATCTAGTCAAGGCTATGGTTTTTCCAGTTGTCATGTATGGATGTGAGAGTTGAACTGTAAAGAAAGCTGAACACCTAAGAATTGATGCTTTTGAACTGTGGTGTTGGAGAAGACTCTTGAGAGTCCCTTGGAGTGAAAGGAGATCCAACCAGTCCATTCTAAAAGAGATCAGCCCTGGGTATTCTTTGGAAGGAATGATGCTAAAGCTGAAACTCCAGTACTTTGGCCACCTCATGGGAAGAGTTAACTCATTGGAAAAGACTCTGATTCTTGGAGGGATTGGGGGCAGGAGGAGAAGGTGACAACATAGGATGAGATGGCTGGATTGCCTCACTGACTCACTGAACATGAGTCTGGGTGAACTCCGGGAGTTGGTGATGGACAGGGAGGCCTGGCATGCTGCAATTCATGGGGTTGCAAGAGTCGGACACAACTGAGTGGCTGAACTGAACTAAACTGAAACAATATGAAATGAGAAATCAACAGTAACACAAGAATAGTTGGAGACTTTAGAACTCTAATCACACCAGTGGCCAGATCATCCAGACAGAATATTAAAGGAAACACAAGCCTGAAATGACAGACAGTGGACCAGGTGGATCGAATCCATGTCTACAGGACATTATGTCTAATGCAGTAGAATTATTTTTTTGTCAACGGCACATGGAACATTCTACAGGGTAAATTATATCTTGGAAACCTTAATAAAATTTAAATTTTATCAAATAATTTTTTCAGAGCAAAAGCTGTAAGATTAGATGTCAATTACAGGAAAAAGAATATTAAAAACAGAAATACAGGGAGGCTAAACAATATGGTTCTAAATAACCAAGAGGACAGTGAAGAATTCAAAGGGTAAGTTAAACAGCTAGAAAAATTGTAAATGAAAACATAAAAACCCTAAACCTAGGGCATATAGTAAAAGCAGTACAAAGAGGTAAATTTGTAGTAAAATAAGCCTACCTAAAGAAATCAGAAAAACTTACAAAAAAATACGAATACAATATTGTAAAGTAATTAACCTCCAATTAATATAAATAAATTTATATTGAAAAGAAAAACATTACATAAAGAGCTTTACCTAAAATATCAAGAAAAGAACAACAACAAAGCCCCAAAGTTAGTAGGAAAGAAATCATAAAGATTAGAGCAAAATAAGTGAAAAACAAATGAAGAAAACAATAACAGAGGTAAGCAAGATTAAAATCTGGTTTTTTGAAAAAAGAAATAAAATTAACAAACCACTGGCCAGACTCACCAAGAAAAAAGAAATATGTCTCAAATCAATGAAATTAGAAATATAAAAGAGACATTACAAATGACAGTGCAACATTACAAAGGATCATAAAAGACACTATGAGCAACTACATGCCAATAAAAAAGACACCCTTGGAGAAATGGATTACGTCTTAGAAAACCACAACTTTCTAAGACTGAACCAGGAAGAAATAGAAAGTATGAACAGACTAACCACAAGCACCAAAATTGAAAATGTAATAAAAATATTTCAACAACAACAAAAAAGTCCATGGCCAGATGACTTCACACGTGAATTCCATTAAACATTTAGAGAAGAGCTAACACTTGCTCAAATTCTTCCCAAAAACTGTGGAAGAAGACCCTCAAATTCATTCTACAAGACTAACCTCACCCTGACACCCAAAACAGAAGAAGATAACACATTAAAAATTAAAATTGCAGGCCAATAACACTGATGAATATAGATGCAAAAATCCTCAACAAGATGCTAGCAAACAGAATCCAACAACATACTGAAAGTTTCACATGCCATAATCAAGTGGTGTTTGTCCCAGTGAGGCAAATATTCTTCAATATGCACAAGGCAATCAATGTGATACATAATATTAATAAATTGAAAGATAAATCCATATAATCATCTCAATCAGTCAGTTCAGTTCAGTCACTCAGTCGTGTCTGACTTTGTGACCCCATGAATCGCAGCACACTAGGCCTCCCTGTCCATCACCAACTTCCAGAGTTCACTCAAACTCATGTCCATCGAGTCGGTGATGCCATCCAGCCATCTCATCCTCTGTAGTTCCCTTCTCCTCCTACCCCCAATCCCTCCCAGCATCAGAGTCTTTTCCAATGAGTCAACTCTTCGCATGAGGTGGCCAAAGTACTGGAGTTTCAGCTTTAGCATCATTCCTTCCAAAGAACACCCATGGCTGATCTCCTTTAAAATGGACTGGTTGGATCTCCTTGCAGTCCAAGGGACTCTCAAGAGTGTTCTCCAACACTACAGTTCAAAAGCATCAATTCTTCGGTGCTCAGCTTTCTTCACAGTCCAACTCTCACATCCATACATGACCACTGGAAAAACCATAGCCTTGACTAGATGGACCTTTGTTGGCAGAGTAATGTCTCTGCTTTTCAATATGCTATCTAGGTTGGCTGTAACTTTCCTTCCAAGCAGTAAGAGTCTTTTAATTTTATGGCTGCAGTCACCATCTCCAGTGATTTTGAAGCCCCCCAAAATAAAGTCTGACACTGTTTCCACTATTTCCCCATCTATTTCCCATGAAGTGATGGGACCAGATGCCATGATCTTCATTTTCTGAATGTTGAGCTTTAAGCCAACTTTTTCAATCCCCTCTTTCACATTCATCAAGAGGCCTTTTAGTTCCTCTTCACTTTCTGCTATAAGGGTTGTGTCATCTGCATATCTGAGGTTATTGATATTTCTCCCAGAAATCTTGATTCCAGCTTGTGCTTCTTCCAGCCCAGCGTTTCTCATGATGTACTCTGCATAAATGGGCAGAGTGCATAAATGAGCTAGGTGACAATATATAGCCTTGACATACTCCTTTCTCCATTTGGATCCAGTCTGTTTTTCCATGTCCAGTTCTAACTGTTACTTCCTGACTTGCATATAGGTTTCTCAAGAGGCAGGTCAGGTGGTCTGGTATTCCCATCTCTTTCAGAATTTTCCACAGTTTATTGTCATCCACACAATCAAAGTCTTTGGCATAGTCAATAAAGCAGAAATATATGTTTTTTACTGGAACTCTCTTGCTTTTTCCATGATCCAGCGGATGTTGCCAATTTGATCTCTGGTTCCTCTGCCTTTTCTAAAACCAGCATCTCAGTAGATATAGAGAAATATTTCAACAGAATTCAACACCCATTTATGCTAAAAACTCTCCATAAAATTAGCATAGGGAAAACTTACCTCACCATAGAGAATGTCATATATGACAAAACCACAGCAAACATTATTCTCAATGATGAAAAAGTGAAAATATTTCTTCTTAGATCAGGAAGAAGGTAAGAGTGCCACTCTCACCACTATTATTCAGCATAGTTCTGGAAGTTTTAACCACAGTAATCATAGAAGAAAAAATAAAATGAATCTAATTTGGAAAAAAAGGAAGTAAAACTCCCACTCTTTGCAGATAACATGATACTATACAGAGAAAACCCAAAATATGCTATCAGAAAATTACAATAATGAATCAATGAATTTAGGAAATTACCAAGATATGAAATGAATACACAAACATTCCTTGTATTGCTATAAACTAAGAATGAAAACTCAGAAATAGAAGTTAAGGAAACAATTCCTTTAACCATTGCAACAAAAAGGAAAAAAATACCTAGAAATAACCTACCTAAAAAGAAAGCATAGCTGTCTACAGAAATATATGACACTGATGAAATGCAAAGATGCAACAAAGAGTGAAATAAATAACATGCTCCAGGATTTCAAGAATCAATATTGTGGAAATAGTAATACCAAAAGCAATCTATGGGTTCAATGAAATCTCTATCAAATTGCAAATTGTAGTTCTCACAGAACTATTATAAAATATTTTATAATTTGTATGGAAACAGAAAAGACCCTAAATAGCCAAAGTAATCTTGACAAAGAAAAATGGAGCTAGAGGAATCAAGCTTCCTGACTTCAGACTATCCTACAAGGTTACAGTAATACAGACTAATGGAGCAATATAGAAAGCCCAGGACATGGAAGCAACCTAGATGTCCATCAGCAGAGGAATGGATAAGAAAGCTGTGGTACATATACACAATGGAGTATTACTTAGCCATCAAAAAGAATACATTTGTATCAGTTCTAATGAGGTGGATGAAACTGGAGCCGATTATACAGAGTGAAGTAAGCCAGAAAGAAAAATACCAATACAGTATACTAACGCATATATATGGAATTTAGAAAGATGGTAACTATAACCCTGTATGTGAGACAGCAAAGGAGACACAGATGAAGAGAACAGTCTTTTGGACTCTGTGGGAGAGGGCGAGGGTGGGATTATTTGGGAAAATGGCATTGAAACATGTATAATATCATATATGAAATGAATCGCCAGTACAGGTTCAGTGCATGATATTGGATGCTTGGGGCTGGTGCACTGGGATGACCCAGAGGGATGGTATGGGGAGGGAGGTGGGAGGGGGGTTCAGGATGGAGAACAGGTGTATATCTATGGTGGATTCATGTAGACGTATGGCAAAACCAATACAATATTGTAAAGTAATTAACCTCCAATTAAAACAAATAAATTTATACTAAAAAAAAAAAAAAAAAAAGCAGAGACATTACTTTACCAACAGAAATCCATTTTGTCAAAGCTATGGTTTTTCCAGTAGTCATGTATGGATGTGAGAGTTGGACTGTAAAGAAAGCTGAATACCTAAGAATTGATGCTTTTGAACTGTGGTGTTGGAGAAGACTCTTGAAAGTCCGTTGGAGTGAAAGGAGATCCAACCAGTCCATTCTAAAAGAGATCAGCCCTGGGTATTCTTTGGAAGGAATGATGCTAAAGCTGAAACTCCAGTACTTTGGCCACCTCATGGGAAGAGTTAACTCACTGGAAAAGACTCTGATTCTGGGAGGGATTGGGGGCAGGAGGAGAAGGGGACAACATAGGATGAGATGGCTGGATGGCCTCACCGACTCGATGGACATGAGTCTGGGTGAACTCTGGGAGTTGGTGATGTACAGGGAAACCTGGCATGCTGCAGTCCATGCAACCTCAAAGAGTCGGACATGACTGAAAGACTGAACTGAACTGATCACATGTTTTAACTTATGCTAAGTAACTATTAATTAATTTTGTCTATATTAATTTTTAAATTATATGACACTAAGCAACAATATTGAGAAAGAATATCACTCCATATCTAAACACATACATTTGATTCATAGAATCTTTGAATTATTGTTATAGGAGACTATGTTCTTTGTAAAGGTAAACTATGACTTTGTTTATCTTACAGCTTTATGGCTTGCTACTATTTTATTTCCCTCAAGTAATCAAAAAAATTAAGCTTATTGTGGATATTTAATAGACTCTGCTGGATCTGGTAACAAACCGTCTACTATATGTTAGGATGACCAACACTTAGTAGGACCATAAATAATTTGAATGTATAATAATGCTTGTTAACCCAGATCTTTAATATATTACATTACTTTTTAAAATTCTAAAGATGTCAAGTGTAATAAGAATAAAATTTCTTTTGGTTAATAAATAGTATATGCATGCATAAAAAAAATAGACAGAATATCTAAACAGACTTTTCTCCAAAGAAGGCCTATAGATGGTAAATAAACACAAGAAAAAATGCTTAATATCATTCATTATTAGAATAATGCAAATCAGATTTACAATGTGGTATCACCTCATATCAATCAGCATGGCCATTATTTAAAAATCTACAAGCAATAAATTTTAGATGGGATGTAATGAAAAGTGAACCCTGCTGCCCTGGTTGGAAATGTAAACTGATGCAAAAACTATGGAGAACAGTATGGATATTTCTTAAAAGACTAGGAATAAATTTGCTATATTTCCAGTAATCTCACTACTGTGTGTATATCCTGAGAAGGTCAGAATTCAAGAAGATGCATGTGCTCCAATGATCATTGTTCATTGCAGTATTATTTACAATAAGCAGGATTTAGAGGCAACTGAGCTGTCCATTGATAAATGAAGGAATAAGAAAATGTGGTACACATATATAACAGAATATCACTCAGACATAAAAATGAACAAATTTCATTCAGTTGTAGTTAGATAAATGAATCTAGAGTCTGTTATAAAAAGTGAAGTAAAAGTCAGAAAGAAAAAAAATGTCATTATATAATGGATATATATATATATATAATCTAGAAAAATAGAACTTGTAAACCTATTTTCAGAGAAGGAATGGAGACTTGGATGTAGAGAATGAACTTGTGGATGCAGCAGGGGATGGAGATTGTGAAACAAATTGAGAAAGTAGCATTGACCTATATACACTGTGCTGTGCTTAGTCACTCAGTAGTGTCCTACTCTTTGTAGCCCCATGGACTGTAGTAGTCCACCAGTCTCCTCTATCCATGGCGGTTCTCCATGCAAGAATACTGGAGTGGGTTGTCATACCTTTCTCCAGGGGATCTTCTCAACCCAGGTCTTCTGCATTGCAGGAGATTTCTTTATCATTTTAGCCACCAGGTAAGCGCAAGAACACAGGAGTGGATAGCTCATCCTTTTTCCAGGGGAACTCCCTGATCCAGAAACCAAACTAGGGTCTCTTGCATTGCAGGTGGATTCTTTACCAGCTGAGTTACCAGAGAATGTGTGAAATAGCTAGGTAGTGATAAGCTGCTACAAAGCATAGGTAGCTGAGCCTGGTGTTCTTTTATTACCAAAAGGGGTGGGATGGGCAAGGGGAGGGCAGCTAACAAAGCAAGAGACGTTAATATAATCACTGCTGATTTGCATTTTTGTATGGCAGAACCTACACAACATTGTAGAGCAATTATTTTCCAATTAATTTTTTTAATTAATTAAAATAAAGAGAGAAAGAACATCTAAGAGACTATTACACACAAGAGGAACCTAAGGAAATAGGATGTCTAAGTGTAATGTGGGATCCTACATGGGGTCTAGGAACAGAGAAGGGATATTAGGAAGAAACTTTAAAAAGACTGAATGAACTGTGGAGTGCTATTAATAGAAACATACTATTACTGTTTTTAAAAAGTCTAACTAAAAATAGTCACTAAAGATAATTTTGAATATGGTAGTTTAACTTCAAGTCCCTATGTTGGAATATTTGAGAGGCCCAGATATTTATAAATAATTTAAAATAATTGTATGAAGTGTTTTATACCAGGAGTTCTAAAACTCCAATCCTTAGATCAGTGCCAAATAATGATAAATTGTTCATCCCTTTGTAACAACATAGTTAAAGCAAGATAAATGTGATCATCTTTTCAATAAGTTAAAATATGCAATTAAAAGAACTTACCTTTATTCTGAGAAAAATAAAATGCACAGAGAATCTGAGTAGACTTTTTTTTTTCAAGAAAGATGTACAGATGGCCAAAAGGCATATGAAAAGATGTGCCATATACAGTCTGCAACTTCATCAAAGATGAAGAAAATGCAAATGAAAACCACAGTGAGAGAACTATATAATCTGGCAATTCTGTTCCGAATATTTATCTGAATAAAACAAAAACACTAATTAGGAAAGATATATGCACACATATGTTCATTGCTGAAATAAATAAATCAGTTCTGAGTATTTATTGGACGGACTGATGCTAAGCTGAAATGCCAATACTTTAGCCACCTGATGCAAATAACTTACTCCTTGGAAAAGACCATGATGCTGGGAAAGATTGAAAGCAAGAGGAGAAGGGGACAATACAGGATGAGATGATTGGATGGCATCACTGACTCAATGGACATGAGTTTGAACAAGCTCTGGGAGTTGGTGAGGGACAGGGAAGCCTGGCATGCTGTAGTGCATGGTGTCCTAAACAGTCGGACATGACTGAGTGACTGAACTGATGTTCATTGCAGCATTATTTATAATAACTGAGATATGGAACTGAGGTGCACATCAATAGATGAACGGATATATATGTGAACATATTTATATGCATATGTGATAAGCCATTTCAGTCGTGTCTGACTCTTTGCGACCATATGGACTGTAGCCCACCAGTCCCCTCTGTCCATGGGGATTCTCCAGGCAAGAATATTAGAGTGGGTTGCTATGCCCTCCTTCACTTGAGCTCACCTTCTCTCACAAGCACAACAAAACTACAACTAACTGATGAACAATAAATAAAAAAAGAACCATCAATTTAAAAAGGTTGGAACATATCAACAAGGATATTCTACATTTAAAGACTTTAAAAAGAAACAGCAATGAGGATGGAGGAGCTGCTGCTGCTGCTAAGTCGCTTCAGTCGTGTCCGACTCTGCGACCCCATAGAAGGCAGCCCACCCGGCTCCCCCGTCCCTGGGATTCTCCAGGCAAGAACACTGGAGTGGGTTGCCATTTCCTTCTCCAACGCATCAAAGTGAAAAGTGAAAGTGAAATAGCTCAGTCATGTCCTACTCTTAGTGATCCCATGGACTACAGCCTACCAGGCACCTCTGCCTATGGGGTTTTCCAGGCAAAAGTACTGGAGTGGATTGAAGGAGGAGCACAATAACAGTATAATCATAACTGAAAACACCTCAGGTGGGCAATTCATAAACTGTATAAAAATTAATCATTAAGTTTTCCCACAGGGGGGAGATATCTGAGCACCATATCACTCTCTCCTGCTGGAACTGTAAGATCATGAGAGGAGGCCACCAGAGCATATGGCTTTTAAGACCAATAGGATTTCATTATATAAGGTCCACAGGACTTGACGAACAAAGTCTATACTCTTGGAAGGTGCACATAAAATCGCATGTGCATTGGGACCTAGGGAAAAGAACTGATTTCATAGGAGCCTGGGCCAGACCTAGATGTGGTTTTTGGAGGGTGTCCTCTGGAAATGGGGGCAATAGCGGCTCACTGTGGGGACTAAGGCAATGGTGGAAGAGATATTAAGGAATATTCATCAGCATAAGCTCTACTGGAGGCTGATGTTTGGCATCAAATGCTGGCACCAGTCAACAACTTGTAGGCTCCAGTTCTGGGATGACTCAGGCCAAATGACAAATAAAGTGATAGCATAGTCCCACCCATCAGCAGAGAGGCTGCTGAAAAGACTTCCTGAGCCCAGAGCTGCCTCTAGACACATCACACCACTTGAAATGGCCCTGGACACCAAAGGCCCAGACCCAGTTTCACCCACCAGTGGACAGACTCCAGAAGCAACAAAGTTACCAACCCACAGCCTAAGGAACTGAATCAATAAGCACAGGAAATAATTTACCATGGGAACACTGGCCCCTGGTCCCTGTGTCACAAGGAGAGAGTGTGCTGCTTGGATATATCCTCCAAAGGGCTACTTCTCTAAAGTTGAGAAACCTAACTTCCCACATACATAATAATACAAATACAATTTTAGACAAAATTAGACTGTGGAGGAATATGTTCCAGACAAAAGAACAAGATAAAAACCTCAAAAGAACAGCTATGTGAAATGGAGGGAAGCAATCTACCTGAGAAAGGTTCAGAGTACTGATCATAAACATGATTCAAGGTCTCAGGAAACAAATGGATGCACAAAGAGAAAAGATACAAGAAGTTTTTTGTTGTTGTTATTTGTTTTTAACAAAGAGTTAAAAAATATAAATAATAACCAGAGTTGAAGAATACAATATTGAAATTTTAAAAATACCCTGGAAGGAAACAATAACAAAATAAAGGAGGCAGAAGAATGGATGTGTGTGTGAAGTCACTCAGTCATGTCCAAATCTTTGCGACCCCGTGGACTGTGGCCCGCCAGGCTCCTCTGTCAATGGGATTCTCCAGGCAAGAATATTGGAGTGGGTTGCCATTTCCTTCTCCAGGGGATCTTCCCAACCCAGGGATCAAACCCAGGTCTCATGCATTGCAGGGAGACACTTTATCCTCTGAGCCATGGATAAGTGAGCTGAAAAAAGGATAGAGGTCACTCTTGCAGAAGAGAACAAAGAAAAAATAAAGAGAAATAAGAACTGATAAAGATACCTCTACAACAACATTAAACAGTTGCATTATAGTAGCCCAAGAAGGAGAAGAGTGAGATAAAGGGCTTGAGGAAGTGTATGAAGAGATGAGAGCTGAAATCTCCCTAACATGAGAAAGAAGACAGACACTCAAGCCCAGGAAATGCATAGTCCCATATAGATTAACCAAGGAGGAACACATCAAGACACACAGTTGTCAAATTGACAAAAGCTTAAAATAAAGAGAAAATAATAAAACAGCAGGTGAAAGCAGCAACTGAATTACAAAGGAATCTTCATAAAGTTGTCAGCTGATTTTTCAACAGAAACTCAAGTACAGAAGGGAGTGGCATGATATGTTTGATGTGGTGAAAGGGAAGAACCTATATGCAAGAATACTCTTCCAAGCATGCTCTTCTTGATGTTTGACAGAGAGATAAAAAAAACTTATAGACAAACAAAATTAAAATGATTCAATAACACCATACTATCTTTACAAAAATGCTACAGGAACTTCTCTAGGCAGAATAGAAAACGACACAGGAATAAACAAGAAAATTATGGAATGAGCAACTTCACCAGTAAAGGAAAACAAGCAGCAAAAGTAGGAAATTATCCACACACAAATATGATACAAAACCAGTAATCATGAGAATGTACAATGCAGGACATTTGAAATGCATTTGAAATGAACTGATAAGCAACTTAAAGCAATCAGATATACTTATAAACTGCTATATCAAAATCTCATGAAACTGTACAGCAAAATTGTCCAATGGGTATACATATAAAAAGAAAAAGTAATCCAAACACAACACCAAATATTGACATTGAATCACAAGAACAGAAAGCAAAAGGAAGAAAAAGGAAATCCAAAACAAGTAATAATATTGTGAGTGTGAGTGTGAAAGTCACTCAGTTTTGTAAAGACTCTTCATGACCCCATGTGCTACACAGTCCATGGACTTTTCCAGGCCATAATGCTGGAGTGTGTAGCCTTTTCTTTTGCTATGGGATCTTCCCAACCCAGGGATTGAACCAAGTCTTCCTCATTGGAGGTGGATTCTCTACCAGCTGAGCCACAAAGGAAACCCAACAATATTGTAATAAAAACTAATCAATAAATACCTTAAAAGTAAATGGATTACAATCAATGCAAATATACTAACTGAATGGATATATAAGGTATATATATATATATATATATACTGTCTACAAGAGACCCATTTCAAATCTAGGGACACATGCAGACGAAAGTGAGGAGATAGATAAAGATATTTCATGCAAATTGAAATAGAAAGAAAGCTGAAGTAGCCATACTAGTATCAGACAAAAGAGACTTCAGAATAAACATTTACAAGAATCAAAGAGACTTCAAAATAAAGACTTATGAGAGTCAAAGAAGGACAACACGCAATGAAGAAAGGATCAGTTGAAGAAGACAATATAGCAACTGTAAATAGATATGCATCCAACATAGGAGCACCTTTCTATATAAGGCAAATTTTAACAAACCTAGAAAGAGAAATTGACAGAAATGTAATAATAGTGGAACTTTAACACCTCATTTTACATCAGTGGACAAATCATCCAGAAAAAAAAAAAATCAAGTAGAAATCAAAAGTCTCAAGTTATACATTACACCAGATGGACTTAATTGATATTTATAGGGCTGCCTGGGAAATCCCATGGTCAGAGGAGCATGGTGGGTTAGAGTCCATGGGATCACAAGAGTCAGACATGACTTGGCAAATAACCACCACCATAGAGCATTCCATTTGAAAGAAACAGAATAGAGAATCTATCAAGTTCACATAGAATAATATCAAGGATAGATCACATGCTGGGCCACAAAACAGGCCTTGGTCTATTTAAGAAAATGGAAATCAAACCAGGCATTGTTTTTCTGACCACATCAATATGAGACTAGAAATTAAATATATTAAAAAAATTCAAATAATACAAACATGGAGTCTAAACAATATGCTGCCAAATGAACAATGTATCATTAAAGAAATCAAAGAGGAAATTAAATACATATATATAGAGAGACAAATGAAAAAGAAAACAAAAAAATCAAAATTTATAAGAGCAAAATTAGTTGTAAGATAGCAATTTATAGCAATACAATATTATTTCAGCAAATAATAATCTAAAATAAACAACCTAATCTTTACACCTATAATAACTAAAAAGAACAGAACAAACAGAACCCAAATTTAGTGGAAGAAATAAAAAAGATCACAAGAGAAATAAGTGAAATAGAGACAAGGAAACAGTATAAAATAGCAATGAAAATAAGAGATGTTTTTGTGAAAAGATATCAAAACTGATAAACCTTCAGTCAGAATCACCAAGAAAAAGAGAGGGCCCAAATCAAGAAAAGTAGAAATGAGAAGTTGCAGCTGACAGCATAGAAATACAAAGGACCATAATAGACTGATGCAATTAAATATATGCCAATAAATGGACAATCTAGAAGTAAACAAATTCTTACAAAAGTGTCATCTTCCAAGACTGAATCAGGAAGAAAGAGAAAACATGAACAAATCTATTATAAGTAATGAAATTGAAACTGTGATTAAAAAAGCATTCAAACAACAAATGTCCAGAACCAGATGGTATCACAGAAAAATTATATCAAACATTTAGAAAATAATTAACACCTATCTTTCTTAAACTTTTCTTAAAATGAAAATGTAGAGGAAGGAACACTCCCAAATTCATTCTGTGAAGCCACCATCAAACTTTTGTCCATTGATTCAGTGATGCCATCCAACCATCTCATCCTTTGTCGTCCCCTTCTCCACTTGCCCTCAATCTTTCCCAGCATCAGGGTCTTTTCCAATTAGTCAGCTCTTTGCTTTATGTGGTCAAAGTAATGGACCGTCAGCTTCAGCATCAATCCTTCCAAAATATATTCAGGGTTGATTTCCTTTAGGATTGACTGGTTTGATATCCTTGCTGTCCAATGGACTCTCAAGAGTCTTCTCCAGCACTGCAATTTAGAAGCATTAATCCTTCAATGCTCAGCCTCCTTTATTGTCCAACCATCACATCTGTACATGACTACTGGAAAAACCATAGCTTTGACTCTATGGACCTTTGTCAGCAAAGAGATGACTCTGCATTTTAAAACACTACCTATGTTTGTTATATTTCCCAGATGGCGCTAGCCATAAAGAACCTGCATGTCAGTGCAGGAGATATAAGAGACACAGGTTCAATCTCTTGGTCCAGAAGATCCCCTGGAGAAGGGCACGGCAACTCACTCCAGTATTCTTGCCTGGAGAATCCCACTGGACAGAAGAGCCTGGTGGGGTACAGTTCCGAGGGTCACATAGTGTCGGACACGACTGAAGCATTTTTTCTAAGGAGAAAAATGTCTTAATTCCATGGCTACAGCCAACATCTTCAGTGATTTTTGGATCTGAAAAAAATAAGATTTGTCCACTTTTCCCCCATGAGGTGAATCAACCAGATGTCACTATCTTAGTTTTTTGAAAGTTGATTTCACCCTCATCAGGAGGCTCTTTAGTTCCTCTTCACTTTCTGCCATTAGAGTGGTATCAGTTGCATATCTGAGTTTTTTTTTTTATATTTCTCCTAGTTTTATATTGATTCCAGCTTTGATTCAGCCAGCCTGGCATTTTGCATGATGTACCCTGTATATAAGCTAAATAAACAAGATGATTATATACACAGCTTCAATGTACTCCTTTCCCAATTTTGAACCAGCTCATTGTTACATCTAATGGTTGTTTCTTGACCTGCATACAGATATGTCAGGAGTGGCTTGTAAGTAAGGTGGCCTGATATTATTCCCATCTATTTAAGAGTTTCCCATAGTTTGTTATGAACCACACAGTCAAAGATGTTCACTTAGTCTATGAAACAGAATAGATGTTTTCCTGGAATTCCTTTGCCTTTTCTGTGACCAAATGGATGTTGAAAATGTGATCTCCGGTTCCTCTGCCTTTTCTAAACACAAGTTGTACATACCGAAGCTCTCAGTTCATGTACTCTTGAAGCCTAGTTTAAAGGATATCGAGCATTACCCTGCTGGCATGTTAAATAAGCACAATTATATGGTAGTTTGAACATTCTTTGGCACTGCCTTTCTTTGGAATTGGAATGAAAACTGACCTTTTCTAGTTTTGAGGCCGCTGCTGAGTTTTCCAAATGTGTTGCATGAGCACAGCACTTTAACAGCATCATCTTTTAGGATTTTGAGTATCTCAGCTGGAATTCCATCACCTCCACTAGCTTTGTTTGTCATCATGCTTCCTAAGGCCCACTTGACTTCACAAACCAGGAAGTCTGACTCTAGTTCAGTGACCACACCATAATATTCCTAGATTAAAACATAGGCTGAACACCCTCTGACCTTAATTGTAACAACATGTTTTTGGATCTGTCTCCTAGAGTAATGGAAATAAAAGTAAAATGAACAAAGAAATCTAATTAACCTTAAATAACTTTTATATAACAAAGTAAAACATATGCAAAATCAAAATACAACTTATAGAATGGAATAAAACATTTACATACAATGCCGCCAACAGAGATTAACCTCCAAAATATACAAACATCAAATCAAACATTCCAATCAAAAACTGGGCAGAAGACCTAAATTGATATTTCTCCAGTGAAGACATATAGATGGCCAACAGGCTCATGTAAGAGCTCAACATTGCTAATCATTAGAGAACTTCAAAACAAAAATACAATGAGGTATTACTTCATGCTTGTCATCATGGTCATTATCCAATAGTCTATTAACAATCATCGGGAGACTATAGAGAAAAGGAATTGTCTAATATTGTTGTTGGGAATGTAAATTAGTACAGCCACTTTGGAGAACAGTGTGGAGCTTCCTTAAGAATCTAAAATAGAATTACCATATGATCCTGTAATCCCACTCCTGAAAATATGACCAAACACAGTTTGAAAATATACATGCACAATAATTATATATACAAAACTGTAATTTGAAAACATACATACATAGCATAATTTGAAAATATACATACAAAATTATAATTTGAAAATATCCATGCACCTCCAGTGTTCTTTTTTACCACACTATTTATGATAGCCAATAAATTGAAGATACCTAAATTTTCATTGACAGATAAATTATTAAAGATGTGACATATGTATGTATATAGATTATATGTATATATATCTGTATATATTTCTGTACAGATATATTATGTGTATGGATATTTATGTGAGTCTGCATGAGTGCAGTTCACTTCAGTTCAGTCTCAGTCGTGTCTGACTCTCTGCAACCCCATGAACCACAGTATGCCAGGCCTCCCTGTCCATCATCAACTCCTGGAGTTCACCCAAACCTATGTCCATTGAGTCGGTGATGCCATCCAAACATTCTTATCCTCTTTTTTCCCTTTCTGTTCCTTCCATCAATCTTGCCCAGTATCACAGTCTTTTCTATGGAGCCAGTTCTTCAATCAGGTGGCCAAAGTATTGGAATTTCAGTTTCAACATCCAATTAATATTTAATTTAATATTAAGTATTTCAGAATTCAATTTAATATTCTAATATTAAACTCCTTTAGGATTGAACTCCTTTAGGATTGACTGTTTTGATCTTCTTTTTGTCCAAGGAACTCTCAAGAGTCTTCTCCAAAACCACAGCTGAAAAGCAACAGTTCTTTGGCGTTCAACCTTCTTTATGGTCCAACTCTCACATCCATACACGAATCCTGGAAAAACCATAGTGTTGAACATATAGACCTTTGTTGGCAAAGAAATGTCTCTGCTTTTTAATATGCTGCCTAAATTTGTCATAGTTTTTCTGCCAAGGAACAAACATCTTTTAATTTCATAACTGAAGTCACCATTTGCAGTGATTTTTTAACCCAAGAAAATACTCTTTTTTTCATTGTTTCCCCATGTATTTGCCATGAAGTGATGGAGCCAGATGCCATGATCTTCATTTTTGGAACGTTGAATTTTAAGCCAGATTTTTCAATCTCCTTTTTCACCTTCATCAAGAGACTCTTTAGTTTCCCTCCACTTTCTGTCATAAGGGTAGTAACATCTGCATATCTAACATTATTGTTATTTCTTCTGGCAATATTAATTCCAGGTTGTGTATCATCCAGCCCTGCATTTCACATGATGTACCCTGTATATAAGTTAAATAAGCAGAGTGACAATATACAACCTTGACTCACTCCTTTCCTGATTTGGAACCAGTCTGTTGTTCTATGTCCAGATCTAGATGTTGCTTCTTGACCTGCATACAGGTTTCACAGATGGCAGGGAAGATGGTCTGGTATTCCCAAGTTGAAGAATTTTCCAGTTTGTTCTGATCCACAGAGTCAAAAGCTTTAGAGAAGTCAATAAAACAGAAGTAGATGCATTTTTCTTGAACTCTCTTGCTTTTTCTATGATCCAATGGATGCTGGCAATTTGATCTTTGGTTCCTCTGACATTTCTAAAACCAGTTTGAACATCTGAAAAGTCTCAATTCATGTACTGTTGAAGCCTGGCTTGGAGGATTTTGAGCATAACTTTGTGACCATATAAAATGAGTGTGTAAGTGTGTGAAAGTTTGAACATTCTTTGACATTGCCCTCCCTTGGGATTGAAATGAAAACTCCTAGTTCTGTGGCCACTGTTGAGATTTTCATATTTGCTGGCATATTGAGTGTAGCACTTTAACAGCATCACCTTTTAAAATTTGAAATAACTCAACTGGAATTTCATCACATCCATTAGCTTTGTTTGTAGTGATGTTTCCTGTGGCCCACTTGACTTTGCACTCTCGGATGTCTGGCTGTAGGTGAGTGATCACACCACTGTGGTGTCCTGGGTGATTAACATCAGTTTTATATAGTTTCTATGTCTATTCTTCTTACCTTGTCTTACTATCTTTTACTTCTTTTAGGTCCATAACAGTTTTATTCCTTTATTGTGCACATCATTGTCTGAAATATTCCCCAAGTATCTCTAATTTTCTTGAAGATATCTCTAGTCTTCCCCATTCTATTTTTTTCCTCTGTTGCTTATCGTTGTTCACTGAGGAAGGCTTCTCATCTCTCCTTGTTATTCTTTGGAACTCTGCTTTCACGTGGGTATATCTTTCCTTTTCTCCTTTGCCTTTCTCCTGCTTCATTTTTTACTCCAAGGCCATACTTTCCTGTATTCCAGGTATCTCCTGACTTCCTACTTTTGCACTTCAGTCCCCTATGATGAATAGGTTACTTTTGTGTGTGTGGATGTTTGTTGGTTCTAGAAGGTCTTGTAGGTCTTCATAGAACTGTTCAACTTCAGCTTCTTTAGTATTTTGGTTGGGTCATAGACTTGTATTACTCTCATATTGAGTGGCTTGCCTTGGAAACGAAGAGAGATTGTTCTGTCAATCGTTGATTGATCATTCTGATCAATCTGTTTTAGAGATTGCACCCAAGTACTGCAGTTAAGAAACTTTTGCTGTCTTCTGTAAGGAGAGCTCCATTAATTTCTTCTAAGGGATTCTTGCCCACAGTAGTGGATATAATGTTCATTGGAATTAAATTCACTCCCTCCAGTCCATTTTAGTTCACTGATTCCTAAAATGTCTGTGTTCACTTGTGCCATCTACTGTTTGAACACTTCCAATTTACCTTGATTCATGGACCTGCATTTCAAGTTCCTGTACAGTATTGTTCTTTACAACATTGGACTTTACTTTCACCACCAGACATATCCACAACTGGGCATTGTTTTCACTTTGACTCAGCCTCTTCATTCCTTCTGGATCTATTTGTATCTATTTCTCCATTCTTCTCCAGTAGCACATTGGGCACCTAACGACCTGGGGGAGGGGTTCGTCTTTCAATGTCATATCTTTTTGAATTTTCATACTGTTCATGGGTTCTCAAGGCATGAATACTGAAGTCATTTTCCATTCCTTCCTCCACTGCACCACGTTTTGTCAGAACACTCCACCATGAGCTGTCTATTTTTGGTGGCCCTACATTGCATAGTTCATAATTTTATTGAGTTAGATAATGCTGGATCCATGTGATCATTCAGGTGCCTGAATTGAGGTAAACTGGAAAATGTCAAGCAAGAGATGGCAAGAGTGAGTATGGACATTTTAGGAATTAGTAACCTGAAATGGATGAGGAAAGGCAAATTTAATTCATATGACCATTATATCTTCTACTGTGGGCAAGAATCCCTTACAAAAAATGGAGTAGCTCTAGTAATCAACAAAAGAGTCTGAAATGTCTTATGTGGGTGCAGTCTCAAAAATGACAGAATGATCTTGGCTTGTTTCCAAGGCAATCCATTCAACATTACAGCACCAAATCTATGCCCCAAGCACTAATGCCAAAGAAGATGAAGTTAAATGATTCTATGAAGATACTCAAGAACTTCTATAAGTAATGCAAAGGAAAAAATAAAAAGTTCTTTCATCATAGGGTATTGGAATGTAAAGGTAGGAAGTCAAGAGATATCTGCAGTAACAGGCAAGTTTGGCCTTGGAGAACAAAATGAAGCAAGGAAAAGGCTAACAGAGTTTTGCCAACAGAAAACATTGGTCATAGCAAACACTCTCTTCTAACAACACACGAGATGTCTCTACACATGGACATCACCGTATGCTCAATATTGAAATCCGATTGCTTATATTCTTTGCAGCTGAAGATGGAGAATCTCTATACAGGCATTAAAAAAAAAAAAAAAAAGACTTGGATCTGACTGTGGCTTCAATCATCATCTCCTTATTGTCAAATTCAGGCTCAAAGAAAGCAATGAAAACAACTAGACCATTCAGATAAGACTTAATTAAAATTCCTTATAATTCTACAATGAAGATGATGAATATATTTAAGAGATTAGATCTGGTAGAGAGAGTGCCAGATAAATTATGGACTGAGGCTCATATCATTTTACAGAAGGTAATGATCAAAACCATCCACAAGAAAAAGAAATTCAAGAAGGCAAAGTGGGTGTCTAAGGAGGCCTTACGTGTAGCTTGGAAAAGAAGAGAAGCAAAAGCAAAGGAGAAAGGGAACGAAGTACCCACTAAATGCAGAGTTCTACAGAATTTCAAGAAGAGAGAAAAAAAGCCTTGTTAAGTGAACAATGCAATGAATAGAGGAAAACAATGTAATGAGAAAGACTAGAGATGTCTTTAAGAAAATTGGAGAATCCAAGGGAACATTTCATGAAAGAATAAGCACAATAAAGGACAGAAATGGCAAGGACCTAAAAGAAGCAGAATAAGAGGTGGCAAGAATACTGAAGAATTATATTAAAAAAAAAAAAGAAAGAAAGAAAGAAAGAAAAAACTAAATGACCCAGAAAACTACAATAATGTAAAGCCAGACATCCTAAAGTGTGAAATTAAGCATCCCTTATGAAGCATTACTATAAAGAAAGTTAACGGAGGTGGTAGAATTCCAACTGAGATTTTTAAAATCTTAAATGATAATGCTGTTGAAGCACTGCACTCAATATGCCAGAAAATTCGGGAATCTCATCAGTGGCCACAGCACTGGAAAAGTTCAGTTTTCATTCCAGTCCCCCCAAAAAAACAATACCAGTGAATGTTCAAACGACAATTGTTCTTGGTTCAAATGCTAGCAAAGTAATGCTAAAAATCTTTCAAGCTAGGCTTCAACAGTATGTGAAGCAAGAACTTGCAGATGTACAAGCTGGATTTTGAAAAGGCATAGGAACCAAAAATCAAATTGCCAAAATTCATTGGATCATACAGAAAGCAAGAGAATTACTATATCTATATCTATATCTGTATCTATATATATATATATATTTTTTTTTTCTCTTCTTCATTGACTACACTAAAGCCTTTGACTCTAAATCACAACAGACTTTGGAAATTTCTTCCTAAGAAACCTGCATGCAGGACAAGAAGCAACAGTTAGAACCGGACATGGAACATGGACTGGTTCAAACTCAGGAAAGGATTAATCAAGACTGCATATCATCCTACTTATTTAACTTCTATGTTGGGTACTCACGAAATATGCCAGGCTGGAATCAAAATTGCTGGGAGAAATATGAACAACCTCTGATATGCAGATAATACCATACTAATGGTAGAAAATGCAGGTAAACTAAAGAGCCTTTTGATGAAGGTGAAAAAGGAGAGTGAAAAAGCTGGCTTAAATCTCAACATTCAAAAACTAAGGTCATTGCATCCGGTCACAGGTTCCATCATTTCATGGCAAATAGATGGGGAAAAATTTGAAATACCGACTTTATTTTATTCTGCTCTAGTATCACTGTGGATGGTGACTGCAGCCATGAAATTAAAAGATGTTTGCTCCTTAGGAGAAAAGCTATGAAAACCCTAGACATCGTATTGAAAAGCAAAGACATCACTTTGTCAACAAAACTTTTAGTCTAAGCTATGGTTTTTCCAGTAGTCATGTACTGATGTCAGAAACGGACCATAGAGGAAACTGAGAACTAAAGAATTGGTGCTTTCAAGCTGTGGTGCAGAGAATATTCTTGAGAGTCCTTTGGACCCCAAGGAGATCAAACCAATCAATCCTAGAAGGAATCAACCCTGAATATTCATTGGAACGACTGATGCTAAATCTGAAGCTCCAATACTTCGGCCATTTGATGCGAAGAGCTGATTCACTGGAAAAGACCTGATGTTGAGAAATTGAGAGCAAGAGGCCAAGGGAACAATAGATGATGAGATGGTTGTATCGTATCACTGACTCAAAGGACTTGAGTTTGAGCAAAGTCTGGGAGATAGTGAAGGACAGGGAAGTCTTAGGTGCCACAGTTCATAGGGTCACAAAGAGCTGGACATGACTTAGTGACTGAACAACAGCAATGTATATTCCAATTAGAAATCCTTTGTGTTCCCATGTAAAACCTACTTAAAATACTGTCTTTAGCCTAATAGCCTACTTAAAATATAGCCTGGATGTAGCTGGGACCTTGTTGCCTATGTAGGGAAAACCCAGGTGCCACAAAGAGGCTGCAAAACTTTTGTAGCTTTTAAGCCCCCTAAACCTCTCTAGGCACCTGCTCTTTTAGGCCCATGAAACTTTCATTATATCTTCTGCATTCTTTGCCCCTTTTCCAATACTGAAGAAATCCTGTTTTAATTCGAATATCAGTTGGAGATATTTAATAAAAGTTTCTGTAAAGGCCTATTTTTCTTCATTTTGTTCTTTCCAAATATTTGTTTAGTCTCTTATCTCTAAATGTTTAAACATTTAGAATTTAAGGGTTAGAGCCTACCAGACTTTTTTTTTTTTTTTCATTTATATTGTGACTATCATTTTCCAAGATAAAGAATATCTGAAAAGGACTCAAATTGGGGAAGGGAGAAAGAATGGAAAATTATCTAACATATAAATCACATCATTTGACTACATAAAACAATTAAACATCATTAAGAATCATCTTTGCATTTGTTAAATGCAAAGTAACTATTCAAAAGTATTCAAAAGTCCAGAACCTCAGAAGTTTTCATGCTGTGCCTAAAGGTTAGGCAGCTATGTGTTACCTGGCTAGTCAGAAATCATTCTTCTCTTGCTCATCCTCTTCCCTACTCTTCCCTTTACACTTCTCTCCTTTCTTTGATATTTTCTCCCTTACAGTCTCTATGCAAAATAATAACAAAAAGTATAATTTAAATAAGATATAAACTTTAACAAAAACTTCTAAATCCCCCAACTTTTTTTGTGGAAAATAATGCAAAAATTCATTCTGTTTATGTTCCATATATAACATATGTGAAACATATATGGATAGAGTACTGAGCCAAAGTTTATAATATTTAAAATTCCAAGGAATTCTTTCAGATAACATGAAGAGCCTTATTTTATGGAAGAGGAAACAAAGCCTATGAAACTAAATATATTGAGCACTTTTACTCCAGCCCTTCACCTATTAAGTGGCATAGCATTTCATCCTAACTTTTGAGGGAATACTGTGCTCTCTTTCACTAACATACAGTTTCTTAATTTTGTGTAACATTTCATATCACTGAAATCATTTTGAAAGTTTCTCCAAGACCCCATCTGTCAAACCTAATAGCCAGGACAAAGTCTTCTCACAGCCTCCAGAACACGTGCTTTTGCAAATGGAGACAACTTGATGTTTTTCTCACAGCCCTGTTGTCCATATATAGAGTGGTTTCAAAATCTATGCTATCACCTCTCCCTTTAAGGGAGTTGGTATTATGTTATATTGAAGGGTGTGTTCAGTTCATTTCAGTCATTCAGTCGTGTCCGACTCTGAGATCTCATGAATCGCAGCACACCAGGCCTCCCTGTCCATCACCATATCCTGGAGTTCACTCAGACTCATGTCCATCGAGTTAGTGGTGCCATCCAGCCATCTCGTCCTCGGTGGTCCCCTTCTCCTCCTGCCCCTAATCCCTCCCAGCATCAGAGTCTTTTCCTGAGTCAACTCTTTGCATGAGGTGGCCAAAATACTGGAGCTTCAGCTTTAGCATCCTTCCTTCCAAAGAAATCTCAGGGTTGATCTCCTTCAGAATGGAATGTTTGGATCTCCTTGCAGTCAAAGGGACTCTCAAGAGTCTCCTCCAACATCACTGTTCAAAGCATCAATTCTTCGGCGCTCAGCCTTCTTCACAGTCGAATTCTCACATCCATGCATGACCACAGGAAAAAAAATCATAGCCTTGACTAGATGGACCTTAGTCGGCAAAGTCATGTCTCTGCTTTTGAATATACTACTTAGGTTGGTCAAAACTTTTCTTCCAAGGAGTAAGCGTCTTTAAATTTCATGGCTGCAGTCACCATCTGCAGTGATTTTGGAGCCCCCAGAAATAAAGTCTGACACTGTTTCCACTGTTTCCCCATCTATTTCCATGAAGTGATGGGACCGGATGCCATGATCTTCGTTTTCTGAATGTTGAGCTTTAAGCCAACTTTTTCACTTTCCTCTTTCACTTTCATCAAGAGGCTTTTTAGCTCCTCTTCATTTTCTGCCATAAGGGTGGTGTCATCTGCATATCTGAAGTTATTGATATTTCTCCTGGCAATCTTGATTCCAGCTTGTGTTTCTTCCATCCCAGCGTTTCTCATGATGTACTCTGCATAGAAGTTAAATAAGCAGGGTGACAATATACAACCTTGGTGTACTCCTTTTCCTATTTGCAACCAGTCTGTTGTTCCATGTCCAGTTCTAACTGTTGCTTCATGACCTGTATACAGATTTCTCAAGAGGTGGTTAGGTGGCCTGGTATTCCCACATGGTTTGCAGGGATTATCCAGCAAACAGGAAAGATATAAATACGTGAATGGCAGACAGTCAAGATCAATAATGAAACTGAATAATTTTGTTTTTACATACCTGACATTACTACTTCTCACACTTCTTTCAGCATTCTGTTGACTTCCTTATGTCATTTGGCTCTAAATTAAAATGTATGGGAAGAAATGAGGAGTCGTTCTGATACAAGTTCAATGGATATTTTCTTCCTTTGACAAGTCCTGATTTGTTTTCCAACACTATTACATACGTTTTATTTTATTTTCTGTCAATTTTCTCACATTAAATAAGCTAAAATCTCTTTTTTTTTCCTACATCTGATTACTGATTTTGCTCTAAAAGTGGATTCTTTATTCCCTTATCAGTCCTGATCAATTCAGATCACTGTACATGAGAAAATTTCCCCTTTTCTTACCATGCAAATATATTTGGTTTTATATCATGTTACTCTATATGTTTTTTGCATAACATTTATTTATATCTTCAGAAATTATTTTGAAAGTTGTTCGTTTGCTTTAAAAAGTCAGGTCATGAAGATAGCAGAGGAATAGAATGTGGATACCACTTTCTCCCCCACAAATTCAGTGAAAGGACATTTGCTGTGCAAATTCCACAAAACAACTTCTGAATGCTGGCAGAGGACATCAGGCACCCAGAAAGGCAGCCCATTGTCTTTGAAAGGAGATAGGACACAATATAAAAGATAAAAAGAGAGACAAAGGTAGGGATGGAGATCCATCCCAGGAAGGGAGCCTTAAAGGAGAAATTTCCAAACACCAGAAAACACTCTCACCAGTGGGTCTATGGGGAATCTGGGAATCTCAGAGGACAACATAACCAGGAGGAAAAATAAATAAATAATCAAAACCTACAGATTATGTGCCTAATGGCAACTCCCAGCATTCACAGCCACCACCAGCAAGCGGGGGCTGAACAGGAAGGTGAAGGCTGCATTGCATAGAGTAAGAACTGGGTTGAATGCCCTGAGGGCAATCTGAGGGATTTAACATGAGCTAGCAACCCAAATAGTGCGATATCCAGAAAGAGAGAGAGGGGGGAAAAAAAGAGAGAGAGAGAGAGAGAGAGAGAGAGAGAGAGAGAGAGAGAGAGAGAGAGAGAGAGAGAGAGAGAGAGAGAACTATCCTGTGAAAAGCCCTAACCTGAGACACTGCCAGGCCAGCTCACAGAACAAAGGACTGAGCAAACACCAGAGCAGAGCTAGCAGGCTGTGGACCGGCTGATCCCCCACTGGAGACAGCAGGCGGGGAGTAGGCAGAGCCAGAAAGGGGCAATCACGGCCCAAGAGAGGCATCATCCTCTATCAAACTGCAAACAGACTCTACTGCTAACCAAGAGTTCTTGGAATTCTGGACGGTTGACATCCACCCAGATGGTCGAAGCCAGAGATCAGCTCCCCAGAAGAGACACACAGCACACCTGAGAAGGCATGCCCTTGTAAACCCAGAAAACCGAGTGGCTGGGATAGGGGAGGTGATAAGGTGCACCATCCTGGGGTGACTATGCTTACTAAGCACCTAGTCACCTGAGCTGCTCGGACCTGGGAAGGGCACAAAACACAGGCCCAACTGACCTGCGACTTTGGAGAGTATTTGAGAACCTGAACCTGAACCTGAGTGGCTTAGACCTGGGAAGTGCACGCAACCCAAGGCCAGCCTCAGACAGTTCCCAGCAGAGCAACCTAGAGCCTGAGAAGTGTAGATTGGGAAAGCACACATGCCGTGAGTGGGGGCAAACCCAGTGCAGCTGAAACACTGTGAGGACTCCCCACACACACCAGTGATATTTGTTTGCATTGTTCCTCACTCCCCACAGCATGACTGAACAAGTGAGCCTAAATAAGTGACCACCTTCACCCCCTTCTGTCAGGACAGAAATTAAACACTGAAGAGACCAACAAACCGAAGATGCTAAAATAAGCAGAGGGAACCACTTTGGAAGTGGCAGGTGCAACAGATTAAAACCCTGTAGTTAGCACTGACTTCATTGGAAGGGGCCTATAGATCTAAGAAGTATAAGCCAAGTCAAGGAACGATCTGAATCTGAACTGATCCCACACTGTCCACAACAGCTCCAGATAAATTCCTAGATATATTTTTACTATTATCATTTTTTTAGTTAAAAAATATTAAGTCCTCTATTACTCCTTTAATTTTCATTTTTATAATCTACTGCTGCTGCTACTGCTGTTAAGTCACTTGAGTCATATCCGACTCTCTGCGACCCCATGGACTGCAGCCTACCAGGCTCCTCTGTCCATGGGATTTTCCAGGCAAGAGTACTGGAGTGGGGTGCCATCGCCTTCTCCATTATAATCTACTATTACCTTGTAAAAAAAGACTATATTTTTAAAGCAAACTCCATATATATATTTTATAATTTTTGTGACTGTAAAAAAAATATTGTACTTTTGAGAGTCTAACCTCTACTCTAGATTTTTAATCCTTGCTTTTTGGTATTTGTTATTGATTTTGTGCCTTTAAAAAAAATACCCATTTTTACTTGGGAGTGTGATTACTGGCTTGATTTCTCTCTCCCCCTTTTGATTCTCCTTCTTCTCCACAAGGTTGCCTCTATCCCCTCCCTCCTCCTTTTCTTCTCTACTCAACTCTGTGAATCTCTTTGTGTGTTCTGGGCTGTGAAGAACACTTAGGGAACCACCTCTCTCCTTTTGGTCCCCCCTTTTCCCCTCCTGACAACCTCTGTTTTCTTCCTCCCTCTTTTCTTCTCTGTGTAACTCCATGGACATCTCTGAGGGGTCCAGACTGTGGAGAGCACATAAGGAAGTGATTACTGGCTAGCTTGCTTGCTCCTCTTTTGATTCCCCCTCTTCTCCTCCTGGTCATGTCTATCTCCCTCCTCCCTCTTCTCTTATCCATGTAACTCTGTGAACCTCTCCAGGTGTCTCTCACTGTGGAGAAACTTTTCATCTTTAACCTAGATTTTTTATCATCAGTGTTGTATAGATGGAGAAGGCTTGAGGAAACTGTAAGACTAAGACTGAAAACCAGAGGTAGGAGGCTTAAGTTCAAATCCTGAGAACACCAGAGAATGCCTGACTCCAGGGAACATTAATTGATAAGAGCTTATCCAAAAGCCTCCATACCTACACTGAAAACAAGCACTACCCAAGAGCCAACAAGTTCCAGAGCAAGACATGCCATGTAAATTTTCCAGCAACACAGGAACATAGCCCTGAGCTTCAATATACAGGCTGCCCAAAGTCATGCCAAACCCGCAGACATCTCAAAACTCACTACTGGACACTTCATTGCACTGCAGAGAGAAGAAATCTGGCTCCACCCACCAGAACAGTGACACAAGCTTCTCTAACCAGGAAACCTTGGCAAGCCAACTGTCCAACCCCACCTACAGTGAGGAACCTCCACAATAAAGAGGAACCACAAACTGCCAGAATACATAAAGGCCACCCCAAACACAGCAATCTAAACAAGATGAAAAGGCAGAGAAATACTCAGCAGGTAAAGGAACAGGATAAATGCCCACTAAACCAAACAAAAGAGGAAGACATAGGGAATCTGCCTGAAAAATAATTCAGAATAGTGATAGTGAAAATGATCCAAAATCTTGAAAGCAAAATGAAGTTACAGATAAATAGCCTGGAGACAATGATTGAGAAGATGCAAGAAATGTTTAACACGGACCTAGAAGAAATAAAAAAAGAATTAATATACAATGAATAATGCAATACATGACATCAAAAGCACTCTGAAGGGAACCAACAGTAGAATAACAGAGGCAGAAGATAGGATAAGTAGGGTAGAAGACAGAATGATAGAAATAAATGAAGCAGAGAGGGAAAAAGAAAAAAAAAAGAATTAAATTAAATGAGGACAACCTCAGAGACTTCTGGGACAATGTTAAATGCCCTGAGATTCGAATCATAGGAGTCCCAGAAGAAGAAGACAAAAGGAAAGACCATGAGAAAATACTTGAGGAGATAAGAGTTGAAAACTTCCCTAAAATGGGGAACGAAATAGTCACCCAAGTCCAAGAAACCCAGAGAGTCCCAAACATGACATACTCAAGGCTAAACACCCCGAGACACATATTAATCAAGTTAACAAAGATCAAGCACAAAGAGCAAATATTAAAAGCAGCAAGGGAAAAACAACAAATAACACAGAAGGGGATTCCCATAGGGATAACGGCTGATCTTTCAAAAGAAAATCTTCAGGCCAGAAGACAACGGCATGACATACTTAAAGTGATAAAAGAGAAAAACCTACAATCCATATTGCTGTATCCAGCAAGGATCTCATTCAAACATGAAAGAGAAATCAAAAGCTTTACAGACAAGCAAAAGCTGAGAGAATTCAGCATCACCAAACCAGCTCTCCAACAAATGCTAAAGGATATTCTCTAGACAGGAAACACAGAAAGGGTGTATAAACTTTAACTGAAAACAACAAAGTAAATGGCAATGGGATCATGCTTATCAATAATTACCTTAAATGCAAATGCATTGAATGCCCCAACCAAAAGACAAAGTCTGGCTGAATGGATAAAAAAATAAGACGGCTATATATGTTGTCTACAAGAGACCCACCTCAAAAGAAGAGACACATACAGACTGAAAATGAAGAGCTGAGAAAAGATGTTCCACGGAAAGAGAGACCCAAAGAAAGCAGGAATAGCAATACTCATATCAGATAAAATAGACTTTAAAACAAAGGCTGTGAAAAGAGACAACACTACATAATGATCAAAGGATCAATCCAAGAAGAAGATATAAATTACAATTGTTGGGTATATATGAACCCGATATCACTTCATGGGAAATAGATGGGATAACAGTGGAAACAGTGTTGGACTATTTTGGGGAGTTCCAAAATCACTGCAGATGGTAACTGGAGCCATGAAATGAAAATAAACTCTTTGGAAGGAAAGTTATGACCAACCTATATAGCATATTAGAAAGCAGAGACATTACTTTGCCAACAAATGTCCGTCTAGTCAAGGCTATGGTTTTTCCAGTGGTCATGTATGGATGTGAAAGCTGGACTGTGAAGAAAGCTGAATGGCGAAGAATTAATGCTTTTGAACTGTGGTGCTGGAAAAGGCTCTTGAGAGTCGCTTGAACTGCAAGGAGATCCAATCGGTCCATCCTAAAGGAGACCAGTCCTGGGTATTCACTGGAAGGACTGATGCTGAAGCTGAAAATTCAATACTTTGTCACCTCATGTGAAGAGCTGACTCATTGGGTAATCTCTGGGAGTTGGTGATGGACAGGGAGGCCTGGTGTTCTTCAATTCATAGGGTCGCAAAGAGTTGTACCCAACTGAGCGACTGAAGTGAACTGAACTGAACACAGGAGCATCACAATATGTAAAGCAAATGCTAACAAGTATGAAAGGGGAAATTAATAATAGCATAATAGTGGGAGACGTTAATACCCCACTCACACCTATGGACAGATTAACTAAACAGAAAATCAACAAGGAAACACAAACTTTAAATGATACAATAGACCAGTTATACCTATTTGATATCTATAGGACATTTCACCCCAAAACAATGAATTTCACCTTTTCCTCAAGTGTATAAGGAACCTTCTCCAGGATAAAGTACATCCTGGGCCATAAATCTAGCTTTGGTAAATTAAAAAAAAAAAAAGAAAGAAAGAAAAAAAGAAATAATTTCAAGCATCTTTTCTGACCACAATTCAGTAAGATTAGATGTCAATTACAGGAGAAAAAACTATTAAAAATTCCAACATATGGAGGCTGAACAACACTCTGCTGAATAACCAACAAATCCCAGAAGAAATCAAAAAAGAAATCAAAATATGTATAGAAACGAATGAAAAATGAAAACACAACAACCAAAAACCTATGTGACACTGTAAAAGCAGTGCTAAAAGGCAGGTTCAGAGCAATACAGACTTACCTCAAGCTACAAGAAAAAAGCTGAATAAATAACCTAACTCTACACCTATAGCAACTAGAAAAGGAAGAAATGAAAAACCCCAGGGTTAGTAGAAGGAAAAGAAATCTTAAAAATTAGGGCAGAAATAAATGCAAAAGAAACAAAAAAGGCCATAGCAAAAATCAACAAATATAAAATCTGGTCCTTTGGGAAGATAAATAAAACTGACAAACTGTTAGCCAGACTCATCAAGAAACAAAGGGAGAAAAATCAAATCAACAAAATTAGAAATGAAAACGGAGAAATCACAACAGACAACACAGAAATGCAAAGAATCATAAGAGACTACTATCAGCAATTATATGCCAATAAAATGGACAACTTGGAAGAAATGGACAAATTCTTAGAAAAGTACAACTTTCCAAAACTGAACCAGGAAGAAATCGAAAATCTTAACAGACCCATCACAAGCACAGAAATTGAAACTGTAATCAAAAATCTTCCAGCAAACAAAAGCCCAGGACCAGACGGCTTCACAGCTGAATTCAACCAAAAATTTAAAGAAACAACACCTACCCTATGCAAACTCTTCCAGAAAATTGCAGAAAAAGTAAACCTCAAACCTCATTCTATGAGGCCATCATAACCCTAATACCAAAACCAGACAAAGTTGCCACACAAAAAAAGAAAACTACAGGCCAATAACACTGATGAACATAGATGAAAAAAATCCTTAACAAAATTCTAGCAAACAGAATCAAACAACATATCAGAAAGATCATACATCATGACTAAGCGGGCTTTATCCCTGGGATAGCAAGGATTCTTCATTATCCACAAATCAATCAATGTAATACACCACACTAACAAATTGACAAATAAAAACCATAGGATTATCTCAGTAGATGTAGAGAAAGCCTTTGACGAAATTCAACATCCATTTTAAAACCCCTCCAGAAAGCAAGAATAGAAAGAACATACCTCAACATAATAAAAGCTATATATGGCAAACCCACAAGCAAACATTATCCTCAATGGTGAAGAATTGAAAGCATTTCCCCTAAAGTCAGGAACAAGACAAGGGTGACTATTCTCACCACTGCTATTCAACAGAGCTTTGTAAGATTTGGCCATAGAAATAAGAGCAGAAAAAGAAATAAAAGGAATCCAGATTGGAACAGAAGTAAAACTCTCACTGTTTGCAGATTACATGATTACTAGAGCTAATCAATGAATATAGAAAAGTTGCAGGATATAAAATCAACACACAGAAATCCCTTGCATTTCTATACCCTAACAATGAGAAAACAGAAAGAGAAATTAAGGAAACAATTCCATTCACCACTGCAACAAAAAGAATAAGATACTTAGGAAAATATCTACCTAAAAAACAAAAGACCTATATATATATATATATATATATATATATATATATATATATATATAACTACAAAACACTGATGAAAGAAATCAAAGAGGACACATATAAATGCAGAAATATACCGTGTTTGTGGGTTGGATGAATCAATATAGTGAAAACGAGTATACTAACCAAAGCAATCTACAGATTCAATGCAATCCCTATGAAGCGACCAACGGTATTTTTCAGAGAACTAGAACGAATAATTTTACAATTTGTATGGAGATACAAAAAACCTCGAATAGCCAAAGCAGTCTTGAGCAAGAAGAATGGAACTGGAGGAATCAATCTGCCTGACTTCAGGCTCTACTACAAAGCCACAGTCATCAAGACAGTATGGTACTGGCACAAAGACAGAAATATAGATCAATGGAACAAAATAGAAAGCTCAGAGATAAATCCACATACCTATGGACACCTTATCTTTGACAAAGGAGGCAAGAATATACAATGGAGTAAAGACAATCTCTTTAACAAGTGGTGCTGGGAAAACTGGTCAACCACTTGTAAAAGAATGAAACTAGATCACTTTCTAACACCATATACAAAAATAAACTCAAAATGGATTAAAGATCTAAATGTAAGACCAGAAACTATAAAACTCCTCAAGGAAAACATAGGCAAAACACTCTTCAACATAAATCACAGCAGGATCCTCTATGACCCACCTCCGAGAGTAATGGAAATAAGGGAAAAAATAAACAAATGGGACCTAATTAAATTTAAAACCTTTTGCACAATGAAGGAAACTATAAGCAAGGTGAAAAGACCAACTTCAGAATGGGAGAAAATAATAGCAATCAAAACAATTGACAAAGAATTAATCTCAAATTATACAAGCAACTCCTGAAGCTCAATTCCAGAAAAAAAAAAGCGGGGGTGGGGCAAAGATATAAATGAACATTTCTCCAAAGAAGACATACAGATGGCTAACAAACACATGAAAAGATGCTCAACATAACTCATTATCAGAGAAATGCAAATCAAAAACAATGAGGTACCATTTCACACCAGTCAGAATGACTACTATCCAAAAGTCTACAAGCAATAAACGCTGGAGAGAGTATGGAGAAAAGGGAACCCTCTTACACTGTTGGTGGGAATGCAAACAAGTATAGCCACTATGGAGAACAGTGTGGAGATTCCTGAAAAAGAACTGCCATATGACCCAAGAATCCCACTGCTGGGCATGCACACCAAGGAAGCAAGAATTGAAAGAGACATGTGTACCCCAATGTTCATCACAGCACTGTTTTTAATAGCCATGACATGGAAGCAACCTAGATGTCTATCAGCAGACGAATTGATAAGAAAGCTGTGGTACATATACACAATGGAATATTACTCACTCATTAAAAAGAATACATTTGAATCAGCTCTAATGAGGTGGATGAAACTGGAGTCTGTTATACATAGTGAAGTAAGCCAGAAAGAAAAACACCAATACATTATACTAATGCATATTTATGGAATTTAGAAAGATAGTAATGATAACCCTATATGCCTGACAGCAAGAGACACAGATGTATAGAACAGTCTATTGGACTCTGCGGGAGAAGGCAAGGGTGGGTGAATTTGGAGAACTGTATTGAAACATGTATATTATCATATGTGAAACGGATCACCAGTCCAGGTTTGATGCATGGGACAGGGTGCTTGGGGAAGGTGCACTGGGGTGACCCAGAGGGATGAGATGGGGAGGGAGGTAGGAGGGGGTTTCAGGATGGGGAACACATGTACACCCATGGTGGATTCATGTCAGTATATGGCAAAACCACTACAATATTGTAAATAGCCTCTAAAATGAATACATTAAAAAAAAAAAACTGCCATTACCTTGTTACTTTTTATAATTAAAGTAGAACAAAAATAATAATAATAAAATGAGATAATCATACTATCCATATTTATAATCTGAGAATTAAAACTCAACTTTGAAAAATAAATAAATAAAAATTAAAAGTCAGGTCACATGACAATTTCAGTTTCTTATTTTAATGTGTGATTTTGCTTACTTACTTAACACATGTTAGTTGTCCCAGACATCATAGGCAGTGCTGAGGTTAAAATAATAATAATCATAATTAATTAAAATGAAATTTAAGATAACTAGCATTATTATAAGAATATATTTTTTCAGTTGTTGTCTTTTAAAAAATGCATTTGTTTTTAGTTGAAAGCTAATTGCTTTAAAATTTTGTGTTGGTTTTTGCTATCTATCAACATGAATCAGGCAGAGGTATGCATGCATGTGTCCTCTACCCCTTGAGCCTCCCTCCCACTCAGTCACTCCACCCCACCTCTGGAGGTTGTCAGAGAGCACTGGGTTGAGCTCCCTGAATCATGCAGAAAATTCCCACTGGCTAACTGTTTTACATATGGTAATGCATATGTTTCAGTGGTACTCTTGCAATTTGCCCCACCTTCTCCTTCCCTTGCTGTGTCCACGAATCGGTTTTATATGTCTGCGTGTCTGTTGCTGCCCTGCAAATAAGTTAATTAGTGCTATTTTTCCACATTCCATATATATGCATTAATATTCAATATTTGTTTTTCGCTTTCTGATTTACTTCAGTCTGTAAAGCAAGCTCTAGGTTTATCCAACTCAGTAGAACTGACTCAAAATCATTCTCTAGGGCTGAGTTATATTCCATTGTATAAATGTACCATAACTTCTTTATCCATTCATCTGTCAATGGACATCTAGGTTGCTTCATGTCCTGGCTGTTATAAATGGTTTTCTCTAGGCATGTGCCCAGTAATGAGATTTCTGAGTCATATGGTAGTTTTATTCCTACTTTATAAAGAAGTCTTCATACTATTCTCCACACCCTCCCTAGCATTTATTTTTTGTAGACTTTTTGATGATGGCCATTCTGACTTGTGAGAAGTGATACCTCATTGTAGCTTGAGTTTGAATTTCTCTGATTATAAATTATATTGAACATCTATTCATGTGTTTATTAGTCATATGTATGTCTTTTTTGGAGAAATGTCTGTTTAAATATTCTGTCCATTTTTTGACTGGGTTGTTTGTTTTTTTCTGATGTTGAATTGCCTGAGCTGTATGTATCTTGCTGTGATTTTTGTCACAATGAGATCTGCCTATGTTTTCCTCTATCAGTTTTAGAGTTTCTGGTATAATATTTAGGTCTTTAACTCATTTTGAGTTTATCTTTGTGTATGGCATTAGGTAGGATTCTAATGTCATTCTTTTATACTTAGGTTTCTAGCTTTTGCCAGCATCATTTATTGAAGAGACTATATTTTCTCCATGGTGTATTTTTTACTCCTTTAACAAAGATAAAGTGCCCATATGTTCATGGGTTTATCTCTGGGTTTTCTATCGTGTTCTATTGGTCTATATTTCTGTTTCTGTGCTAGTACCATATTGACTTGTTGACTGTAGCTTTATAGTGTAGTCTGAAAACAATGTATATTAAGTTGTCACCAAAAACACTCCATAGCATAGGTACTCCCAATTGTTTCTTTTTTCAGGTGAGAAGCTAAAGCAAAGAAGAATTTAATGACAACCATAGCTAGGAAGTGTTGGAGCTAGGTTTCTAAGCCTCTCAATCACTACACTTTTTTGTAGGTAGTGTTATTATCATCGTGTATTTTGACTTACTATCTAGAAAGAAAATAAAAGTCAAAGTCCACCATGAGAAAACACTTATAACACTCATTTATCTACAAAGTTTACCTACAAATTACCTAGAAAGTTGCATCCATCTTTCTCAGCACCTACTTTACTAGTTATGACAAAAGAAAGCCCCAAGAGTATTTAGTGGTTACCTCCAAACTACAGGTCTTTTAAAATGACACAACAACCATTTTGTGGATAGATTTCTGTACTGAAAGACAAAAATAAGAGTAATAAACTTAGTTTTTAGTTTTGTCTTGAAGTTGGTAGCTTATTTTCATTCTAATGACACATGCTTTTACATGTTCCTCCTGCTCCATATCTCAGGTACTATACTAGACTTTGCAATGGCATTCTATCATGTATACTATCATGTAAGAATTGAATCTCCTGTCTATGTCTGACGCAGGATACAGCATGCTTGGGGCTGGTGCATGGGGATGACCCACAGAGATGTTATGGGGAGGGAGGTGGGAGGGGGGGTTCATGTTTGGGAACACATGTAAGAATTAAAGATTTTAAAATTAAATAAAAAATAAATAAATAAACATAATGATTATGACTTTGTTACCTGTCCTATAAAGCATTTTAGTATTTTTAAATTGCCCTTGAAGTAGTTTCCTTCTGGAGTCTTTCAAACCCTATTAGACAATTACTTCATGACAGGAAATATTTTGTCTCTGTTTCACCACTATCTTCTAGTGCTTTTCTCAGGATGAGAAATCAGTAAATTTTTTTTTTGAAATTCATTAAAGAAATTTGCCTTCAGTTATGGTTAGTGGCTCACAAAATAACCATCAAAAATTTCCTAGTGCATACATTATTATCAAAAGGCAAAAAGATAGGACACTGAAAGATGAACTCCCCAAGATTGTAGGTGCCCAATATGCTATTGGAGATCAGTGGAGAAATAACTCCAGAAAGAATGAAGAGAAGGAGCCAAAGCAAAAACAACACCGAGTTGTGGATATGACAGGTGATAGAAGCAAGGTCCAAAGCTGTAAAGAGCAAAATTGCATAGGAACCTGGAAGGTTAGATCCATGAATTAAGGTAAATTGGAAGTGGTCAAACATGAGATGGCAAGAGTGAACACTGACATTTTAGGAATCAGGGAACTAAAATGGGCTGGAATGGGTTAATTTAACTCAGACGATCATTATATCTATTGCTGTGGGCAATAATTTCTTAGAAGAAATGGAGTAGCCATCATAGTCAACAAAAGAGTCTGAAATGCAGTAATTTGATGCAATCTCAAAAACGACAGAATAATCTCTGTTCATTTCCAGGCAAACCACTCAATATCATGTTAATTTAAGTCTATGCATGACCAGTAATGCTGAAGAAGTTTAAGTTGAATGGACCTATGAAGACCTACAAGACCTTTTAGAACTAACACCCAAAGAAGATATAATTTTCATTATAGGAGACTGGAATGCAAACGTAGGAAGTCAAGAACTACCAGGAGTAACAGGGAAATTTGGCCTTGGAGCACAGAATGAAGTAGGGTAAATGCTAATAGAGTTTTGCCAAGAGAACACATTGGTCATAGCAAACACCCTCTTTCAACAACACAAGAGAGGAGTCTACACATGGACATCACCAGATGGTCTACTCCAAAATCAGGCTGATTATATTCTTTTACAACCAAAGATGGAGAAACTCTGTGAATTTGGAGAAAAGAAAAAAAAAAAAAGACCAGGAGCTGACTGTGGCTCAGTTCATGAACTCTTTATTGCCAAATTTAGACTTAAATTGAAGAAAATTGGTAAAACCAATACACTATTAAAGTATGACCTAAATCAAAGCCCTTACAATTAAACACTGGAAGTGAGAAATAGATTTAAGGAAGTAGATCTGATAGACAGAGTGCTTGAAGAACTATGGACAAAGGTTAGTGACATTGTACAGGAAACAGGAATCAAGAATATCCCCAGGAAAAAGAAATGCAAATAGGCAAAATGGTTGTCTGAGGAGGACTTACAAATAGCTGATAAAAGAAGAGTAGTGAAAAGAAAATGAGAAAAGGAAAGATATACCCATTTCAATGCAGAGTTCCAAAGAATAACAAGGAGAGATAAGAAAGTCTTCCTGAGTGATCAGTGCAAAGCAATAGAAGAAAACAATAGAATGGGAAAGACTAGAGATCTCTTCAAGAAAATTAGAGATACCGAGGGAACAATTTATGCAAAGATAGGCTCAATAAAGGACAGAAAAAGTATGGACCTAACAGAAGCAGAAGATACTAAGAAGAGGTGGCAAGAATATATGGGAAAACTGTACAAAAAAGATCTTCAGGACCCAGATAATCACGATGGTGTGACAACTCACCTAGAGCCAGACATCCTAGAATGTGAAGTCAAGTGGGCCTTAGGAAGCATCACTATGAACAAAGCTAGTGGAGGTGACAGAATTCCAGTTGAACTGTTTCAAAACTTAATATATGATGCTGTGAAAGTGCTGCACTCAATATGCCAGCATATTTGGAAAACTTAGCAGTGGCCATGGGACTGGAAAAGGTCAGCTTTCATTCCAACCTGGAAGAAAGGCAAAGTGCAATAATGATGAAACTACTGCATAATCACTCTCATCTCACAAATTAATAAAGTAAAGCTCAAAATTCTCCAAGCCAGGATTCAACAATATGGCAACCATGAACTCCTAGATGTTCAAGCTGGTTTTAGAAAATACAGAGGAACCAGAGATCAAATTGCCAAAATCTGCTGAAACATCAAAAAGGCAAGAGAGTTCCAGAAATCATCTACTGCTACATTATTGACTATGTCAAAGCCTTTGAGTATGTGAATCACAACAATCTGTGGAAAATTCTGAAAGAGATGGGAATAGGACACCATCTGACCTCCCTCTTGAGAGACCTGTTTGCAAGTCAGGAAGCAACAGTTAGAACTGGGCATGGAACAACAGACTGGTTCCAAATAGGAAAAGGAGTATGTCAAAGCTGTATATTGTCACCCTGCTTATTTAACATATATGCAGAGTACATCATGGAAAACGCTGGGCTGGATGAAGCAGAAGCTGGAATCAAGATTGCCGGGACAAATAACAATAACCTCATGCAGATGACAGCACCCTTATGGCAGAAGATGGAGAAGAACTAAAAAGCCTCTTGATGAAAGTGAAAGAGGAGAGAGTGAAAAAGTTAGCTTAAAGCTCAATATTCAGAAAATTAAGATCATGACATCCGGTCCCATCACTTCATGGCAAATAGATGGAGAAACAGTGGAAACAGTGTCAGACTATTTATTTTGGGCTCCAAAATCAGTGGAGATGGTGACTGCAGCCATAAAATTAAAACTCTTACTGCTTGGAAGGAAAGTTATGACCAATCTAGATAGCATATTGAAAAGCAGAGACATTACTTTGCCAACAAAGATCTGTCTAGTCAAGGCTATGGTTTTTCCAGTGGTCATGCATGGATGTGACAGTTGGACTGTGAAGAAAGCTGAGCGTCAAAGAAGTGATGCTTTTGAACTGTGATGTTGGAGAAGACTCTTGAGAGTCCCTTGGACTGCAAGAAATACAACCAGTCCATTTTGAAGGAGATCATCCCTCAGATTTCTTTGGAAGGACTGATGCTAAAGCTGAAACTCTAATACTTTGGCCACCTCATGCGAAGTGTTGACTCAATGAAAAATACTCTTACACTGGGAGGGATTGGAGGCAGGAGGAAGAGGGAATGACAGAGGATGAGACGGCTGGATGGCATCACTGACTTGATGGACATAGTTTGAGTGAACTCCAAGATATGTTGATGGACAGGAAGGCCTGGTGTTTCATAGTGTCACAAACAGTTGGACATGACTGAGTGGCTGAACTGAACTGATTATGAAATAAGACTTAAATATGTGTGTAACTAAAGTGAGAACAGAAAATGTTACTGGTGAACATGGAGGTTATGTAATTACAAAGAAAACTTAGTTCTTTAAATATTGTGAAGACCTGGATTTCTATAGTATTCAAAGGCTTAATAAAGACAACATAAAGCACAGTAAATTATTTTGCTATGACATGAAATATTTGCTGTCCAGGAATCCTAGATACAAAGTAGAGAAAACCTTTGTTTATGATTTCTTATTAAGAGTAGACTAATTTTTTTTTAACTTTGTCTTTTTGACAGACAGAAAGAAAATTTCAAAATTTTCACCAGTATACTGTTGATTTTAAAACATTTAAAAAACCTGAAATGAAGCTATTCCTATTTCAACCAGGTTGAGCAAAAATAGAATTACTTTGCCAAGTTTTCATTTTCACAAAGTTAGAGGTTTTTTTTATTTCAATTCATATTTTTCCCATGCTTTATTCTCTCTCTCATTCTGGATCAACCATTTTACTTTCCTTACCTACTTTTCATACACAGTCACCTTTCACTCTTATTATGCCCAAGAAGTTTTAATTGCTTATACTGAATAGAATTAACACTCACGACCCTTTATTCCTAGTGGAAATTATGAAGGTAGCAATTGTGGACTGTCCGTTATACCAACATTCTGTGGACTGGCAAATCTATAAACACATTTCATAGTTTCTGATAGTATAAACTTCTTTTTAATAAACATTTGAATGTGACCCTGTGGCACATGTTTACTAATACACCTAAAAATCTTTTGTTCCTTTGTAAACAAACAAACAAAAAAAAAAGTAGGTAAACTTGTGTTCAATAATTCGTATTTTAGTACTTTATCTTATTTGAAAATGATCTAGGTATTCATGAATATGTACCATTTAACTTAGTGTGGCCTTGACATTTCACAGTGCTGAAAAAGTTTTGGAAAATATTTTTAATTAAATATACCATAAACATAATCATTGTTGTAAAGTTTATAAAATTTAATCATGTATCTGTTAAGTTTACTTGTTAACAATCATCTTTAGGTTACTCATGAGAATTGAGATACACATTAGACAATTAACTATCATCTTTAGTTAGCTTTCTTGCTGATAAACTCTGAAATAAAGAAAATATAAGCTTATATGACTTAAAACTTGGTAGATTGACATTTGTGTACATGAAGTATATTTTACTGAATATATTTTAAATATATACTTGTTCTAAATAACCAACAGACTTAAACTAGGTTTATTTACTGGATATTATCTTCAGATCAGTTCAGTAGCTCGGTGGTGTCCAACTTTTGGCGATCCCATGGACCTGCAGTATGCCAGGCTTCCCTGCTCATCACCAACACCTGGAGTTTACTCAGATTCATGCTCACTAAGTCTGTGATGCCATGCAACCATCTCATCCTCTGTCATCTCCTTCTCTTCCAACTTTCAATATTTCCCAGCTTCAGGGTCTTTTCAAATGAGTCAGTTCTTCACATCAGGTGACTACAGTATTTGGAGTTTCAGCTTCATCATTAGTCCCTCCAATGAATATTCAGAACTGATTTCCTTTAGGATGGACTGGTGGGATCTCCTTCCAGTCCAAGGGGCTCTCAAGAGTCTTCTCCAACACCACAGTTCAAAAACATCAATTATTTGGTGATCAGCTTTCTTTATACTCCAACTCTCACATCCATACATGACTACTGGAAAGAACATAGATTTGACTAGACAGACTTTCGCTGGTAAATTAATGTCTCTGCTTTTTGATATGCTGTCTTGGTGATTAAAACTTTCTTTCCAAAGAGTAAGTGTCTTTTAACATCATGGCTACAATCACTATCTGCAGTGATTTTGGAGCCCCCCTAAAATAAAGTCTGCCACTGTTTCCATTGTTTCCCCATCTATTTGCCATGAAGGGATGGGACCAGAAGACATGAGCTTAGTTTTTTGAATGTTTAATTTTAAGCCAAATTTTTCACTCTCCTCTTTCACTGTTATCAAGAGGTTCTTTAGTTTATCTTCAATTTCTGCCATAAATGTTATGTCATCTGCATATCTGAGATTATTGATATTTCTCCTGGCAATCTTGATTCTAGGTTGTACTTCATCCAGCCCAGAGTTTCTCATGATGCACTCTGTGTATAAGTTAAATAAGCAGGGTGACAATATAAAGCCTTTATGTACTATTTTTCCTATTCGGAACCAGTCTGTTGTTCAATGTCCAGTTCTAACTGTTGTTTCCTGACCTGCATACAGGTTTCTCAAGGGTTAGTTCAAGTGGTCTGGTATTTCCATCTCTTTAAGAATTTTCCACAGTTTATTGTGATCCACACAGTCAGAGGTTTTGTCATAGTCAATAAAGCAGAAGTAGTTGTTTTCCTGGAACTCTCTTATTTTCTTGATGATCCAACAGATGTTGGCAATTTGATCTCTGGTTCCTCTGCCTTTTCCAAATCCAGATTGAACATCTGGAAGTTCATGGTTCACGTACTGTTGAAGCTTGGCTTGGAGAATTTTGAGTATTACTTTACCAGCATGTAAGATGAGTGCAATGTGTGGTACCTTGAGCATTTTTTGGCATTGCCTTTCTTTGGGATTGGAATGAAAACTGACCTTTTCCAGTCCTGTGGCCACTGCTGAGTTTTCCAAATATGCTGGCATTTTGAATGGAGAACTTTCACAGTATCATGTTTTAGGATTTGAACTAGCTCAACTGAAGTTCCATCACCTCCACCAGCTTTTTTCATAGTGATGCTTCCTAAGGCCCATGTGACTTCATGCTCCAGGATGTTTGGCTCTAGGTGAATGATCACACCATCATGGCTTTCTGGGTCATGAAGATCTTTTTTGTATAGTTCTGTGTATCATTTGTTGCCTCTTCTTAATAGCTTCTGTTAGGTTCATACCATTTCTGTCCTTAACTGTGCCCATCTTTGCATGAAATATTACCTTGCTATTTATTTTTTTCTTGAAGAGATCTCTAAATTTTCCCATTCTATTGTCTTCCTTTTTTTCTTTGCATTGATCACTGAGGAAGGCTTTCTTATCTCTCCTTTCTATTCTTTGGAACTCTGCATTCAAATGGGTATATCCTTCCTTTTCTCCTTTGCCTTTCACTTCTCTTCTTTTCACAACTATTTATAAGGTCTCCTCAGACAACCATTTTGCCTTTTTACATTTATTTTTCTTGAGGATGGTCTTGTTCTCTTCCTCCTGTACAATGTCAGGAACCTTTGCCATTAGTTCTTCATACACTCTGTCTATCAGATCTAATCCCTTGAATCTATTTCTCACTTCTGCTGTGTAATTAAGGGATTTGATTTAGATCACACCTGAATGGTCTAATGGTTTTACCTACTTTCTTCAACTTAACCCTGAATTTGGCAATAATGAGTTCATGATCTGAGCCACAGTCAGCTCCTGGTCTTGTTTTTGCTGACTATATAGAGCTCCTTCATCATTGGCTGCAGATAATATAATCAATCTGATTTCAGTACTGACCGTCTGGTGATGTCCATGTGTAGAGTCTTCTTTTGTGTTGTTGGACGACAGTGTTCCTTATGACCCATGTGTTCTCTTGGCAAGATTCTATTGGCCTTTGCCCTGCCTCATTATCTTAGATTACATGAACTTGGAAAACACTTCAATTATGTTATATATTCCTGAAAGTATACCTATTTTATACAAATGTTTGACATTTTAAAAGCAATTAGATAAAGCTCTTTACAAATTGACTTTGATTATACATTGGAGCAAGGAAAAGCACACATTTATTATATATTAATACATACATACATGGACATCTAGAAACATAAAGACAAACATAAAGACAAATTTGAGACAATTTGTCTCAAAAATTTATCCACTAGACAGGTACAATTAAGTTCTATTAAAAACTACTTTTATTTCCTACATCTAGATCTGTTGCAATATCTACAAGTGTTCTGAGATGAACAAGGAAAATTTGCAGATTGTAAAAAAGATAGGTGTACTTAGAATTGTTTCTAGAGCTACATCTCTGTTCTCATAAAGAGTAGATTTGTAAAACAACTATCTTTATTATTATTATTATTCAAAGAATTTCATTATAACCTGAATAGCAAGAGACAAGCAAATTTTCAGTTTGTGTCTTTGTATCAGGAAGATCTTTAAAAATAAATCAAAAGACTGGTGTAGTTAAAGTCTTTAGTTTATTTTAGTGAAACTTTTTACAAAGTTTTCAGAATGTTTTTACATCCCTCTGGATTCATAGTTTCATTTTTACCTTATGTTAAATGAAAAGTTCTGATCAGTCTTTGACTATCAGTTTCCAATTTGATCAACTTCTTACCATTGAGCTAATTTTTAAAAAAATTGTTTCAGGTATTCTGTTAGGTTTCAGCCAGGAAAAACAGAGTATATTCCCAGCAGTTTTGAACAACTCCATGAAAACAAGAGTTATCCCCAGAGAGGCTGCAAAACATACTACTCTCCCAAGATATAGAGGAACTCCCAAAGATAAACCAAAAGATGCTTGGGGCTGGTGCACAGGGATGATTCAGAGAGATGATATAGGGTGGGAGGTGGGAGGGGTGTTCATGTTTGGAAACTCATGTACACCCGTGGTGGATTCATGTCAATGTATTCCAAAACAGATACAGTATTGTAAAGTAAAATAAAGTAAAAATAAAATGTTAAAAAATAAAAAAAAAAAAGACAATCCTCTAGGCTAATGATAGGGAGCATGTCCCACCAGATAGCAAGTCTTCTTGTAAAGATACTAAAGCTAAAATAATGTGGTATTGTGCAAAAGTAAACAAATAGATAAATGGAATGGAAAATAAATAAACAAAAAGACTGTTAATCCTCCTGAGTTGGCAACAGTGGTAGGACCCTAGCCACAAATGAACACTAACTCACATTTCTGTACAGTTATATCAAGGAACAAATGGGGTGCACCCCATATTTCTGTCTGGCCAGAGTTTGGAGGTTCGCAACCTGACAGTTTCCAAGCCAAGTTATCAGGATTCAGAATCATATGGGGAAAAAAAGGGGGGGGGTGGGCAATAACTGTCCCTTGGAGAGAAAAGATGGACAATCAATGGGTACCTAAAAAAAAAAAAAATCAAGTCAACATTCAGAGATCTAATTCTTAGAAATGATTTTTTGCCTGTCAATCTAGATTTTGAAATAAAAGGGCAACATGAAAGAGGAAAAAGAAAAGGGAAACATGGAAGAAGGATAACCCTTCTTTCCTAAATAGGCATCACAGATACATATCTGAGAGAACTAACTTTGCTGAGAATGCCTTTCTGGCTTCTGCCAGTTTTCCCAGAATCCCATCTGCAGGTTCTGGAGTCAGTGTTAGTGTCCCAGTGGGTCTCATTCTGTTCAGCAAACACCTTTATAAGAGGAAACATAATTTTCCTTCTACCCTTGATGATGAATTTTAGACTAAGACCCCTTTTTCTCCGTAGCATCTCATAAATGGATATGTTTACTTAGGATAAAATTTCTCCGTTCTGAGCACAGTGATTCAAGATTATTTTTGGTATATTTAGCCTGATTCTTTAGTTTTAAAATTTTATTTATCTGAGGTTTCACACTGGATTCAGTGCAAATTAAGTTAGACCAAGCTAATTTGGGGAAGTCTTCAGACTCAGCCCAGAAAAGGAAATGCTGAAATAAAGTCTGAAACCTCATAATCTAAAAGCTGAAGAGCTAGTATCCAATAATGAATATTTCTAGGAAGATAGCACTAGAATTCAAGGGACTCAACAGGTACTCACTATTGATTGGTTTTTGCTCTTGGAAGCCTTGAGGGGTCTCATTTAGTTACCTCTTCTGGCCACAGAACTGTTAAAAGATAAACTGAGGCATATTACAAATTACAATAGTTTATTAGAGCAAAAATTATATCAAGCAACAGACAATCTAATAGAAAGGAGCTTGGAGGAGCTATACAAAATGAAATATTTTATAAGGAAGAAGTGAGTAGGAACAAAGAAGTTATATTAGGAAAAAAGTAAATTGATTATTATAAGGTTGCTCTCTTTTAGAATTGGCAAGGATCTGTCAGACAGATTACCTAACTAGTGCTGATCAGCCAATTTCTAGCTAACTTGTTAACATTTAATTTCTCTGAGAGCCAAAAATGTGATTGTCTCAGCTTGGAGATGTGGAGCTTAAGTGACTTCATTTTGGGCCTATTATCTTGTTTTTAACGATAGATATGCTTGTAGAAATGGTGTAGCCATCATAGTAAACAAAAGTGTCAGAAATGCAGTACTTGGATGCAAGTACTTGGATGCATTCTCAAAAATGACAGAATAAACTCTGTTCCTTTCCAAGGTAAACCACTGAATATCACAGTAATCAAAATCTGTGCCCCAAAAGTAATGATGAAGCAGATGAAGTCTAATGGTTCTATGAAGACCTACAAGATCTTGTAGAACTAACAGCCAAAAAAGATGTCTTTTTCATTATAGGGGACTGGAATGCAGAAGTACAAAGTCAAGAGATTTATGGAGTACAAAATGAAACTGGGGAAAGTGTAACACAGTTTTGCCAAGAGAACGCACTGATCATAGCAAACACCCTTCAACAACATAAGAGAAGGCTACATATGAACATCATAGATGGTCCATACAAAAATCAGATTGATTATATTTTTTTTCAAGCCAAAGATGGAGAAGCTCTATACAGTCAGCAAAAACAAGACTGGGAACTGACTGTGGTTCAGGTCATGAACCCCTATTTTCAGTTTCAGATGTGAATTGATGAAAGTAGGGAAAAGAGCTAGAAATTCAGGTATGACCTAAATCAAATCCCTTATGATTATACAGCAGTGTGAGAAATAGATTCAAAGGATTAGATCTGATAGACAGAGTGTGTGAAGAACTAATGGCAAAGGTTCCTGACATTGTACAGAAGGCAGGGAACAAGACTGTCCTCTAGAAAAAGAAATGAAAAAAAGGCAAAATGGTTGTCTGAGGAGGACTTACACATAGCTGAGAAAAGAAGAGAAGCTAAAGGCAAAGGAGAAAAGGGAAGATATACCCATTTGAATGCAGAGTTCCAAAGAATAGAAAGGAGATATAAGAAAGCCTTCCTCAGTGATCAATGCAAAGAAACAGAATAAGAAAATAGAGTAGGGAAAGTTAGAGATACCTTCAAGAAAATTAAATATAACAAGGAAGCATTTCATTCAAAGATGGGCATAATAAAAGGCAAATGTCTTATGGACCTAACAGAAGCAGAAAATATTTACAATAGGTGGCAAGGATACACAGAAGAACTTCATCTTCTGTGAAGATGATTTTCATGATCCAAAAGACCACAATGGTGTGATCACTACCTAGAGCCGGACATCCTGGAATGTGAAGTCAAGTGGGCCTTAGGAAGCATCACTACCAACAAAGTTAGTGGAGGTGAAGGAATTCCACTTGAGCCATTTCAAATCCTATTTGATGATTCTGTAAAAGTGTTGCACTCAATAGGCCAGCAAATCTGAGAAAATTAGCAGTGGCCACAGGACTGGAAATGGTCAATTTTCCTTCCAATCCCAAAGAAAGTTAATGCCTTAAATTGCTCAAACTACTGCACAATTTCATTCATCTTACACACTAGTGTAGTAATGCTCAAAATTCTCCAAGACAGACTTCAACAGTACATGAACCATGAACTTCCAGATGTTCAATCTGGATTTGAAAAAGACAGAGAAACCAGAGATCAAATTGTCAACATCTACTGGATCATGGACAAAGCAAGAGAGTTCCAGAAAAACGTCTAATTCTCCTTTATTGACTATGCAAAGCCTTTGACAGTGTGGATCACAACAAACTGGAAAATTCTTAAAGAGATACAAATACCAGACCACCTGACCTGACTCCTGAGAAATCTGTATGCAGGTCAGGAAGCAACAGTTAGAGCTGGACATGGAAAAACAGACTGTTTCCAAATTGGGAAAGGAGTATTTCAAGGATTTATATTGTCACCCTGTTTATATAACTTATATTCAGATAACATCATGAAAAATGCTGAGTTGTATGAAGCATAAGCTTGAATCAACATTGCTGGAAGAAATATTAACAACCTCAGAAATGCAGATGACATCACCCTTATGGTAGAAAGTGAAGAGGAACTAAAGAGCCTCTTGATGAAAGTGAAAAAGGAGACTGAAAAAGTTGATTTTAAACTCAGCACTCAGAAAATTAAGATCATGGCATATGATCCCATCACTTGGCAAATAGATAGGGAGACAATGGGAACAGTGAGAGGCTTTATATTTTTGGGCTCCAAAATCACTGCAGATGATGACTACAGTCAAGAATTAAAAGATGCTTTCTCCTTGGAAGAAAAGCTATGACCAATCTAGACAGTATATTAAAAAGCAGAGATATTACTTTGCCAACAAAGGCCTGTGTAGTCGAAGTTATGGTTTTTCCAGTAGCCATGTTTGGATGTAAAAGAGTTGGAGTATAAAAAAAGATGAATGTTGATGAATTGATTCTTTAGGTGTGGTGTTGGAGAGGCTGTTGAGAGTCTCCTGGACTGCAAGGAGATCCAACCAGTCCTTCCTAAAGGAAATCAGTCCTGAATATTCATTGGAAGTACTAATGTTGAAGCTGAAACTACAGTAGTTTGGACACCTGATGTGAAAAACTGACTCATTGGAAAAGCCACTGATGCTGGGAAAGATTGAAGGTGGGAGCAGAAGGGAATGAAAGAGGTTGAGATGGCTGGATGGTATCAATGACTCTATGGACATGAGTTTGAGTGAGCTCAGCAATTGGTGATTGACCAGGAAGCCTGGTGTGCTGCAGTCCACAGGGTCACAAATAGTCTCACTTGGCTAAGCGACTGAACTGAACTGATACTTTTGTTTTTAGTGTATTGAGGAAGCAAGGAGCTCATGCTCTCATCAGTTCAGTTCAGTTCAGTTCAGTAACTCAGTCATGTCCGACTCTTTGCGACCCCATGAATCGCAGCATGCCAGGCCTCTCTGTCCATCACCAACTCCCGGAGTTCACTCAGACTCACATCCATCGAGTCCATGATGCCATCCAGCCATCTCGTCCTCTGTCGTCCCCTTCTCCTCCTGCCCGCAATCCCTCCAAGCATCAGAATCTTTGCCAATGAGTCAACCCTTCGTATGAGGTCGCCAAAGTACTGGAGTTTCAGCTTTAGCATAATTCATTCCAAAGAACACCCAGGGTTGATCTCCTTCAGAATGGACTGTTTGGATCTCTTTGCAGTCCAAGGGATACTCAAGAGTCTTCTACAACACCACAGTTCAAAAGCATCAATTCATCAGCGCTCAGCTTTCTTCATAGTCCAACTTTCACATCCATACATGACCACTGGAAAAAACAGTCTTGGCTAGACGGACCTTTGTTGGCAAAGTAATGTCTCTGCTTTTCAATATGCTATCTAGATTGGTCATAACTTTCCTTCCAAAGAGTAAGCGTCTTTTAATTTCTTGGCTGCAGTCACCATCTGCAGTGATTTTGGAGCCTCCAAAAATAAAGTCTGACACTGTTTCCACTGTTTTCCCATCTATTTCCCATGAAGTGACGGGATCAGATGCCATGATCTTTGTTTTCTGAATGTTGAGCTTTAAGCCAACTTTTTCACTTTCCTCTTTCACTTTCATCAGGTGGCTCTTTAGTTCCTTTTCACTTTCTGCCATAAGGGTGGTGTCATCTGCATATCTGAGGTTATTAACATTTCTCCCGGCAATCTTGATTTCAGTTTGTGCTTCATCCAGCCCAGCGTTTCTCATGATGTACTCTGCATAGAAGTGAAGTAAGCAGGGTGACAATATACAGCCTTGACATACTCCTTTTCCCATTTGGAACCAGTCTGTTTTTCCATGTCCAGTTCTAACTGTTGCTTCCTGACCTACATATAGGTTTCTCAAGAGGCAGGTCAGGTGGTCTGGGATTCCCATCTCTCTCAGAATTTTCCACAGTTTATTGTGATCCACACAGTCAAAGGCTTTGGCATAGTCAAGAAAGCAAAAATAGATGCTTTTCTGGAACTCTCTTGCTTTTTTGATGTTTCAGCAGATTTTGGCAATTTGATCTCTCGTTCCTCTGCCTTTTCTAAAACCAGCTTGAACATCTGAAAGTTCATGGTTCACGTATTGCTGAAACCTGGCTTGGAGAATTTTGACATTACTTTACTAGCATGTGAGATGAGTGCAATTGTGTGGTAGTTTGAGCATTCTTTGGCTTTGCCTTTCTTTGGGATTGGAATGAAAACTGACCTTTTCCAGTCCTGTGGCCACTGCTGAGTTTTCCAAAGTTGCTGGCATATTGAGTGCATCACTTTCACAGCATCATCTTTCAGGATTTGAAATAGCTCAACCAGAATTCCATCACCTCCACTAGCTTTGTTTGTAGTGATGCTCTCTAAGACACACTTGCCTTCATATTGCAGGACGTCTGGCTCTGGTCCCATCACTTCATGGCAAATACATGGCGAAACCATAAAAATGGTGAGGGACTTAATTTTAGGAGGCTCCAAAATTACTGCAGACGGTGACTGTGGCCTTGAAACTAAAGATGCTTGCTCCTTGGCAGAAAAGCTATGACCAACCTAGACAGCATATTATAAAGCAGAGACTTTACCAGCAAAGGTCCATCTATTCAAAACTACGGTTTTTCCAGTAGTCATGTATGGATGTGACAGCTGGACTATAGAGAAAGCTGAATCCTGAATATTTAATACTTTTCACCTGTGGTGTTAGAGAAGACTCTTGAGACTCCCTGGACTGCAAGGAGATCCAACAAGTCAATCGTAAAGGAAATCAGTCCTGAATATTCAGTGGAAGGACTGATGCTGAAGCTGAAACTGTAATACTTTGGCCACCTGATGCGAATGACTCATTGGAAAAGACCTCGATGCTGGGAAAGATTGAAAGTGGGAGAAGAAAGGGATGACAGAGGATGAGATGGCTGGATGGCATCATTGACTCAATGGAAATACATTTGAGTAGGCTCCAGGAGTTGGTGATGGACAGGGAAGCCTGGCTTTCCCCATGTGGTCCATGGTGTTGCAAATTGTAGACACGACTGAGGGACGAAATGAACTGAACTGAAATACACAAAAAGAAGCATAATATAACTCACTGGAAAGTTTAGGACTTTGGTCTACCACTTTAACCACATGTCCCTCCATCCTAAAAAGACAGAGAGGGGCCCCAGAACTCTAGAGAATTTGATTCACTTTCCTAAGTGTTTTTTAATGGTGAACTGCAGTACTAATACACTATTTGTATTTTACTTCCTTATTGCCTCTCAATTCCCAAATACCTATTCTATTATTAATAATAATCTATATAGATGGGGAAACAGAGGATGATATGGTTAGATAAGCATCACTGCCTCAATGAACATGATTTTGAGCAAACTTCAGGAGACAGTAGAGGAAAAAAGAGTGTGATAGGCTATTGTCCATGGGGCCACAAAGAGCTGGACACAACTGAGTCACTGAACAACAACAAAACTAGTGGCAATGGCAGAGCCTGGTGAAAGAGAATAAAGTAAGCAGAGTCAAGGGCCAACTAAGATCCTGCTCTAGCCTTCATTAGCTGTGTGACACTGAGGATAATAATTTACTTCTGTAAGCTTCAGGTTTATCATCTAGAAAATAATGAGAAGTATTTAGAATCACATCATAGAATTTATGTGAACATTAAACCTGATAATGAACATAAAATACTTACCACAGTACATGAAAATAGTAAATTCACAACAAAATAAGTATTGTAAGTCCCAGATTGGTATATCAGTAGATAAACCTTCCTGGACTTGAGCCCTAACCACACTGTTTTCTTCACTTTTCCCGTCTGTTAAATTAGAATTATAAAGTCAACAAATTAAGATTTTTAGGTGAAATGCTTAGTCTGACACCCAAGATTTCAGAATTCATAGGGTTAGGGAAGGAAAAGATAAGACATTCTTAAATATTTTTCTTTGCTGCTGCTGCTACTGCTGCTAAGTCGCTTCAGTCGTGTCCAACTCTGTGAGACCACAGAGACGGCAGCCCACCAGGCTCCCCCATCCATGGGATTCTCCAGGCAATAACACTGGAGTGGGTTGCCATTTCCTTCTGCAATGCATGAAAGTGAAAAGTAAAAGTGAAGTTGTTCAGTCATGTCTGACTCCTAGCGACCCCATGGACTGCAGCCTACCAGACCCCTCCATCCATGGGATTTTCCAGGCCAGAGTACTGGAGTGGGATGCCATTGCCTTCTCCGATATTTTTCTTTAACCATACTTAATAAATTCAACTTACATTATCCTGTCAAAGATATAATCATTTTTATTTTTTGGTAACTCTAGAATTAAAGTCCTACTAGTAACATTGTTTTTTAATGTTTAATAGCTAAATCTGCATGTTATTCTTTGGATTACAAAAGAGCTGAGACTTACTACTTGGGCCCCAGTCAGAGAAATACAGTAGAGACTTTCAGTGGGGAAAGAGATAGTTGAGGAAACTTGTGCATATTCTGTTCTCAACTGAATTGACTTTATAATTAATTCCAAAATGAATTTTGAATCAATGATTGTTTGGCATTTTATATTAGTTGTTAAAATTATGAGAAAAGCTAGAAAGAAAAGCACATGACTTAGAAATTGCTTTTGGCTACACCAAAGGCCTTCTTCCAGGTGACCCAGTTAGTAAATAATCTGCCTGCAATGAAGAAGACCCAAGTTCAATTCCTGGGTGGGGAAGATCCCCTAGAGATGGAGATGGCAATCCATTCCAATATTTTTGCCTGGGAAATTCCATGGAGAGAGGAGCCTGGTGGGCTATAGTTCATGGGGTCGCAAAGATTCAGACATGACTTTGTGACTACATCATACCAAAGGTACACTGAAAGCTAAAAGTTGGACACTGTGACTGCTAAAATGATACAGTGCTTTGAAGAAACACAAAGGATTGGGGTAAGTTCACTTGCAGGTTGCATGATATGAGCTGGTAAGCCCTGATAGTTACTGATCCCTTCCTTGGGTTTATTTTCTCCCATTCCTCAGCAGTTCAGTTCATAATATTGTCTCTTGCTTATATCCTAAAAATCTTGAGGGGGGGAAAAAAGGAGAAGGTATTTTAGAAAGACTCCTACGTTTTCAAGATACAGTGAGGTAGATTTGTCTTTCAAAATTTCCTTCACACTCAGCCATTTTATCACAAAATATTCCAACACATGCCTCTAAAGCAGAATAAAGATCCACCTCTCTTTCAGAAGAGCTACCTTGTTTGCATATTCAGGCACCATGTTGATTTTAATCTTAACAATTTTGCAAAATCCTAACAGTGTTGTAGTTTGTATACCAGATCTTAATCTACCAGATGTGTTTGAGATCAGAGGGGTCATGAGAAGTTGGAGGGAATTCCACAGTAACAGTAACTGCACATTAGATCACAAAAACTGTTCCTCATGACATCTTTATTTGTATGTAAAGATTCAGGCCTGACTGGCTGATGAAAAATATAGAAAAAAATTATTATGATAAATATTCAAAGTAAATATATATATATATGACATATGTATAAACTAAATATTTAAATTAGTAAAGGTTTTCTGCACTTTATATACTATATACACATTTTATCTATAAACAGTAAATTATTTCTTTATATATGTGTGTATATCTATACAAACACACGAACAAACATATATATGGGATATAAAAATACATATATATTTACATACTTTAGTGGAAGAATTGTAGAAAATTGCTCTTTCTGTTGTTTTACATCTACTCTTAGTTTTCTTTTCCTTCCCTTCCAAGCAAGTAAAATTATGATTATGGTAAGCAAAGTTTAAAAAGCAACATTTAATCTCAAAAAATGTAAGCAAAAGCTTAAGCAAACAAACGAAGTCTTTTAGAATTTTTTGAAAGGACAGTAATTTCTTATGTTATTTAGAAAACATTATACAGTATCTGACACTTAGTAGGTGTTAATTCTCATCAATGAGTGAGTAAATTAGTTAATGAATGAAAATGATATTTAAAGAATTATTGGATCCAAGCATCTATGCTTCATTTTACTGAACTCACAAACATATAAACATATTTTATTTTTCTATTTCTGGGGGAGGACACTTAGATTCAATACTATGTGTCAGGTTTCATGGGCTAATTGTATTGTGAGGAACACTTTAATTGGAAGCCAAACAACATAAGCACTTCACTAAGGACATATCAAATAAGCTCACATTCATGAACATCACAAAGAAAAATGTGTTTCACAGCTTATGACCAACCAGTGATTTTATCTTTTTGCAGACTATGCTGACCACTTATTCTATACTGAACAATAGATGAAATATATGAGAGCTAATGAGTGTTTTGTTGAAACTTTATGCCAATTTAGTCCTTTAAGTGTTCATAGTGGATCATGATCTTGAGAACTAAGAGGATTAAACATGTATGTATATTAATTTTGACGTTTGCCACCATATTTAAAAATTTTCCAATCACAAAATTTTCATTAGACAAACAAAAAATTACTGAGTTAAACAAAAGAAAATACTGAGAAACATTTAATGAGAAAAGCTTATTGAGTTAAACAAGTCCCTTTTTGCAAAATCCAGGCCAGGATTGAAGAAAGTAGGGAAAACCGCTAGGCCATTTAGGTACAACCTAAATCATTCCTTATGACTGATATCCCTCATGACCTAAATCATATCCCCTTATACAGAGGAGGTGACAAACATATTGAAGGGACTGATCTGGTAGGCAGAGTGCCTGAAGAAATATGGACAGAGGTTCATAACTGTACATGAGGTAGTGATCAAAATCTTTCCAAAGAAGAAATGCAAGAAGGCAAAGTAGTTATCTGAGCAGGATTTATAAATAGTTGAAGAAAGAAGTGAAAAGGAAGCAAGAAAGGAAAAGCTATGCCCAGCTAGATACAGAGTTCCTGAGATGAGCAAAGAGATTTAAGAAGGCCTTCTTAAATGAATAGTTCAAAGAAAAAGAGGAAAACAGTAGAGTAAGAAAAACTAGAGATGTCTTCAAGGAAATTGGAGATCCCAAAGGAACATTTCATACAAGGATGGGTATGATACAGAACAGAAATGATATGGACCTAACAGAAGTAGAAGAGATTGAAAAGAGGAGGCAAGAATACACAGAATAACTGTACAAATAAAAGATCTTCTGACTAAGATAGCCACGATGGTGTAGTCAATCAACTAAAGTTATACATCCTGGTGTGTGAAGTCAAGGGGCCTAAGGAAGCATTACTACAAACACAGCAAGTGGAGGTGATGGAATTCCAGCTGAGTTGTTTAAAATCCTAGAATATTTAAAATCCTAATAGCTATTTAAATCCTGTTAAAGTTCTATGCTCAATATGTCAACTAATTTGGAAAGCTCAGCAGTGGCCACAGGATTGCAAAAGGTCAGCTTTAATTCCAATCTGAAAGAAGGACAATACAAAAGAATGTTGAAACTGCCACATAGTTGTGTTCATTTCTCATGTTAGGAAGGTTATATCCAAAATCTTTCAAGCTAGCCTTCTGCAGTATGTGAACCAAGAATTTTCAGATACACCAGCTGGATTTAGAAAGGACAGAGGGACCAGAGATCAAATTTCCAACATCCATTGGATCATAGAGAAATCAAGAGATTGATTTCACACTCCTTCATTGACTGTGCTAAAGACTTTTTGTGGATCACAACATATCATGGAAAATTCTTAGAGATGGGGATACCAGACTACCTTACCTGCCTCCTGAGAAACCTGTATGCACCTCAAGAAGCAACAATTAGAACTGGACATGGAACAACAGACTGGTTCCAAAATGGGAAAAGAGTACATTAAGGCTGCATATTGTCACCTGCTTATTTAGCTTATATGTAGATTACATCTTCACAACCAAGGGATTGTGCAAAATTCCAGGCTAGACGAAGCAAAACAAGGAATAAAAATTGTCAGAAAAAATATCTATAACCTCAGATATGCAGATGACACCACCCTTATGGCAGAAAGTGAAGAAGAACTAACTAAAGAGCCCCTTGATGAAAGTGAAAGAGGGGAGTGAAAAAGTTGGGTTTAAATTCAACATTCAAAAAACTAAGATTATGGCATCTGGTCCCATCATCACTTCATGGCAAATATATGGGGAAACTGGAAACAGTAGCTGAATTTTATTTTTGAGGGCTCCAAAATCACTGCAGATGGTGATTGCAGTCCTGAAAGTAACAGACACTTACTCCTTGGAAGAAAAGCTATGACCAACGTAGACAGCATATTAAAAAGCAGAGACATTATTTGCTGACAAAGGTCAATTTGGTCAAACCTGTTCTTTCCAGTAGTCATATATGGATATGAGAGTTGGACTATAAAGAAAGCTGAACGCTGAAGACTGATGCTTTTGAACTGTGGTGTTGGAGAAGACTCTTGAGTCCCCTGGACTGCAAGGAGATCAAACCAGTCAATTCCAATGAAAAGCAACCCTTTGTTTTCATAGGAAGGACTGAAGCTAAATTGAAACTCCAATACTTTGGCCACCTGATGCAAAGAAATACGTCATTGGAAAAGATCCTGTTGCTGGGGAAGATTGAAGGAGTAGGGTACGACAAAGGATGAGATGGTTGGATGGCATCAGTGACTTGATGGACATAAGTTGAGCAAGCACCAGGATTTGGTGGTGGACAGGGAAGCCTGGCCTACTGCAATCCATGGTGTCACAGAGTTGGACATGACTGACTGAACTTACTGACTGACTGCCCCTTGGAAGAAAAGCTTTGACAAATCTAGACAATGTATTAAAAGGCAGAGACATCAGTTTGCTGACAAGGGTCTGTATACTCAAAGCTATGATTTTCCCATGGTCATGTATGGATGTCTACATTTGACCATAAAGAAGGCTGTGCCCCGAAGAATTGGTGCTTTTTAATTATGGGTTTGGGGTCCCTTGGACAGCAAGGAGATCAAACCAGTCAATCTGAAAGGAATTCAACCCAGAATATTCATTGGAAAGACTGATGCTGAACCTTCAATACTTTGACTACCTGATGTAAAGAACTGTCTCATTGGAAAAGATCTTGATGCTGGGAAAGACTTAAGGCAAAAAGAGAGGAGGGTAGCAGAGAATGAGATGATTGGATGACATCACTGACTCAATGGACACTACTTTCAGCGAACTGTGGGATATAGTGAAGAACAGGGGAAACTGACATGCTGCAGTCCATAGGATTGAGAAGAGTTGGAGATGACTTTAGCAAGTGAGCAGCAACAAAGAGAAAATTAGTACAATAGAAATATCAATGAAATTTTTGCTGGGAATGATGTCATTAAATAGTGTTCTATATTTAAGAATATCGAACATAAACCAATAAGATGATGAGTAATGAAAAGTCTTGGGAGATATTGAACTGTAAAGTAAAATCATAATCTCACTTTAAATATAGATATACATTATTTTAAAGTCATGACTCTATCAATAGGGCACAGGAGGCAAATAGCTTCACAAATTTATATGCATCTTATTTAGTATGTTGTTGTTATTCAGTCACTCAGTCATATCTGAATCTGTGCAACCTCATGGACTGCAGCATGCCTGGCTTCCCTGTCCTTTGTGATCTCCTGGAGTTTGCTCAAACTCACATCCATTGAATCGGTGATGCCATCCAACCATTTCATCCTCTGTCATCCCCTTCTCCTGCCTTCAATCTTTCCAGCAGCATCAGGGTCTTTTACAATGAGTTGGCTCTTCACACCAAGTGGCCAAACTACTGGAGCTTCAGTTTCACCATTGGTCCTTCCAATGTATAGTCAGGGTTGATTTCCTTCAGGATTGACTAGCTTGCTCCCCTTCCTGTTCAAGGAACACTCAAGAATCTTTTCCAGCCTCACAGTTCAAAAGCATCAATTTTTCAGTGTTCAGGCTTCTTTATGGTTTGATTCTCACACCCATACATGACTATTGGAAATATCATCACTTTGACTGAAGACCTTCATTGGCAAATTGATGTCACTCTTTTTAATATGTTGCCTATATTTGTCGTGGTTTTTTTCTTCCAGGGAGGAAGCATCTTTTAATTTCATAGCTTCAATCACCAGCTGCAGTTATTTTGGAGCCAAATAAAACAAAATCTGTCACTGTTTCCATTATTTCCCCATCTATGTGCCACAAAGTGATGGAACCATAGGCCATGATCTCAATTTTTGAATGTTGAGTTTGAAGCCAGATTTTTCACTCTTCTCTTTGAGATTGATCAAGAGGTTCTTTAGTTCCTCTTCACTTTCTGCCATTAGGATGGTGTCATCTATGTATCTGAGGTTATTGATATTTCTCCCAGCAATTTTAATTCCAGCTTAAGCTTCATCCAGCCTAGGAGTTCGAATGATGTACTCTGCATATTAATTAAATGAGCAAGATTACAGTATACAGTCTTGACATAGAACCCCAAAAGATTATTCTGTTATTGCTGAAAACAGCACATTGTTCTAGTTTTACATTTCCTGAAAGAAACCATATCTTAGTCGTACCATAATAAAATGTAATAGGACCGTTAATGCTTTCAATAAAGTTTAATCTTCACACAGTTATGCAATTTAAGAATCAACATACTCATGTATTTTCAGATAAGATAAATGAGTTTCAGAAATTTTCATGAGCCCGCCTGCTGTGGTAAGTTCTCTCATCAGCATCATTTCACTCACTCAGTCATCTCCAACTCTTTGTGACCCCATGGACTTCAGGATAACAGGCTTTCCCTGTCCATCACCGATTCCTGGAGTTTACTCAAACTCATGTCCATTGAGTTGGGGATACCATCCAACCATCTTATCCTCTGTCACCTCCTTCATCTATGCCTTCAATGCTTACCAGAATCACAGACTTTTCCAATGAGCCAGATCTTCAAATCAGGTGGCCAGTGTACTGGAGTTTCAGCTTCATCATAAGTCCTTCCAATGAATATTAAGGACTGATTTAATTTAGGATTGACTGCTTGGGTCTCCTTGCAGCCCAAGGGACTCTCAAGAGTTTTTGAACACCAGTTCAAAAACATCAATTCTTCGGTGCACAGCTTTATTTATAGTCCAACTCTTACATCTATACATGACTCCTGGGAAAAGCATAGCTTTGATTAGATGGGCCTTAGTTGGTGAAATAATGTCTCTGCTTTTTAACTTGCTGTCTAGGTTGGTCATAGCTTTTCTTCCAAGGAGCAAGCACCTTTTAATCTCATGGCTTCAGTTACCACCTGCAGTAAAATAAAGTCTATCACTGTTTCCATTGTTTCCCCATCTATTTGCCATGAAGTGATGAGACTGGATACCATGGCCTTAGTTTTCTGAATGCTAAGCTCTCAGTCTGCTTGTTTACTCTACTCTTGCAATTTATCAAGAGGCTCTTTAGTTCTTGTTTGCTTTCTGCCATAAAGGTGGTATCATCTGCATATCTGAGTTTATTGATATGTTTCCCGGCAATCTTGATTCCAGCTTGTGCTTCATCTAGCCTGGCATTTTGCATGATATACTCTGCATATGACTTAAATAAGCAGGATGACAATATGCAGCCTTGATGTCCTCCCTTGCCAATTTGGAACCAGTCTGTTGTTCCATGTCCAGTTCTAACTGTTGCTCCTTGACCTGCATACAGATTTCTCAGGAAGTATGTCAAGTGGTCTGGTATTTCCATCTCTTTAAGAATTTTCCACAGTTTGTTGTGATCCACACAGTCAAAATCTTTGTCATATTCAATAAAGCAGAAGCAAATTTTTTTTTTTTTCTGGAACTCTCTCACTTTTTCTATGATTGAACAGATATTGGCAATTTGATCTCTGATTTTCCTGCCTTTTCCAAATTTAGCTTGAACATCAGGAATTTCATGGTTCATGTACTGCTGAAGCCTGGCTTAGAGGATTTTGAGCATAACTTTGCCAGCGTGTGAAATTAGTATAATTGTGCAGTAGTTTGAACATACTTTGGCATTGCCTTTCTTTCAGATTGAAATGACAACAGATCTTTTCCAGTCCTGTGGCTGCTGCTGAGTTCTCCAAATTTGATAGCATATTGAGTGCAGCACTTTCACAGCATCATCTTTTAGGGTTTGAAATAGCTCAACTGGAATTCCACCCCTCTCATTGCCTTTGTTCCATCCCCCCCACTACCTTTGTTCATAGTGAGGCTTCCTAGGGCCCTCTTGATTTTGCATTCCAGGATGACTGGCTCTAGGTGAGTGACCACACCATTGTGGTTATCTGGGTCATAAAGATCTTTTTTGTATAGTTCTTCTGTGCATTCTTGCCACCTCTTCTTAATATCTTCTGCTTCCATTAGGCCCATACTTTTCTGTCCTTAATTGAGGCCATCTTCACATGAAATGTTCCCATGGTATCTCTAATTATCTTGAAGAGATCTCTAGCCTTTCCCATTCTATTGTTTTCCTCTATTTCTTTGCACTGATCACTGAGGAAGTTTATCTTATCACTCCTTGCTATTTTTTGGAACTCTGCATTCAAAATGGGCATATCTTCCCTTTTCTCCTTTGCCTTTAGTTTCTCTTCTTTTTTCAGCAATTTGTAAGTCCTCCTCAGACAGCCATTTTGCCTTTTTACATTAGTCAGCATTCACGTAGTCACATGCGGCAATCACAGATGCTTCTTCATTTATTTATTTCTTCCTAAGGCTGAGTACCGAAGAATTGATGCTTTTGAACTATGGTGTTGGAGAAGACTCTTGAGAGTCCCTTGGACTGCAAGGAGATACAACCAGTCAATTCTAAAGGAGATCAGTCCTGGGTGTTCATTGGAAGGAGTGATGTTGAAGCTGAAATTCCAATACTTTGGCCACCTGATGTGAAGAGCTGACGCATTGGAAAAGACCCTCACGCTGGGAAAGACTAAGGGCAGGAGGAGAAGGGGATGACAGAGGATGAGATGATTGGATGGTATCACCGACTTAGTGGACATGGGTTTGGGTGGACTTGGAGTTGGTGATGGACAGGGAGGCCTGGCATGCTGTGGTTCATGGGGTCGCAAAGAGTCAGACACGATTGAGAAACTGAAATGAACTAAACTGAACTGAAGCCATAAAAACGTTGACAGTAAGAAAGAAGCTATACTGTTTCTTTTGGGGAAACATAGAACAATTAACAAACTATTGAAATTCAATTTTAAAAGTGTTGCACTGTATCTTTGAATTAGAATGTAGAGACCTAAGAGCAGAATTCCCCAAATGAGCCTTTCCACTAGTAGCTACTTTGAATTCTTTGCTTCTGTTTACTTAGAGAAGGCATTTCTCAGTCAATAACAGTCTTTCTAAATTTGTTCTTTCTAAGTGGAGACACTTAAGATGAATATAATAGCCTGATGGGTGAAAATCATAAAATGAAATATTCAAGGCCATGTACATTTTGCTACATTAAATTAAAAACACACTTCTACTGTAATCCCACATTAAATAAAAAAGAATGCAAGAAGAATGTAAACAATATTTTTATTAAATAATAGGTTATTTTATTGGTTTTATGATGTTCATATGATGAACAGATATTTATGTTCATAAATTTACATTAAAAAAGAAAACATTGCATATATCTTGCCTAAAATGCTAGATCGAAGTAAGCATTATTTTCATAATTAATGCTTTATTGAAGTCTTCAAAAATTTTTCAAAAATCTGAGATTATACTATGTATGCTTTTTGTAGTCTGACTTATCCCAGCACCAGTGAATTTTCCAATGATTCAGCTGTTCACATCAGATAACCAAAATTCTTTCCCTGATGCTGGGAAAGATTGAGGGTGGAAGGAGAAGAGGGTGTCAGAGGATGAGATGAATGGATGGAATCACCGATGCAATGGACATAAATTTTGGCAAACTTCAGGAGATAGTGAGGGACAGAGAGGTCTGGCATTTGGCAGTCCATGGTATCTCATAGAGTTGAACACAACCTGGGTGACTGAATAACAAAAGCTTTGGTTTTTAATTGCTAATATAAATTGAGATTTTTTTTTCTTTTTGTTATATATTCTAAAGAATTATTTCTAATATTTATCTATTAAGGTGCTATATGTATAATGTAATTTAACCATATCCTTCTAATTAGTCATTGTGACAACTAATATTTCATGAAATATCATGAAATTAAAACTGTAGTAAACAAGTTTTTGATAAATGATAGATTAGGAATTCATTGCCAAAAATGTTGAAGTCCTTTTTTGAAAGACTTGTGACATATTTTGTCAAATACACAATACCTTCCAGACCTTATAAAGTAATGTTCCTTGCATGTGTGTGTTAGCCTATATAGCCTTTCCAGTACTAGATATTTTCATTAAAATAGCTTTGAAAAAGGTGACAGCTGAAAATTCTACTTAATGTCTGAATACATTATATTCACTTAACATTGAACCTGATTATTATGTGCATATGTATATAAAATCACATCCAATCCCTTGACAAACAGTTAAAAAAAGGAAGAGACATCACTTTTCTAATAAAGGGCCATATAGTCAAAGCTATGGTCTTTCCAGGAGTTATGTAGAAATGTGAGAGTTGAGCCATAAAAAAAGCTGAGCACTGAAGAATTTAGGCTTTTGATGCTGGAGAAGATTTTTGAGAGTCCCTTGAACAGCGAGGAGATACAATCCATGCATCCTTTTTTTTTTTTTTTTTTTTTTTCATATATACTGCTTGAAAAAGCTGCTGCTACCCCACGTTCAAGGTCAGGAGCAGAGGCCATGTGGAGATACCCCATGTGCAAGGTAAGAGAAACCCCAGAAAGACAGTAGCCACTGAGAGAGGGCATCAGAGGGCAGATAGACTGAAACCACAATCATAGAAACCTAACAAAACAAACAAACAAACAAAAAAACCAAAACAATCTGATCACATGGGCCACAATCTTGTATAACTCAATGAAACTAAGGCATGCCATGTAGGGCCACCCAAGAGGGACAGGTGATCGTGGAGAGTTCTGAGAAAGTATGATCAACTGGAGTAAAGAATGACAAACCACTTCAGTATTCTTGCCTTGAGAACCCCATAAACAGTATGAAAAAGCAAAAAGATAGGACACTGAAAGATGAACTCCCCAGGTCAGTGGGTGCCCAATATGTTACTGGAGATCAATGGAGAAATAACTTCAGAAAGAGTGAAAGGACAGAGCCAAAGAAAAAACAACACCCAGTTGTGGATGTGACTGGTAATGGATGCAAGGTTCAATGCTGTATAGAGCAATATTGCATAGGAATCTGGAATGTTATGTCCATGAATCAAGGCAAATTGAAAATGGTCAAACAGGAGATGGCAAGAGTGAATGTCTGCTGGGAGCCAGTGTGAGGAATCCCGCCAGTGACAAGGTCATGAGGAAGGATGCTGACATACGCAAGGCATGCTCAGACTTCAGGGACCCCTCTGGAAATTCCTAAGCATATACCCCAACAAAAATCTGCTGGCTTTTGTGCTCTACTTTTCCACTCTTCTGACATTTTCTGGAAAAAGTCAATTTAGGGCTTTAGTCTTCTGCATTTGAAAGAGTGTTTCAATCCAAAAACCCCTCTGATGGCTTTCTGGCCTGCCTGCTGGACTCTTACAGCTGTGCATGTGATTGTTTGAGGCCTCCTGACTGCAGGAGGCACAGGAAGCTTAAAACATCCTAGGAATGTAGGGGCTTCCGAAGAGTCAAAATCTTTAGAATAGGACTGATTAAAACTTTCATTTGTTGAGTCAATGCTTCCTGCTAAATTTTCATACCCTTTATTTTTAGATATAGTTGGTATATAGAAAAACAAGTAGTAGACCTTGTATTAGCAACATTAGATCTTTGAGTTAAGTACCTTCTTTGTTATAACCCACTGCACCTTTGTTCTATAGAGATGTAAATTTAGCGCTTTAAGGAGATGTAGATTAAAGAAAAACACTTCAGGGGAAACAAAATTAACATTCATTAAGGAAGAGAGCCAAAAAGTGTTAACAAGCCTCTTGGCCAAAAGATAATGTAAATCACCTGAGACCTTTTGTATACAAAATGATATACAGAGTCTGGGTTGCGAACACTACATAATTTTGTGTTACCCATTGATCTCCATGTTTTATCAAAAGTATAAAAGGCCTTCTGAACAATAAAGGATGGGACCAGTTTCTCGGACCAGCATCTCGGACCAGTTTCTCGAACTAGTCTCTCGGCCTGGTTTCTGGGGAATCTGGCTCCCCGCCCCCCCCCCCCCCCCCCCCCGTGTCTTTCTCTCTCTCTTCTTCTCTCCCTTTCCCTCTCTGCTCTTTACTTTAATTTCAGGCTGAATTTCCATCTGGGGCACAGAGGCTCGCCAGGTCTAATTATTTGCCCTGGCTGTAAAGACCCGCGCGAAAGGGAGCTTAAGGCGAGGCACCCTTAGATATTCAAGCGGGCGCCGGTGGCCCAACGTAGATGGTGCAAATTCCTTGTCTGGAATTTTATTGGTCTTCTGCATAAACCAAGCTATTCAGCCCTCTTCCTCCACTTAATCTTCCTACTACGCTATAGTTTCTTAATCTAATCTTATATCAATCAATAAACAAGTCTTTCCACGCCAACGCCGTCCACCCTTCGAATTCCCTGGATCCACCGGGGTTGGACCCCGGCAAATGTTGAAACTGTAGGAATCAGCAAACTAAAATGGACATAAATTTAACTCAGATGACCATTATATCTACTATTGTGAGCAAGAATCCTTTAGAAGAAATGGAGTAGCCATCATGGTCAACAAAAGAGTCCAAAATGCAGTGCTTGGATGCAATCTCAAAAAAGACAGAATGATTTATGTTCATTTCCAAGGCAAAACATGCAATATCACAGTAATCTAAGTCTATGACCTGACCAGTAATGATGAAAAAGCTGAAATTGAACAGTTCTATGAAGACCTACAAGACCTTTTAGAAATAACATCCAAAAAAGATTTCCTTTTCATTATACGGGACTGGAATGAAAAAAGGAAGTCAAGAACCCCCTGGGAATAACAGGCAGATTTGCCTTGGGGACAGAATAAAGCAGGGCAAAGGCTAATGGAGTTTTGCCAAGAGAACACACTGGTCATAGTAAACACCTTCTTCCACCACAAGAGAAGACTGTACAGATGGACATCACCAGATGGCCAACACTAAAATCAGATAGATTATATTTTTTGCAGCCAAAGATGGAGAATCTCTATACAGTCAGCACAAACAAGACCGGGAGATGACTGTGGCTCAGATCATGAACTCCTTATTACCAAATTCAGACTTAAATTGAAGAAAGTGGGGAAAACCATTAGACCATTCAGGTATAACCTAAATTAAACCCCTTATGATTATACAGTGGAAGTGAGAAATATCTTTAAGGGACTAGATCTGAGAGACAGAGTGCCTGGTGAACTATGGACGAACGTTTGGGACATTGTATAGGTGACAGGGAGCAAGACCATCCCCAAGAAAAATAAATGCAAAACAGTAAAATGGCTATCTGAGGAGGCCTTACAAATAGCTGTGAAAGAAGAGAAGCCAAAATCATTGGAGAAAAGGAAAGATATACCCATTTGAATGAACAGTTCCAAAGAATAGCAAGGAGAGATAAGAAAGCCTTTCTCAGTGATCAGTGCAAAGAAATAGAGGAAAGCAATAGAATGGGAAAGGGTAGAGATCTGTTCAAGAAAATTATTGATACCAAGGGAACACTTCATACAAAGATGTGCTCAATAAAGGACAGAAATGGTATGGACCTAACAAAAGCAGAAGATATTAAGAAGAGGTGGCAAGAATACACAGAAGAACTATAGAAAAAATACCTTTATGACCCAGATAATCACGATGGTGTGATAACTCACCTAGAGCCAGACATCCTGGAATGCGAAGTCAAGTGGGCCTTAGGAAGCATCACCACAAACAAAGCTAGTGGAGGTGATGGAATTCCAGTGGAGCTATTCCAAATCCTAAAAGATGATGCTGAGAAAGTGCTACGCTAAATATGCCAACAAATTTGGAAATCTCAGCAGTGGCCACAGGACTGGAAAAGGTCAGTTTTCATTTTGATCCCAAAGAAAGGCAATGCCAAAATATGCTCAAAGTACCGCACAAATGTACTCATTTCAAACGATAGCAAACCAGTGATCAAAACTCTCCAAGAGAGGTGTCAATTATACATGAATCATGAACTTCCAAGTATTCAAGCTAGTTTTAGAAAAGGCAGAGGAACCAGAGATCAAATTGCCAAGCATCCGCTGGATTATCAAAAAAGCAAGAGAGTTACAGAAAAACATCTATTTCTGCTTTATTGATTATGCAAAGCCTTTGACTGTGTGGATCACAATAAACTGTGGAAAATTCTGAAAGAGATGGGAATCCCAGACCACCTGACCTGCCTCTTGAGAAACCTGTATGCAGGTCAGGGAGCAACAGTTCGAACTGGACATGGAACAACAGACTGGTTCCAACTTGGAAAAGGAATACTTTAAGGCTGTATATTGTCAACAGGCTTATTTAACTTATATGCAAAGTACATAATGAGAAACACTGGGCTGGATGAAACACAAGCTGGAATCAAGCTTGCCAGGAGAGATACCAAGAACCTCAGATATGCAGATGACACCACACTTATGTCAGAAAGTGAAGAGGTAAAGAGCTTCTTGATCAAAGTGAAAGAGGAGAGTTAAAAAGTTGGCTTAAAGCTCAACATTCAGAAAACTAAGATCATGGTATCTGGTCCCATCACTTCATGAAGAATAGATAGGGAAACAGTGGAAACAGCGGCTGACTTTTTTTTTTTTTTTTTATTCCAAAATCACTGCAGATGGTGACTGCAGCCATGAAAATAAAGACATTTACTCCTTGGGAGGAAAGTTGTGACCAACTTAGACAGCAGATTAAAAAGCAGAGAGATTACTTTGCCAACAATGGTCCATCTAGTCAAGGCTATGATTTTTCCAGTAGTCATGTATGGATGTGAGAGATGGACTATAAAGAAAGCTGAGCATCAAAAGAATTGATTCTATTGAACTGTGTTGTTGGGGAAGACTCTTGAAAATCTCTTGGACTGCAAGGAGATCCAATCCATTCAATCCCAAAGGAGATCAGTCCTGGGTGTTCATTTTAATGACTGATGTTCAAGCTGAAACTGCAATACTCTAGCCACCTCATGTGAAGAGCTGACTCATTTGAAAAGACCCAAATGCTGGGGATGATTGTGGGTAGGAGGAGAAGGGGACAACAGAGGATGAGATGGTTAGATGGCATCACCGACTCAATGGACATGAATTTGGGTAACCTCTGGAAGTTGGTGATGGACAGGGAGGCCTGGCATGCTGCAGTCCATGAGGTTTCAAAGAGTTGGACATGACTGAGCGACTGAACTGAACTGAAAAAGCTGCTCATATATTAGAACAAATGCTCCTTGGGTTGTCTTTATAATGCAAAAATTACTTTATTTTTAAATTTACTTTTATGTATTAATGCATAACTTCTTTCCTTGTTTTAACTCATTTTTTTAAATTATAATACACAAATATACAGACACACATTTACATACACAGAAAAAAGCAATATTGCAATTTAATGTCTATATTATTAGCTGAGAGTTGTCCATAACATTCCTTATTATTATTTTGTCTGCAAAATATGTAGTGATGTCACCTCAATTATTTCCATAATTGATAACTTGTGTTTCTCTCTCTTTCTTTTTTTCCTGGTATATCTGTCTTTGATGTTTCATCAATTTTATTGATCTTATCAAAGATTTATGTTTGGTTTCAAAAAGCAAGCACTATAGGAAATATTAATGGATTGATAATATATGTAATATAATACCAGACCACCTGACCTGCCTCTTGAGAAATCTGTATGCAAGTCAGGAAGCCAACAGTTAGAACTGGGCATGGAACAACAGACTAGTTTCACATAGGAAAAGGAGTACATCAAGGCTGTATACAGTCACCCTGCTTATTTAACTTCTATGCAGAGTACATCATGAGAAATGCTGGACTGGATGAAACACAAGCTGGAATCAAGATTGCCGGGAGAAATATCAATAACCTCAGATATGCAAATAACACCAGCCTTATGGGAGAAAGTGAAGAGGAACTAAAAAGCCGCTTGATGAAAGTGAAAGAGGAGAGTGACAAAGTTGCCTTAAAGCTCAACATTCAGAAAACGAATATCACGGCATCCGGTCTCATCACTTCATGGGAAATAGATGGGGAAACAGTGGAAATAGTGTCAGACTTTATTTTGGAGGGCTCCAAAATCACTGCAGATGGTGATTGCAGCCATGAAATTGAAAGACGCTTACTCCTTGGAAGAAAAGTTATGACCAACCTAGAAAGCATATTCAAAAGCAGAGACATTACTTTGTCCACTAAGGTCCGTCTAGTCAAGACTCTGGTTTCTCCTGTGGTCATGTATAGATGTGAGAGTTGGACTGTGAAGAAGGCTGAGCACTAAAGAATTGATGCTTTTGAACTGTGGTGTTGGAGAAGACTCTTGAGAGTCCCTTGGACTGCAAGGGGATCCAACCAGTCCATTCTGAAGGAGATCAGCCCTGGGACTTCTTTGGAAGGAATGATGCTAAAGCTGAAACTCCAGTACTTTGGCCACCTCATGCGAAAAGTTGACTTACTGGGAAAGACTATGATGCTGGGAGGGATTAGGGGCAGGGAGATAAGGGGACGACAGAGGATGAGATGGCTGGATGGCATCACTGACTCGATGGACGTGAGTCTGGGTGAACTCCGGGAGATGGTGGTGGACAGGGAGGCCTCTTGCTGCGATTCATGGGGTTGCAAGGAGTCAGACATGCCTGAGCGACTGAACTGAACTGAAGCACACACACACACACAACTGCACGACATACAAAATAATAGCACAGTTCTATAAAAATTATGTAGGTTTGTTATTTATTTCTAAGAGATTTATTGTACCATAATTCATGTACCATGCCACAGAATGCATCCATTCAAAGTGTACAATTCCATGTTTTTGTTTGTTTGTTTGTTTGTTTGTTATTTCACAGATATATGTAATCATCACCACAATCAATTTTGTTTTCTTTTGTATTTTTAAAATTAAAGTATAGGTGCTTTACACTGCTGTATTAGTTTCCGTTATACAGCAAAATAAATCAACTATATGTATACATTTATCCCCTCTTTTCTTAAATTTCCTTCCCATTTTCACCAGAAAACACTGAGTTCCCTGTGCTATACAGAAAGTTCCCATTAGTTATCTATTTTATACATGAAAGTGAAAGTGAGAGTGTTTTTTGTTCTGTTGTGTCTGACTCTTTGTGACCCCATGGACTATAGCCTGTCAGGCTCCTCTGTCTCAGAATTCTTCAGGCAAGAATACTAGAATGAGTTGCCATTTCTTTCTCCAGGGAATCTTCCAAACCCAGGGATCAAACCTGGGACTCCAGCATTGCAGGCAGATTCTTTACCATTTGAGCCACTAGAGCAGCCCATTTTATACATAATACTGTCTATATGTCAACTCAAATCCCCTAATTTCTCCGTTTTCCTCTTACCCATATATTTGTTCTGTACACATCTCTGTTTCTACTTTGCAAATAAAATCACCTATACAATTTTTTCTAGATTCCACATATATGTTTTAATATGCTATATTTGTTTTTTTCTCTATTTGGATTCACTTTATATGTCAGTCTCTAGGTCCATCCACATCTCTGCTAAAGACACAATGTTTATTGCCTTTAATGCTGAGTAATATTCCATTGTATATATGTACTACATCTTCTGTATCCATTCTTCTTTTGATAGACATTTAGGTTACTTCCATGTTCTGGTTATTGTGAATATTACTTCCATGAACACTTGGCTGCATGCAGCTTTTTAAATTATAATTTTCTCTGAGTATATGTCCAGGAGCCAGATTGCTGGGTTATATGGTAGCTCTATTTTTAGCTTTTTAAGGAACAGCCACACTGTTCTCCATAGTGGCTGTATCAATTTACATTCCCATCAAAGGTGTAAGATAATTCCATTTTCTCCACACCCTCTCTAGCATTTATTGTTTGTAGATATTTTGATGATGGCCATTCTGAGAAATGTAATTTTATACCTTATTGTAACTTTGATTTGAATTTCTCTAATAATTAGAAATGTTGATACTTCTTCATATGTTTGTTGGCCATCTGTATGTCTGCTTTAGTGAAATATTTATTTAGGTCTTCACCCATTGTTTGATTCGGTTGCTCTTTTTGATATTGAGCTGCATGAGCTGTTCATACATTTTGGAGATTAATCTCTTGTCAATTGGTTTGTTTGCAAATATTTTCTCCCATTCTGAAGGTTGTTTTTTAATCTTGTTTGTGGATTTATTTGGTGTGCAAAAGCTATTCAGTTTAATTGGGTCTCATTTGTCTATTTTTGCTTTCATTACTTTAGGAAGTGAATCAAAAACGTCTTTGTGTTGTGTATGTCAGAGTGTTTTTCCTATGCTTTTCTCTAAAAAGTTTTATAGTGTCCTGATTTACATTTAGACATTTAATCAATTGTGTGTGTGTGTGTGTGTGTGTGTGTGTGTGTATGTTGCTATGGAGTGTTCTAATTTTGTTCTTTCATATGTAGCTGTCCAGTTTTCACAACACATTTGTTGAAGAGGTTGTCTTTTCTCCCTTTCTCCTTTCTCATTGATTAGGTGACCTTGGGTGGGTGGGTTTGTTTATGGACTTTCTATCCTATGCTGTTAATCTGTTTTCTCTCTCTCTCTCTCTCTTTTTTTCTATTTTTGTGCTAGTACCATACAGTCTCACTTACTGCAGCTTTGTAGTATCATCTGAAATCAAGGAGCCTGATTCATCCAGCCTGTGCCTTTCTTTCTCAAGATAGTTTTGGCTATTTGGGGTCTTTTGTGTTTCCATACAAATTGTAAGTTGTTTTATTCTAATTCTGTGGAAAATGTCATTGCTAATTTGATAGGATTGCATTAAAACTATGGGTTGCTTTGGATATTATAGTCATTTTCACATCATTGATCCTTCTAATCCCAGAATATGATATATTGTTTCATCTGTGTCATCTTTGATTAATTTCATCACTATCTTATAGCTTTCTTTCAACTGGTATCTTGCCTTGTTTTTAAAAGAAATGACTGATGGAAAAGCAAGGTAGGGGTGGCAGGGGTGTGAGTATTGACCACAAGGGTGGTGGAGACAAAGCAGGCCACAAGGAAGTAGCACAGGCAGTCCAGTTGAGCCATGAATGTCACTGCTGGGAAGATCACTGGGAGCTTGGTAGGCAGTCAGTAGCTCTGCACCTTGGAAGAAACACAATCCTGCTCGAGTATGGGGTCATCCTATCTATTTCTGTAGAAGAATATCAAGTAGAGCAGCTGTATTCCATGGCTGGGGCCAGTGGAAATGAAATGGGTGATGGTGAAAATGTGAAGGTCTTGGCAAACACGACCTATGAAAAGAACAGTGAGAAAGGCCACTACACACACACACACAGACACACACACACAGTGTCTACCACTTACAGTGCAAATTGTCCCTATTTGTTCAAATGCTGGTCCAAGAAGGAACCCTGAATATATTTGAAAAAGCATGGCATGATAACTCTTATTGCAGACCTGTTAATATAAGTGAGTACATGAAAGAAGGCTTTTTGATTAAAATTGAAACCTGGCAAAAACCAGATCTTGGCACCAAGGAGAATGTACATTAACTGGAGACTCAGGCACGGAAACATGTGGAAGCCATTATATAAACATTGTAGATAGAAACAAAGTACTTAGTAAGCATTACAAAGCAGAAGAAGACTCAGAATAATTTAAATATTTCAAAACAGGCCAAGGACTATTGAGTCCTAATTGGAAGCAAGAACTTATAAATCAGAGAGATATTCCATACTTGTGTGCATACAAACTGGACATTGCAAAGTTCAAGTGGTGGGGGATGCTTGCAGAATAAAGTGGAAAAACTTAATAATAAGCAAACATGGCATCTGTTTACAACAAACAGGCATCTGTTTGGTCTGCTCAATAAGTGGGTTGACCTGACTATGGACAACATTCAAAGGATGGAAGAAAGGAAGAGACAGCCAGGTGAGATGAGAGAGAACGATCCAGTGAAAGGAATGATGGCAAGTGACTAAATCCATCCCTCCTATTTCTGTACCTTTTGCAAGACAGAGGTCAACAGGAAGGCACAGCAGCTCCACCCTCCCAAATGACAGAGCATGCAGAATCAGCCTTTCTGTGCCCATCCTCCAGGCAACTTTAAATCCCTTACTGTAGCTAATTCCAAATGCCACTTAATATTGTGAACAATTAAGCCATCTAGTACTATGAAACCCCTGTCTGAAAGCCTGAACTTCTGAGATACGTGTCTATATTAACAGTTCCACCCTTTTCAACCACTGTGTTCTCAACACATATATGTGCCCAACTCTTTATTTCCAAGTGACATATTTATTTAATGTGATGACTTTTTAAAATTAATTTAATTGGCCAATAAGTATTTTACAGCTTTGGGATGGTTTTTGCCATGAATCAGCCACAGGTACACATATGTTCCCTCATCCTGAAACCTCCTCCCACCTCTCTCCCAACCCTATCCCTCTGGGTTGCCTCAGAGCACTGGCTTTGGGTACCCTGCTTCATGCATCGAACTTGCACTGGCCATCTATTTTACAACATACATGTTTCAATGCTATTCTCTGAAGTCAACCCACCTTCACCTTACCCCGCTGAGTTCAAAATATGTTTTTATTGTATGTGTCTTTTTTGGTGCCCGGCATTTAGAATCATTGGCACCATCATTCTAAATTCCATATATATGTGTTAATATACAGTATTTGTCTTTCTCTTTCTGACTTGCTTCACTCTGTGTAATAGGCTCCAGTTTCATCCCCTATATTAGAACTGACTCAAATGCATTCCTTTTATAGCTGAGTAATATTCATTTTGTATATGAATCACAACTTCTTTACCCATTCATCTCCTGATGGACATCTAGGTTTCTTCCACATCCTCGCTATTGTAAACAGTGATACAATGAACATTGGGGTACAGGTGTCTCTTTCAATTATGGTTTCTTTGGAATATAAGCCCAGCAGTGGGATTTCTTAGCTGAATGGCAGTTCTAGTCCCAATTTTTTCAGGAATCTCCACACTGTTTTCCATAGTGGCTGTTCCAGTTTGCATTCCCACCAACAGCATAAGAAGGTTCCCTTTTCTTCTCATGCTCTCCAGCATTTATTGTTCACAGAATTTTTGATGATGGCCACTCTGACGGGCATAAGATAGTAACTCAAAGTGGTTTTGATTTGCATTTATCTAATAATGAGTCATGCTGAGCAACTTTTCATGTGTTTTTTGGGTATCTGTAAGTCTTCTTTGGAGAAATGTCCATTTAGGTCTTTTCCCCACTTTTTGATTGGATTGTTCATTTTTCTGGTATTGAGCTGCATGAGCTGGTTGTGTATTTTGGAGGTTAATTCCTTGTCAATTGTTTTGTTTGCTATTTTTTCTCCCATTCTGTGGGGTGTCTTTTCACTTTGTTTATAGTTTCTTTCATTATGCAGAAGCTTTTAAATTTAATCAGGTCCCATTTGTTTATTTTTGTTTTTATTTCCATTACTCTGGGAGGTGGGTCATAGAGGATCTTGGTTCATTTACATCAGAAAGTGTTTTGCCTATGTTTTCCTCTAAGAGTTTTACAGTATTTGGATTTAAATTTAGCTCTTTAATCCATTTTGAGTTTATTTTTGTGCATGGAATTATAAAGTGTTCTAGTTTCATTATTTCATATGGAGTTGACCATTTTTCCTGGCACCACATGCTGAAGAGACTGTCTTATCCACTTTATATTTTTGCCTGCTTTGTCAAAGTTAAGGAGTCCACTGGTGTGTGGATTTATTACTGGACTTTATATTTTATTCCACTGATCTATCTTTTTGTTTTTGTACCAGTACCATATTGTCTTAATGACTGTAACTTTATAGTATAGTCTGAAGTCAAGAAGGTGGATTCTTCCACTTCTATTCTTCTTTCTCAATATTGCTTTGACTATTTGGGATTTTTTGTGTTTCCATACAAATTGTGATTTTTTTTTCTAGTTCTGTGAAAAATATCATTGTTAATTTAATAGAGACTGTGCTGAATCACAGAGAAAGCAATGGCACCCCACTCCAGTACTCTTGCCTGGAAAATCCCATGCAGCCTGGTAGGCTGCAGTCCATGGGGTCACGAAGAGTCCAACATGACTGATCGACTTCACTTTTACTTTCCACTTTCATACATTGGAGAAGGAAATGGCAACCCACTCCAGTGTTCTTGCCTGGAGAATCCCAGGGAAGGGGGAGCCTGGTGGGCTGCCGTATATGGGGTCACAGAGTCGGACACGACTGAAGTGACTTAGCAGCAGCAGCAGCAGCAGTGTTGAATCAAAAGATTGTTTTGGGCAGCATACTTATTTTCACTACATAGATTATTCCAATCCAAGAACACAGTATATATCTCCATTTGTGTCATCTTTGATTTCTTTCATCAGTGTTTTATAATTATATATATATATATATGTAAAATATAGGTATTTTGTTTCTTTAGGTAAATTTATCCCCAAGTATTTTATTCTTATTATTGCTATGGTAAATGGGAATATTTCTTTAATTTCTTTTCCTGATTTTTCACTGTTAGTATATAGGAATGCAAGGGATTTATTTGTATTAATTTTATATCCTGAGACTTTACTGCATTCATTGATTAGCTCTAGTAATTTTCTGGTGGTATCATTAGCATGTTCTATGTAGAAGAACATGTCATCTGCAAAAGTGAGAGTTTTACTTCTTTTCCAATCTGAGTTCCTTTATTTCTTTTTCTTCTCTGATTGCTGTGGCTAGGACTTTCAAAAATATGTTGAATAATAGTGGTGAGAGTGGATACCCTTGTCTTATTGTTGATTTTAGAAGAAATGCTTTGTTTTTCACCATTGAGGATGATATTTGTTGTGCATTTGTTGTATATGGCTTTTATTATATTGATATATGTTCTTTATATGCCTACTTTCTGGAGAACTTTTATCAAAAATGATGTTGAGTTTTATTAAAGGCTCTGTTTGCATCTATTGAAATAATCATGAGGTTTCCCCTATCAATTTATTAATATGGTACATCATATGGATTGTTTTGCAAATTTTGAGAATCATTGCATCCCTGAAAAAGTACACTTGCTTATGATGCATAACATTTTAAATACGTCATTGGCTTCTGTTTGCTAGAAATTTTGTTGACGATTTGTGCATCTATGTTAATCAGTGATGTTAGATTGCAGTTTTCTTTCTTTTGTAGCATCTTTGTCTGGTTTTGGTATCACTATGACTGAGAATGAGTTTTGGAGTTTTTTTTGTCCTCTGCAATTTCCTGAAACAGCTTGAGTAGGATGTGTGTTAACTATTCTCTAAATTTTGGGTAGAATTTCCTGTGAAGCAATCTGGTCCTGGCTTTTGTTTGTTGGAGATTTGTTATTACTGTTTCAATTTCCATGCTTGAGATTGGTCTGTTCAAATTTTCTATTTCTTTGTGGTTCAGTTTTGGAAGGTTACACTTTTCTAAGAATTTGCCTATTTCCTCCAAGTTGTCCATTTTATTGCCATATAGTTGCTCACAGTAGTCCCTTAAGTTCATTTGCATTTATGTGTTATCTGTTGTAATTTCTCCATTTCTATTTTTATTTATTTATTTATTTATTTTAATTTTTATTTTTACTTTATTTTACCTTACAATATGTATTGGTTTTGCCATACATTGACATGAATCCACCACGGGTGTACATGCGATCCCAAACATGAACCCCCCTCCCACCTCCCTCCCCACAACATACCTCTGGGTCATCCCCGTGCACCAGCCCCAAGCATGCTGTATCCTGCGTCGGACATAGACTGGTGATTCGATTCTTACATGATAGTATACATGTTTCAATGCCATTCTCCCAAATCATCCCACCCTCTCCCTCTCCCTCTGAGTCCAAAAGTCCGCTATACACATCTGTGTCTTTTTTGCTGTCTTGCATACAGGGTCATCATTGCCATCTTTCTAAATTCCATATATATGTGTTAGTATACTGTATTGGTGTTTTTCTTTCTGGCCTACTTCACTCTGTATAATCAGCTCCAGTTTCATCCATCTCATCAGAACTGATTCAAATGTATTCTTTTAATGGCTGAGTAATACTCCATTGTGTATATGTACCACAGCTTTCTTATCCTTTCTTCTGCTGATGGACATCTAGGTTGTTTCCATGTCCTGGCTATTATAAGCAGTGCTGCAATGAACATTGGGGTACATGTGTCTCAATTCAGGTTTCCTCTGTGTGTATGCCCAGCAGTGGGATTGCTGGGTCATATGGCAGTTCTATTTGAAATTTTTTTAAGGAATCTCCACACTGTTCTCCATAGTGGCTGTACTAGTTTGCATTCCCACCAACAGTGTAGGAGGGTTACCTTTTCTCCACATCCTCTCCAGCATTTATTGCGTGTAGATTTTTGGATCACAGATATTCTGACTGGTGTGAAGTGGTCCCTCATTGTGGTTTCGATTTGCATTTCTCTAATAATGAGTGATATTGAGCATCTTTTCATGTGTTTGTTAGCCATCTGTATGTCTTCTTTGAAGAACTGTCTATTTAGTTCTTTGGCCCATTTTTTGATTGGGTCATTAATTTCTCTGGAATTGAGCTGCCTAAATTGCTTGTATATTTTTGAGATTAGTTGTTTGTCAGTTGTTTCATTTACTATTATTTTCTCCCATTCGGAAAGCTGTCTTTTCACCTTGCTTATATTTTCCTTTGTTGTGCAGAAGCTTTTAATTTTAATTAGATCCCATTTGTTTATTTTTGCTTTTATTTCCAGAATTCTGGGAGGTGGGTCATAGAGGATCCTGCTGTGGTTTATGTCGGAGATTGTTTTGCCTATGTTCTCCTCTAGGAGTTTTATAGTTTCTGGTCTTACATTTAGATCTTTAATTCATTTTGTGTTTATTTTTGTGTGCGGTGTTAGAAAGTGATCTAGTTTCATTTTTTTACAAGTGGTTGACCAGTTTTCCCAGCACCACTTGTTAAAGAGATTGTCTTTACTCTATTGTATATTCTTGCCTCCTTTGTCAAAGATAAGGTGTCCATATGTGTGTGAATTTATCTCTGGTCTTTCTATTTTGTTTCATTAATCTATATTTCTGTCTTTGTGCCAGTACCATGCTGTCTTGATGACTGTGGCTTTGTAGTAGAACCTGAAGTCAGGCAAGTTGATTCCTCCAGTTCCATTCTTCTTTCTCAAAATTGCTTTGGCTACTCAAGGTTTTTTGTATTTCCATAAAAATCTTGAAATTGTTTATTCTAATTCTGTGAAAAATATCGCTGGTAGCTTGATAGGGATTGCATTGAATTTGTAAATTGCTTTGGGGTAGTATACTCATTTGCACTATATTGATTCTTCCAATCCATGAACATGGTATATTTCTCCATCTATTAGTGTCCTCTTTGATTTCTTTCATCAGTGTTTTATAGTTTTCTATATATAGGTCTTTAGTTTCTTTAGGTAGATATATTCCTATTTTATTCTTTTTATTGCAATGGTCAATGGAATTATTTCTTTAATTTATTTTTCTACTTTCTCATTATTAGTGTATAGGAATGCAAGGGATTTCTGTGTGTTGATTTTATATCCTGCAACTTTATTTTGTTCATTCATTAGCTCTAGTAATTTTCTGATGGAGTCTTTAGGGCTTTCTATGTAGAGGATCATGTCATCTGCAAACAGTGAGAGTTTTACTTCTTCTTTTCCAATTTGGATTCCTTTTATTTATTTATTTATTTATTTTTTTCTGCTCTGATTGCTGTGGCCAAAACTTCCAGAACTATGTTGAATAGTAGCAGTGAAAGTGGGCACCCTTGTCTTGTTCCTGACTTTAGGGGAAATGCTTTCAATTTTTCACCATTGAGGATAATGTTTGTTGGGGGTTTGTCATATATAGTTTTTATTATGTTGAGGTATGTTCCTTCTATTCCTGCTTTCTGGAGAGTTTTTATCATAAATGGATGTTGAATTTTGTCAAAGGCCTTCTCTGCATCTATTGAGATAATCATATGACTTTTCTTTTTCAATTTGTTAATGTGGTGAATTACATTGATTGATTTGTGGATATTGAAGAATCCTTGCATCCCTGGGATAAAGCTCACTTGGTCATAGTGTATGATCTTTTTAATGTGTTGTTGGATTCTGATTGCTAGAATTTTGTTGAGGATTTTTGCATCTATGTTCATCAGTGATATTGGCCTGTAGTTTTCTTTTTTTGTAGTATCTTTGTTAGGTTTTGGTATTAGGGTGATGGTGGACTCATAGAATGAGTTTGGAAGTTTACATTCCTTTGCAATTTTCTGGAAGAGTTTGAGTAGGATAGGTGTTAGCTCTTCTCGAAATTTTTGGTAGAATTCAGCTGTGAAGCCGTCTGGACCTGGGCTTTTGTTTGCTGGAAGATTTCTGATTACAGTTTCAATTTCCGTGCTTGTGATGAGTCTGTTAAGATTTTCTATTTCTTCCTGGTTCAGTTTTGGAAAGTTGTACTTTTCTAAGAATTTGTCCATTTCTTCCACGTTGTCCATTTTATTGGCATATAATTGCTGATAGTACTCTCTTATGATCCTTTGTATTTCTGTGTTGTCTGTTGTGATCTCTTCATTTTCATTTCTAATTTTATTGATTTGATTTTATCTCTTTGCTTCTTGATGAGTCCTGCTAATGGTTTGTCAATTTTATTATCCTTTCAAAGAACCAGCTTTTGGCTTTGTTGATTTTTGCTATGGTCTCTTTTGTTTCTTTTGCATTTATTTCTGCCCTAATTTTTAAGATTTCTTTCCTTCTACTAACTCTGGGGTTCTCCAATTCTTCCTTTTCTGGTTGCTTTAGGTGTAGAGTTAGGTTACTTATTTGAATTTTTTCTTGTTTCTTGAGGTATGGCTGTAGTGCTATGAACTTTCCTCTTAGCACTGATTTTATAGTGTCCCACAGGTTTTGGGTTGCTGTGTTTTCATTTTCCCTAGTTTCAATGCATAGTTTGATTTCTTTTTTGATATCTTCTGTGATTTGTTGGTTATTCAGAAGTGTGTTGTTCAACCTCCATATGTTTGAATTTTTAGTAGTTTTTCTCCTGTAATTGAGATCTAATCTTAATGCATTATGGTCATGAGAGATGCTTGGAATGATTTCGATTTTTTTAATTTATCAGCTTAGATTTATGGCCCGGGATGTGATCTATCCTGGAGAAGGTTCCATGAGCACTTGAGAAAAAGGTGAAATTCATTGTTTTGCGGTGATATGTCCTTTAGATATCAATTAGGTCTAACTGGTCTACTGTATCATTTAAAGTTTGCATTTCTTTATTAATTTTCTGTTTAGTTGATCTGTCCATAGGTGTGAGTGGGGTATTAAAGTCTCCCGCTATTATTGTGTTATTGTTAATTTCCCCTTTCATACTTGTTAGCATTTGTCTTACATATTGTGATGTGCCTATATTGGGTGCATATATATTTATAATTGTTCTATCTTCTTCTTGGATTGATACTTTGATCATTATGTAGTGGCCTTCTTTGTCTCTTTTCACAGCCTTTGTTTTAATGTCTATTTTATTGGATATGAGTATTGCCACTGGTGCTTTCTTTCAGTCTCTGTTTGCCTGGAATATCTTTTTCCAGCCCTTCACTTTCAGTTTGTATGTGTCCCTTGTTTTGAGGTGGGTCTCTTGTAAGCAGCATATAGAGCGGTCTTGTTTTTGTATCCATTTGGCCAATCTTTGCCTTTTGGTTATTGTATTCAACCCATTTACATTTAAGGTAATTATTGATAAGTATGATCCCGTTACCATTTACTTTATTGTTTTGGGTTCGGGTTTATACACCCTTTTCGTGTTTCCTGTCTAGAGAAGATCCTTTAGCATTTGTTGGAGAGCTGGTTTGGTGGTGCTGAATTCTCTCAGCTTTTGCTTGTCTGTAAAGCTTTTGATTTCTCCTTCGTATTTGAATGAGATTCTTGCTGGGTACAGTAATCTGGGCTGTAGGTTATTTTCTTTCATCACTTTAAGTATGTCTTGCCATTCCCTCCTGGCCTGAAGAGTTCCTATTGAAAGATCAGCTGTTATCCTTATGGGAATCCCCTTGTGTGTTATTTGTTGTTTTTCCCTTGCTGCTTTTAATATTTGTTCTTTGTGTTTGATCTTTGTTAATTTGATTAATATGTGTCTTGGGGTGTTTCGCCTTGGGTTTCTCCTATTTGGAACTCTCTGTGTTTCTTGGACTTGGGTGATTATTTCCTTCCCCATTTAAGGGAAGTTTTCAACTATTATCTCCTCAAGGATTTTCTCATGGTGTTTCTTTTTGTCTTCTTCTTCTGGGACTCCTATAAGTCAAATGTTGGAGCATTTCATATTGTCCTGGAGGTCTCTGAGATTGTCCTCATTTCTTTTAATTCGTTTTTCTTTTTTCCCCTCTGATTCATTTATTTCTACCATTCTATCTTCTATTTCACTAATCCTATCTTCTGTCTGCATTATTCTACTATTTGTTGCCTCCAGTGTGTTTCTGATCTCATTTATTGTGTTATTCATTATATATTGACTCTTTTTTATTTCTTCTAGGTCCTTGTTAAACCTTTCGTGCATCTTCTCAATCCTTGTCTCTAGGCTATTTATCCATGATTCCATTTTGATTTCAAGATTTTGGATCATTTTCACTATCAATATTCAGAATTCTTTCTCAGGTAGATTCCCTACCTCTTCCTCTTTTTTTGGTTTGGTGGGCAACTCTCCTGTTCCTTTCCCTGCTGAGTATTCCTCTGTCTCATCGTCTTGGTTATATTGCTGCGTTTGGGGTGGCCTTTTTGTATTCTGGTAACTAGTGGAGTTCTCTTTATTATGGAGCTTCCTCACTGTGGGTGGGGTTGTATCAGTTTCTTGTCAAGGTTTTCTGGTTAGGGAGGTTTGTGTTGGAGTTCTGATGGGTGGAGCTGGGTTTCTTCTCTCTGGAGTGCAGTGGAGTGACCAGTAATGGGTTATGAGACGTCAATGGTTTTGGAGTAGCTTTGAGCTGCCTGTATATTGAAGCTCAGGGGTGTGTTCCTGGGTTCCTGGAGAATTTGCGTGGTATGTCTTGTTCTGAAACTTATTGGCCCTTGGGTGGAGCTTGGTTTCAGTGTAGGTATGGAGGTGTTTGATGAGCTCCTATTGCTTAATGTTCCCTGAATTCAGGAGTTCTCTGATGTTCTCAGGCTTTGGACTTAAGCCTCCTGCTTCTGGTTTTCAGTTTTATTTTTACAGTAGCTTCTAGACTTCTCCATCTATACAGAACCAATGATAAAACATCTAAGTTAAAGATGAAAAGTTTCTCCATATTTAGGGACACCCAGAAAGGTTCACTGAGTTCCATGGAGAAGAGAAGATGGAGGGGTTAGTCAGAGGTGACTGGAATGAGATGCGGTGAGATCAAAAGAGGAGAGAACAAGCTAGCCAGTAGTCACTTCCTTATGTGCGCTTATAGTCTGGACCACTCAGAGGTATTTACGGAGTTATACAGGGAAGAGGGGAGGGAGGAAGTAGACAGAGGTGGCCAGGAGGATAAGAGAGAGGAATGAAAAGGAGAGAGACAAATCCTGCCAGTAACCAGTTCCTTAGGTGTTCTCCACCATCTGGAACACACAGAGATTCACAGAGTTGGATAGAGAAGAGATGGGTGAGGAAAGAGAGAGAAGCCAACTGGCGGAGAAAAAGTAGAGTCCAAAGGAGGAGAGAGTGGTCAAGGTAGTAATCTCGCTCTCAGGTAAAATTGGGTAGTGAAGTTTGGGTTTTTAAATGTAGAAAATTGACAACAAAAACCAAAAAGCAAAGATTAAAAATCTAAAGTAGAGGTTGAATTTTCAAAAATACAATATTAAAGAAAAGAAGCAGATGGAAAAAAGAAAAAAGAAAAAAAAAGCCACAAGAATTATTAAAAAACGCAAACAACAACCACACAAAGACTATATATGGTGTTTGCCTTAAAAAATAGTCTTTTTTTTTTTGAAAAGTAATAGTAGGTTATAGAAATAAAAATTAGAGGAGAAATAGAAGACTTTACAATTTTAAAAAAAGTTAGAAAAAAAGAAAAAAAAAGAGGGGGAAAAGAAAAAGGAATGATTGTATAAATAGTAAAGATATATCTGGCCCTTCTCTGATGTTGTGGGCTGTGTGGGGTCACTTCCAAAGTGGTTCCCTCTGTTTAACTTCTTCTGTTTGCTGGTTTTTTAGGCTCACTAGTTCAGCCGCTCTGTGGGGAGGGGGGGATGCTGCAAACAAATAGCACTGTTGTGTGCACACAGTGTCTCAGCCCCACTGGACCTGTCCGTCCTCACTGCACACAAACCGCTCCAGTTCTACGATGCTCAGCCGGGAACCATCTGAGGCTGGCCCTAGGCTGCGTGCACCTCCCCAGTCTAAGCCGCTCAGGTTTGGCACTCAGGTAGCCCTCAGAGGCACAGATTCGGTTGGGGTTGCGTTTTGTGCCCTTCCCAGGTCCGAGTAGCTCAGGAGTTTGGCGAGCGTGGTCGCTGCAACTTGTCGCCTTTTCTGTCTCTGCTGCTCAGTTTTCTGGGTGTACCGCTGGCGCCCCTTGTGAGGCAGATGGTGACTGTCCAGCACACCCAGAAGTCTTAGCAAAGAAGCCTGTTTTCAGTTTGGTAGGTAAAGTCTCTCTGGGTCTGCAATTGCCGCTTTCCAGCCCTTACGGCTCTGGCTGCCTGTCCCCAGTGGGGGATGGTCTGCAGCCGGCTATTTCTGTTCCATTCTTTGTTCTGTGCACGGTCCTGGTGGTGTCTTATGTTCGAGCTTTTCGTGTGGTAGCTATCCCACAGTCTGGTTTGCTGTTTTTTAAGACAATTGTCTGCTTTTCTGGTTGCCTGATGTCCTCTGCCAGCATTCAGAAGTTGTTTTGTGGAGTTTGCTCAGCGTTGAAATGTTCTTTTGAGGAATTTGTGAGGGAGAAAGTGGTCTTCCTGTCCTATTCCTCTGCCATCTTAGGACCGCCCCCTCTATTTTTAATTTTATTGATTTGTGGTGTTTTCTTCCCCCCCCCCCTTTTTTTTTTAACTTGATGGGTCTGGGTAGCTATTGGTCTATGTTGTTTATCTTCTCAAAGAACCAGCTTTTAGTTTTATTGACCATTGTTTTGGTCTTCATTTCTTTTTCATTTATTTTTGCACTCATGTTTACGGTTTCTTCCCTTGTACTAATTTTGTTATTGTTGTTGTTGTTTTCTAATGTAAGGTTAAGTCTTTTATTTGATGTTTCTCTTCTTTCTTGACATAGAATTACATTGTTATGAACTTTCCTCTTTGCATTGCTTTTACTGAATCCAATAGGTTTTAGGTTGTTGTTTCTTATTATCATTGGTTTCTATGCATATTTAGACTTCCTTTTTTATTTCTTCAGTGATTTGTTGGTTATTCAGAAGCATCTTGCTTAGCCTTCATTTGTCTTTTTGATGGTTTATTTCCTGTTGCTGATATCTAACCTTACACCATTATAATCAGAAAAGATGCTTACAATGATTTCATTTTTTTTTTTTTTTTAATTTACCAAGGCTGGATTTGTGGCCCAGGATTGGCCACATCCTGGAGAATGTACAGAGTGCACTTGAGAAGAAAAAATGTAAAATACATTGTTTTTGTATGAAATGCCTTGTAGATATCAATTAGGTCTAACTAGATCAATGTATCTTTTAAAGCTTATGTTTACTTGTTAATTTTCTGTTTGGATGATATGTCCATTGGTGTGAGTGGAGTGTTAAAATCCCCCACCATTATCATGTTACTGTCATTTTCCCCTTTAACAGTTGTTAGCATTTGCCTAATCAATTGAGATAGTCCTATGTTGTATATATATATATACACATGCACTCAACATATATTTATTTATAATTGTTTATCTTCTTAGATTGATCCTTTGGTCATTATGTATTGTCCTTCTTTTTCTCTTATACAAATCTTTAAGTCTATTTTATCTCAGATGAGAGTATTGCTATTCCCATTTTCTTCTGTTTTCCATTTGCATGAAATACCTTTTTCCAGGCCCTTACTTTCAGTCTGCATGTGTCCCTTGGTTTGAGGTGGGTCTCTTGTAGGCAGCATAAATAAAGGTCTTGTTTTTGTATACATTTGGCTAGTCTTTGTTTTTTGTTTGGATCATTTAATCCATTTATGTTTAAGATAATTATTGATAAGTATGACCCTATTAATATTTATTTTATTGTTTTGGGTTAATTTTTATAAAACTTTTCTGTGTTTCATGTCTATAGAAGATCCTTTAGTGTTTCTTGAAGACCTGGTTTAGTGAAGCTGGATCCTATTAGCTCTTGCCTGTCTGTAAAGCTTTTGATTTCTCCTTTTAATCTGAATGAGATCCTTGCTGGATACAGTAATCTTGGTTTTAGGTTTTCTCCTTTCTTCCCTTTAATTATACATTGCCATTCCTTTCTGGCCTGCAGAGTTTCTGTTGAAAGATCAGCTGTTATCCTTATGGGGATCCACTTGTATTTTATTTGTTGCTTTTCACTTGCTGCTTTTAATATTTGTTTTTGTGTGTGTGTGTGTGTTCAGTTTCTGTTAGTTTGATTAACATGTGTCTTGGTTTGTTTCTCCTTGGGTTTTTCCTGTATGAGATTCTCTGGGCTTCTTAGATTTGGGTGGTTACTTCCTTCACCATTTTAAGGAAATTTTTGACTATCCCCTCATGATTTCTCATGCTCATTCTTTTTGTCTTCTTCTTCTGGAATGCCTATGATTTGAACATTGGGGCACTTAATATTGTTGCAGAGGTTTCTTATGTTGCTCTCTTTTCTTTTTATTATTTTTTTTTTACTTTTCTTTTTATTATTATTTTTCTTTTTTTTTTCACTCTCCTCCATTTATTTCCATCTTCTATCTTCCAGCTCACTTATTTTTTTTTTTCTATCTCAGTTACTCTATTGTTGGTTCCCTTCAAAGGGTTTTTAATCTCAGTTATTGCATTGTTCATTACAGATTGATTATTCTTTCTTTCTTCTATGTCCTTGTTGAACATTCGTTGCATCTTCTCAATCTATGTCTCTAGCCTATTCACAGCCAGGAACCCTCAAAGAGCTTCACAGAGTTATACAGATAAAGGAAGACAGAAGAGGGAGAGAGGCAACCAGGAGCAGAAAAGGAAGAGTCAAAAAGGAAGGGAGTGATTAAGCTGGTAATCAAACCTCTAAGTGAAAATGGATACAGAAAATCAGACTCAAAGGTACAAAATTAAATACAAAACATCAAAAATTAAAAATCTAGTATATAAATTAGGCTCTCAAAAGTACAATATAAAAAATCAAATACACACGAAAAATACATAATTTATTTTTTAAAAAAGCCTTTTTTTTTAAGAAAGGTAAAAGTAAGCTATGAAAAATAAAAGTTAAATAAGTAATAAAGAACCATATTAGGATAATAGGAGTGGAAAAAAGAAAAGAGGAAGAAAGGAAAGACACAGCGAAAAGAAGAAATAAGAAGAAAAATCAAAGGAATTTTTTTTAAAATTTTTGCATTAAAAAAATTAAATAATAATAATAAATACAAATATATCTACAAATTTCTCTGGAGCAACTGTGGGCAGTGTGGGACCAGTTCAGTGTCAGATATTCCCCTGTTCTGGCTTGTACTTGTTCTCAAAGTCTGCAGTTGCCCCTCAAATGCACAGTCTCAGCCTAACTGCAGGATTGTATTCTGTTGGACTGCCACTTCTGGAGCTGTCCTCACTTCTTTCCTTTCCTTAGGTTGTTCTCCTCTGCTTGTAAGTATTTTCAGTGTCTGATCTCTGCCCTGACACGAGTGGACAGAAGTGGACACCTATTTGGACTTACTTGCTCAGTTGTGTTGTGGAGAGGGAGGAACACCACAAATACTGCTGGCACGTGTGTGGAGTCCTGGCAGTAGTTGGACCACATAAGAGTTTCCACTGCCTAAGGCATTGTGCACCTCAAAGACTCCCAGGTGGGCCATGAGGGCACAGTCCCACATGGGCCGTGTGTCCCCTCAGGGGAGCTGATCTTGGTCTGTGACATTCTCAGTAGATATGAACTGTCCCAGATCCCAGGAGGACGTGGTTAGCAATAAAAGCCCTCTCATAGCTTGGGAGAAGATGCAGTCTCTGGGGCCGAGATTGCAGCAGCCCCTTGTCTTCCACTTCTGGCTATTGCACACCTGCCTCTCTGCCTCTATAGAGAGCCATAAAAGACAGATAGCTTGCTCTCTTTTGGTATTCACTAGGGTGCAGAACTTTGTTCTGTGAGCACACCAATGATCACAGTGCGGCATTAGAGTCTTTCTTCAGGAAAGGCCCATTATTTTGCTTTGTCTCTCTGGCATTCTTGTGGTTTGGATTTTCCCCATTTTGTCTGAACTATGTCACATCAGTTCTCTCAGAGTGTCCTCACGGCATTCAACCCCCAGCCCTCACCCTTAGGACCCATGATGCAGCCTGCACCTCTGTACCTAGCCTCCACTCGCTAAGGGTGGATGCAAGTGTGTGAGCCACTTCTCAGCTGATAATTGCTATTTGACATGATTTCTGTTATATATATATATATGCCCTCTCTGATTACAAAGCTCCCCACTCATCCACCTGTGAGAGGATTTGGTGTAGTGTGGAAACCTCCCCTCTCACAACTCCTTCCCCAGGACAGGTCCATTCACAAATCCTTTGTCTCCCTTTTCATCTTTATTCTTTGTCCTACCTTATTTAGAAGAGATTGGTTTGCCTTTTGGGGTGTTTGGCATCCTCTGCAAGCATGTATATGATCTTTTCTGGAAGTTGCACCACATGAAGTTTTGATTTATTTTGGGGGCAGAAAGTGGTCTTCCCATCCTAGTCTTCTACCATCTTATGGCATTCCTATACTTAACTTTCTTAAGTAAACTATATGATGTATCTTTTCCTCAGTCTTCTCAGTTTTGAAAAAGGAATGATAATATCAATGTTACATCATAAGAGTAACTGTTTTATTAAGAGAGTTAATATATATAAAATATTTAGAACTGTGCTTGAAACAAAATAAACACTCTTCAGATAATATCTATAACTTGGATGATGGATGATGTATACTTCTAAATTGTATTTTATATTTTTAATCTTTAATATTATGTATATATAATGTAATCACAAAAATAACTAGCTGAGCTTTATTTATCAAAATTTCTGAATTTTGTTTTTTTCATTTCCAATTCAGTGTGTGGAAGGCCAAACCTAGAGATTTCCCTTTCTAAATTTAGCTCCAATGGTAAGAGGATTTAGAAATTTTGTACTCAAGTTGACAGAATTGCTGAATACTCCTTCTCTATTTGTGTGGTATGCTTACTTTTCCACCAGCAACTGCTATATTACCAAACAAAACTGAACTTTTATAGATTCACTTATGTTGATTATTTTCCTAGTTTATACATATCAAAACTATTGAAAAAAACTAAGGAATCAAATTCAAATTGCTTGGGTTTAATACATTTCAGCTTCCCCAGTGGTTCAGGAGTAAAGAATCCACCTCTGATGCACGAGGTGAAGGAGATGCATGTTCTATCCCTGGGTCAGGGAGCTCCCCTGGAGAAGGGAATGGCAACCCACTCTAGTATTCTTGCCTGGAAAATCCCATGGACAGACGAGCCTGGAGGGATCTACAATTCATAGGGTCACAAAGAGTCAGACACGATGGAAATGATTGAAATGACATGCATGACAAGTACATTTTGACCATGATTTGTAAAATATTTAATAACTCTTAAGCACAACTTTACTTATAGAGTGAAATACACTATCGTGCATAAATATTTCATGCCTACAAATTATAAAACAATATGCATATTTAATGAATAGGCCACCTTCACTTCTAGTGTTGTCATTACTTAATGCTTTTCCTTGACAACCATCATCCATGTTAATGTGAAACTCCTCAACTTTTAAGGAGGATATTCCTAAAAACCATTTTAATTGCAAATAGGAAAAATGCAACTCAAAATGACTTAAAAGAGGAATCTATCGTTAGGTAGCTTACTATTACAGTGTTACGTTTTATTTCAGCCACACTTGAATCCAGAGTTTCAAACAATTTATCAATGAGCAAGAAATTTTCCTTTTGAAAAATTTTGCTATACATTTCTATATATTTTTATGTCCATAGGCAGGCTACCTCAAATAGTTACAAGATAATTCTTAGAAGTTTATGCTGATATTCTATTAGTTTCAACTCCAGTGAACAAAGATTTATTTTTCCAAAGGATAACTCCCTCTTATTACCCATGATTGGCCTTTGAGTCACATACATATTACTAAATAATTATTGTGGACAAGATTAAAGGGAATATATTGAGTGGATAAGTCTAGGGCACCATCCAACCCTGGAACTGGATTGCATTCAATCTATGCACCTTTTAAAGACAGAGAGTAGCTAAGGGATGCTTCTGCATGGAAATTAGGGTGTGGTTATGAAGAAAAAGCAATAAATAGAGTACATAAAAATATTAAAAGTTCTATAGTAAGATAATAAATTGTATGTGCACACTATCTATGGGTGCAAATATACATATCCATACACATATATTTCTAGATAGAGAGGTAGGTAGATAAGTTTTTATACATATACTAATTGGACTGAACTTGTTAGTTAGGATACAACATTATACTTTTCCTATTAGTGCCTTTAGACATGGACTATTGAGTCTTGTTCTTGTCTCTCAACATTTTTGGAGGATCTCATAACTTCTCAGATATAAGAATAGTCTCATTTTTAGATTTTTAAAATCCAGTCTAAAATACACTAGATCATCACTTCTGTTTTGCATCCAATTCAGTGATTTTTACACCTCCTTAGCTCAGGCCTGAGGGTTGGTTGTCTGCAGTGAGAAAACAAGTTAAAGTTACTCCACTTCTTCCCACCTCTTCTGTGTAGTTTCATTAGAATTTGAGAGACAATTGAGGAGACAAGATTAAAGATACATTTAGTAGTCAGACATATCTTGGCTATCATGCCTTCTGTTAATCTCGTTAACATTAATGAGATTAATTTGTTAATCTCTGTTGACTATTCCATAGGAGCCAGAAAGATTCTAAAGAGACTTTATCCCTAAGCATACTGCATCCTTCCCTAGTAAGAGGGGCACTTTTGTCTGATCCCTTTTAACCTTTGCAAAGCCAACACCGCAGTTCTTGCATACTGCAGGGATCAACTCTAGTTTTCCTCTGCTGGAGCTACCTTACTCTGTAAAGCAACCTTCCTATAGGAATCTTCTTTGAAAGATCTCACACAGTTACTTCCTCAGTATCTTCTTGGTCTGTGGAAAATATTGTACATTCCTGCTCTGCAAAAATCTCTTGGCTGTTTTTCCACTGCTCTCCCCACTTCTTGTCTTACCTCACTCTGTGTTTACTCCAGCCAGTCCCTGAATTTAACCTTTTCTAGATAAGAAGCAGCTGTCTCATGCACCTTTCTGTCCAGAATCTCTCCAAATCTGGGAGATATATGTTACCTTGTCCAAGTAGCAATAAGGTGTGCTTCACTTCCTTAGTGCCACGAGAATTTATAATGGTCTGGTTTTGGAATAAGAGGTTGGTATATTTCTTGCATCCATTCCCATCCTTATCAATATTTCTTTGGGAATCATTGACTAGAGGTGTTAGTGAGAAATATTTCTGCCCCCAAGTGTAGGGAAGAAAAGGTGACACAGATTTTCATCTCTTATGCATTTTCCTACTTGAATGAATTTCTCTCCAAAATTTTCATTGTATTCTTTCTTATTTTATTCTTTTGGAAAAATGACACAACCAGTGGTTAAAATACTTCTTTTATTTGATTCTAGTAAATCTTGTCTAAATATGTCCAGCATTTTTATTTAGAAATGGGAAGAAGAAGCATTTATTTTTAGTCATTTTCAGCTTGGGGGCTTCAGAGGAAATTTTAAACAACAAGAAAATACTATTTCACATTGCAATACTTATATGATATGTTTCACATTTTTTAGTACAAGAGAAATGCAAAAAAATTCACATCATAATAGCATTTTCAGGGCAAGCACTGTTAGTCCTTTCTATAGATGAGAGTATGAGTCACAGAGAGAATTATTGCTTTACTCGAACTCTTTCACTGGAGACAGGGTCAAAGCCATGGTTTACTCCATTTCTAACTCATATTTTCCTCCATTAAAATGTTTTCAATATCCTTTATGTATGACCTTAATGGCAATGTGTGTGTGATATGAATACTACCTATATGTTTGTTTCTAACAACTTAATCTTTAAATGATTTGATGTCTGGTGTGTGTATGTGTTTATGCAACTAATTTGCTTTGTGTTAACTTTTTATCCTACTGTTCAGAAAACTGTGACTAAAACCACAGTACACTTAGTACATATTTAATGGAGATTCTGTAGAAAATCACTAAAATTTAAATTTAGTTGTAACTGTTTTTTTTTTTTTTTTTTTACTTTTGTATAATACACACATGCGTGCACACACACACACACACACACACATTTGGCTTAGCTGCTAAGCATATGGGACCTTATTGATAGTTACTTGGACATGGATTTAAGCTATGCCGTCTTCAGTGTAAGCACAGTGTCTTAATCAGGGAAGTCCCCAGTTCTTATATTTTTAATCAGACTTGGTTTATAATGGTGGTAAGTGAAGAACTCCATAATTAAAAGACATGTCTGGTGGGAGCCAAGGCCAAAAAAAAAAAAAAAAACCTGTTGCCAACTTTATATGGATTGTGCTTTTCTATTTTAAAGTAAAAACTACTGGAAGCTACCATGCCCAACACAATACAGAGCAGAATCCCATCTTACCCCTCTCCTCAGAAATCTGTACATAGTGCCCTGAAGTCAGCAGAGGCCAGACTGACCATGCAAGTCAGCATTCTGGAAGGTTTCAGAGTCGGAGTGCCAAGGGCTGACAAAATATGCCAGGGGACATCTTTCATTTGAAAGCGTAGTGGAAACACTCCTGTCACAACAAGGATCTGTAAGTCACAGGTACATTCGCAAACCATAGCTTGTGTTCCCATAAACTTGATATTTCAGATTTTTTACTATACCTGTTAATGGAACAATTGTCAAGCAGAAGTGAAAGTTTCTAAATTTACTCTTTTTGTCCTTTTGTCTGAAGCATCAGTTCTATATAAGCTAAGAAATCTATAACTGGCTGCTTTCTACCACTAGCTTTATATTGGGGCCTGTACTGAAATTTTTGTTATTATATATCTCTGGCTGGATTTATCTCAGGAAAATTTAGAACTGTCTTATGCATGGATCACTGTTTTCTCAATTAAAGGGTGATATGACTCTGAGAAACACTGGAAACTTTTGTACAGTAACTGTGTCCTCTGAGCCATGGACACACATAGACACAAACATACATATATAATTTAAGTGTATTAATAATAATCAGAATAAGAGGGAACACAATGTTAAACACAATAGAATGAGTAGTTACATAAATATGGTTTACACTGAGAACAGAAGAATGAAATGAAAGAAATGTGTGTTAGTAAAGGAGGTAAATAGAATGGGAAAGACTAGAGATCTCTTCAAGAAAATTAGAGATACCAAGGGTACATTTCATGTAAAGATGGGCTCAATAATGGACAGAAATGGTAGGAACCTAACAGAAGCAGAAGATAATAAGAAGAGGTGGTAAGAATACACAAAAGAACTATACAAAAATGATCTTCACGACCTAGATAATCACTCACCTAGAGCCAGATATCCTGGAATGTGAAGTCAAGTGGGCCTTAGAAAGCATCACAATGAACAAAGCTAATGGAGGTGATGGAATTCCAATTGAGCTATTTCAAATCCTGAAAGATGACACTGTGAAATTGCTGCACTCAATATGCCAGCAAGTTTGGAAAACTCAGCAGTGGCCGCAGGACTGGAAAAGTTCAGTTTTCATTTCAATCTCAAAGAAAGGCAATATTAAATAAAGAATGTTCAAACTACCGCACAATTGCACTCATCTCATACGCTAGGAAATTAATGCTCAAAATTCTCCAAGCCAGACTTCAACATGAACCACGAACTTCCGGAAGTTCAAGCTGGTTTTAGAAAAGGCAGAGGAAGCAGAGGTCAAATTGCCAACTTCCAAAGGATCATGGAAAAAGCAAGAGAGTTCCAGAAAAATGTATATTTTTGCTTTATTGACTATGCCAAGCCTTTAATTGTGTGGATCACAGTAAACTGTAGAAAATTCTGAAAAAGATGGGAATACCAGACCACCTGACCTGCCTCTTGAGAAACCTGTATGCAGGTCAGGAAGCAGCAGTTAGAACTGGACATGGAACAACAGACTGGTTCCAAACAGGAAAAGGAGAAGGTCAAGGCTATATATTGTCACCCTGCTTATTTGACTTATATGTAGAGTACATCATGGGAAACACTGGGCTGGAGGAAGTACAAGCTGGAATCAAGATTTCTGGGAGAAATATCAAAAACCTCAGATATGCAGATGTCACTATCCTTATGGCAGAAAGTGAAGAGGAACTAAAGAGCCACCTGATTAAAGTGAAAGAGGAGAGTGAAAAAGTTGGCTTAAAGCTCAATATTCAGAAAACTAAAATCATGGCATCTGGTCCCATCATCTCATGGCAGATAGATGGGGAAACAGTGGCTGAATTTATTTTTCTGTGCTCCAAAATCACTCCAGATGGTGACTGCAGCCATGAAATTAAAAAATGCTTACTTTTTGGAAGGAAAGTTATGACCAACCTAGACAGCATATTAAAAAGCAGAGACGTTACTTTGCCAACAAAGGTCTGTCTGTTCAAGGCTATGGTTTTTCCAGTGGTCATGTATGGATGTGGGAATTGGACTATAAAGAAAACTGAGCGGTGAAGAATTGATGCTTTTGAACTGTGCTGTTGGAGAAGACTCTTGAGAGTCCCTTGGACTACATGGAAATCCAACCAGTCCATCCTAAAGGAAATTAGTCCTGGGTGTTCATTGGAAAGACTGATGTTGAGTCTGAAACTCCAATACTTTTGCCACCTGATATGAAGAGCTGACTCATTGGAAAAAGACCCTGATGCTGGGAAAGATTGAGGGAAGGAGGAGAAGGGGATGACAAAGGAAGAGATGGTTGGATGGCATCATCGACTTGATGGACATGGGTTTGAGTGGACTCCGGGAGTTGGTGATAGATAGGGAGGCCTTGCGTGCTGTGGTTCCTGGGGTTGCAGAGTCAGACACGACTGAGTGACTGAACTGAACTGAAGGAATTAAAAACTGAGTTAAGTGAGTATGGGAGGAAATGGGAGGAAACAAAGATAGGTTGAAATTGATGAGAGAGTCTAAAGCAATTTGCCAGAGTAACCTGATGCCTCACAGAGAGAATTTATCATGTGCATCTAAGGTTGTGTGGCAAAGTACTAGGGTGGTAGTTTGAGAAATCCCACTATAAAACTAAACTCCATAGTTCTGACCCAGTAAAACATCTCTAAACTTTTATGGAATAACATATAAGATTACAAGATTGTCAATATATTTGTGACTCTGCTGACAACTTGGTTGTCAAAACTGATAACATTTGTGGCAGTGGTCTCAAAGTCTTTTGAAGACATATGGCTATCCTTAATTTTTTTTTTTTTTTGAATAGTTGTCTCTAATATACAATGTATATATTTTTAAATTATTTTAAACTATTAGTATAATAAAATGCACAAATTGTACATGTTAAAGGATAAAATGGCTTCCCTGATGGCTCTGCTGGTAAAGGCCTGCAATGTAGGGGACCTGGGTTCGATCCCTGGGTTGGAAATATCCACTGGATAAGGGAAAGACTAACCACTTCCATATTCTGGCTTGGAGAATTACATGGACTGTATAGTCCATAGGGTCATAAAGAGATGGACACAACTGAGCGACTTTCACTCACTCACTCAGAGGATAAAATAAATCTGTTGATTTATTTCAATTTTTTCTTAAACATTTTTGTGTCATCCTTCTCAATCCACTTTGAAAACCACTGAACCTTTTCCTCAATTTCCATTGAAATAATTTCCAAACCCATTATCTCTGACATCCATTTGGGTAAAACCATTGATTTTTCCCTTTATTATATGTTATAATAATGATGTGAGCAGTTTTAAAACACATTATCCTTGTTCCTATACATAAATATATTTAGCTAGCCTTTTCAGCCTCGCATAGGGAATTTCCACAGGATATCTCACATTTGCTTATCCAATAGTACCTCTTTTAATTTGCATTTCAAGAAGAACCTCACTTTAAAATTAACTCTATTGATTGGAAACACATAGATATTGCCCTTGCTATTCAAACTGACTCTTGTTCTCTCTCCTTTGTCTTCCCACACTGCATCAAAACCTTCTGGCCCCTGTAAAAATTTACAGGTGAATAGGACCCCTGTCCTATTTCATATCATGCAGTAAAGAACTCCGATAAAATAGGTTTGCCTAGCATTTCAGTTCCACATACTAGTGCAACCTTTTGTTGCATAGCTATTTGGTGATATGTTGAAGTTGTGTGCAGCCATAATCGAGTTTATATAATATATATATATATAATATATATATACACACATATACATATATATATATGATTTAGTTTTCTAACTTTGTTCAAATTAAATGCTGTCTCTGATCACTGCATCATTAAACTGGTCACTCTGCTTTTATTTTCAAAGATGTTCATTATATATATATATATTTTTTTTTTTTTTTTCTTACCTGGATTTCTGTATGAACACTACACATCACATTTTTCCTTACTATGATTGCAGTTTGGGATGCTGTGGAGTAAATTACTAGGTACCCAACTGCATAATTATTTTATTTTACTATATTTTACTTACTAAGTTGTATCTTCAAAAATTTTTAATCTTGGTTTGATTGATGGGTCTTTAATAAATTATGTCGCCATTTGCTTTTTTTTTTTATCTTGTAAATTACTACAAAGAGTTATCTTTTTGTTTTTTCATTTAGTCTTAAAAATAGCCCTAAAGGATTTTTATTTAAATACACATTTTAAAACTGTGAACACAGAGGTTTACAGAATTATGTTACTTGCTTAATATGTGAGTAAGGCAATATGAGGAGGGAGAGAGTTAGTCTGATATTCAAATTGAGATCAGACTGACTTAATTGACCACTATTTTAATTATTTGCCATCAGTTCAGTTCAGTCACTCAGTCGTGTCTGACTCTTTGCAACCCCATGAATCACAGCACGCCAGGCCTCCCTGTCCATCACCAACTCCCAGAGTTCACTCAGACTCACGTCCATCGAGCGAGTGATGCCATCCAGACATCTCATCCTCACTCGTCCCTTATCTTCCTGCCCCCAATCCCTCCACGCATCAGACTCTTTACCAATGAGTCAGCTCTTCGCATCAGGTGGCCAAAGTACTGGAGTTTCAGCTTTAGCATCATTCCTTCCAAAGAAATCCCAGGGCTGATCTCCTTCATAATGGACTGGTTGGATCTCCTTGCAGTCCAAGGGACTTTCAAGAGTCTTCTCCAACACCATAGTTCAAAAGCATCAATTCTTCAGCGCTCAGCCTTCTTCACAGTCCAGCTCTCACATCCATACATGAGTACTGGAAAAACCATAGCCTTGACTAGACGGACCTTAGTCAGCAAAGTAATGTCTTTGCCACAGTAGCTCTAAGTAGATTGATTTTTTTTTTTCATATTTGATACTCTACTTTGCTTTTAATTGCTGGGTATGATCCCGATAAAATTCCGTTGCAAATATACCATAAATATTAAATTAGTCAATTACTATAACTAAGATATAAATATTAGTGTTTTTGGGTGTCAGTACCTTCTTTGATAATGATTTTCAGCTGATATCCTAGCACTGGGCAGTATCCAGAAAATGAGTCACCTACTTGTTCTACTACTATTAATACACACACATACGTGTCTGCACATGCATACATGTACACACATACTCCAGAAAAATTAACGAGTCCCAGAGTAGAAATAACTATGCTTATCAGCCACAAAGTATTTGCAATATAGTAGAGAGAAAAGATCCATAGAGTTGTTTGAAAATCATCAGAGGATAGTGCCTTCTAAATTGGCATGTTGTTGGACATTTATCAGAGATAGTGAGAAATATGCTGATTAAATTATTAACAATGCAAAGATTACACACAGAAGACCTAGTTCCAATACTCAAGGGGACCTATTTCTTCATTTAATGCCAGTACAATGCTATGCTCACTTTATGACTGATAACAGTTTTTCTAGGTTATCATCTTGTTTCAACATTAAAACCCTAGTTATCATCCTATTAAGAGATTTGTAATTTGTTGCATACATCTTGTTTGCCCAGGAAAACCCTCATTTGACTGAGGGAAATGGAACATTTTTCCATTTCTTTGTTTTCTTCACAATGATGGGCAAAAAAGTTATGCGTGAAGTAGATTGTAACCAAATATCCTTTGAATTGTTGAAATAAATTTCAGTAGTATTTTTGGAAGATTTAGGGGACAGAATTTTCAGAGGATGTTGTAACATTTTGTAAGATCACAGAGTCACATCATCTATTTTAGTTTGAATTGTATTTGTAATATTGATACACAAAATGCTTTCAAAAATCCATGTAGATGAATTGATTGCATCAGATATTGTTTAAATAGGAACATTTTGAGTAAAATTGGGCACCATTAAAAATTACACCAAGAAAACAAGCCAAACCTATTACTGTTGTATCACAGCTAGGTGGGTGGGCATACTACTTCTAATTCATAAATTCTAAACTTTTGTAATTTTCCACTTTATTCATGATGGGTTATAGTGAACAGTTTTAATGAACATTTTTGAAAGCTTCTTTTGAAATACACTTCCTTTTGTACTTGTTTCAAAAGTTTTTATGAAAAGACCTCACCAATTTTTTAACAGAGCTAATTTTAGGCCTTTTGGCCTAGTTGTGGCCTAAGTCACAACTGAGAAGTTAAATATTATATTCTTTGCATCAAAATACATTTGTATGCCTGTATAAGTGTTTGCAGGATCCCACACTGGTACCAAACTCAATGAATGTTTAAGTCCGTTATATAAAATGGCTTAGTATTTGCATACAACCTATGCACATCCTCCCATATACCTTATCATCTCTAGCTCACTTATAATACCAAATACATTGTGAAGAAGTGAAAGTCACTCAGTCGTGACCAACTCTTTGCAATCCCATGTACTATAAAGTCCATAGAATTCTCCAGGCTAGAAAACTGGAGTGGGTAGCTGTTCCCATCTCCAGGGAATCTTCCCAGCACAGAGATTGAACCCTGCCTACACTGTAGGCACATTCTTTATCATCTGAGCCATTGAAATGTAAATAGTTGCCAATGTGTGGCAAATTTCAAATTTTGCTTTTTGGAGCTTCCTAGAATTTTTTTTTTTTTCAAATATTTTCAATCTACAGTTGGCTGAATCCATAGATCCTACAGATACTGAGGTCAGGCTGTAGTAAAAAGGAAATGCAAATCTAGCTAATAGACACAAGGAACTCACACCCAGTGCTCTGTGACAACCTAGAGGCATGGGATAGGGTGGGAAGTGGGAGGGAGGTTCAATAGGGAGGAGATATATGCATATCTATGGCTGATTTATGTTGATATATAGAAGAAACTAAGAGAATAATATAAAAAAAATCCTCCAATTAAAAATAAATACATTTTTTAGAAATAAAATAAAGCAAATTTGAAGGAGGTGACTAATACGTAAAATGCCTCACCTTTTATTGAAAAGGTAACTTCTAAGAATTAGCTTTTGTATGAAACAGACTTCAAAGAGAATTTTGTAAGACAAAACCTCATAAAATAAAAATCCCCCAAACATTGATTGTGCAGAAGTGATGTATATTTCTGGTTTTTTTGTGTGTGTGTTTCAGCCTTCATGCTTTATTATTATTATTATTTTTACAGTCAGCAGAAAGTTTATTTTATTTATTTTTTAACCATTTATCATTTATTTATTATTATTATTATTTACTTTATCATATTGTATTGGTTTTGCCATACATCAACATGAATCCATGGGAATACATGTGTTCCCCATCCTGAACACCCCCCCACCTGTATAATATCATATAAGAAATGAATCACCAGTCCAAGTTCGATGCAGAATACAGTATGCTTGGCGCTGGTGCACTGAGAATTGATGTATATTTCTTATAAAAATGTATGGTGGGATAATTTTATTCTTTATTATAACTTTAAGGGTGCTGAACTTCTCATTGTTGGTGCTGTAATTTCAAGAGAAAGAAGGAATATCAGTCAACAAAAATTTAACAACAGTATAGCAAGCCTTGGGGTCTCAAAGAGTCCTAAATGACTGAGCGACTGAACAACAACAGCAGTATAAATTATATATGACAGAAAAAGTGAGTATTGCAGAGAAGTCATAGAATAATAAACCTGATTACAGAGTACTAAAAATATTAAACATCCTGAATATGTACCAGTTGGGGTACATTAACTGAGAAATGTATTTCATTACATTATTATTTAAAAGCTTATCATCTTACATTTTGAGAATGATTTTTGAAAAGTCAGTGGGTCATATCTGTGGAATTCATTCAGTAAATCTAATCAAAATGCTCATAAGTGTATTATATGTAATAAAATAATCAATGCCACACAAAGATATAGTAAATAATAAGGATTTCAAAGGAAGTAATACTATAGTTTGGCAGCTTCTAAGGTGGCACTAGTGGTAAAAAATCTGCCTGCCAATGCAGGAGACATAAGAGATGGGTTTGATCTCTGGGTGGAGTATACCCCTTAGAGGAGGATGTGGAGAGAGAGCAAATTAGCCAAGATGGCATGTTTGGGCTCTCTCACATTTTGTAAATCATAACTATGTAACAGCCGAGACAATTTTTAGTACTGCACATGCGTGTCACAAGGTGCTTTCTTGGTTATGGGCTATTTTGTGCACTAGGCCTTTGTGGGCTCCATCCAAGGGTGCAGCAGCATTACTGCTGTGTCAGGGCTCTGTCTGTTGGGTTAGCCAGGAAAAGAGAGAATATAGTGTGTCTACTGTCATGGTTGCTGTGTCAGCCAGGAGAGAGTAAATGTGTCTCAAGTTCCTTCGGCTCCTCAAGTCCCCTTCCCGTTTCTTAGCACATGCCTTGCTTACCCTGGATTCAGCGAACAGTGTGAACAATGTGAACAGGGAGACAAGTGACACTGTGAACAGGATCAGTGAGACACAGGGCATGGCAAGCCACCCACGTATTTTTGCCTGGAGAATCCCATGGACAGAGAAGCCTGGTGGGCTTTGGCCCATAGTGACACAAAGAGTCGGACTCGACTGAAGCGACTTAGCATGCATATACACAATACTATAGGTTAGTGTTTACCTATATCTATAAAGGATGAGGGACATCTAGGTTGCTTCCATGTTCTAGCTATTGTATTAGTCTTTCAATGAACATTGGGATACATGTTTCTTTTTCAGTTTTGGTTTCCTCAGGGTGTATGCCTAGGAGTGGGAATACTGGGTCTTATGGTGGCTTCATTCCCAGTTTTATAAGAAATCTCCATACCATCTTCCATAGTGGCTGTATCAATTTATAATAGTGCACAAATAGTGCAAGAGTATTCCCTTTTCTCCACACCCTCTCCAGCATTTATTGTTTGTAGATTTTTTGTAGATGACTATTCTGACTAGTGTGAGGTGGTATCTCATTGTAGTTTTGATTTGCCTTTCTCTAATAATGAGAGATATTGAGCATCTTTTCAGGTGTTTCTTAGTCATCTGTATGTCTTCTTTGGAGAAATGTCTGTTTAGGTCGTTCTCCCACATTTTAATTGGGTTGTTTGTTTTTCTGATATTGAGTTGTATTAGCTGCTTGTATATTTTGGAAATTAATCCATTGTCATTTGTTTCCTTTGCTATTATTTTCTCCCATTCTAAAAATTGTCTTTTCACCTTGTTTATAGGTGAAAAGTCCTAAATATAAGACCAGAAACTATAAAACTCTGGAGGAAAACATAAGCAGAACATTTGATGACATAAATCAAAGCAAGATCTTCAATGACCCACCTCCTAGAGTAATGAAAATAAAAACAAAACAAACAAACAAACAAACAAACAAAAAAACAAATGGGACCTACTTAAACTTAAAATATTTTGCACAGGAAAGGAAAAATAAATCTTTTTTTAAAGAAAACTGATTTAAGAAACCTAATTTTTCAAAATTTTTGAGAAATCTAAGCAGATTTTTTAAGTCTTTATTTCAGCTCCTACTTCCTGATCCATTAGTCCCTGTGCTCTAACTTAGGTAGCAGAGAATAAATCAGGCTTCTCACACAACTAGAGAGGATTTTGACAGTACATGTAGCAATCAGCTAAAAACTTTTAGAAATAAACGTTCTTAAAAAGTACTACACTCAGCATGGCAATAGAACATAATATCTAATTGCAGCAATTAACACAGCCCTTGTTTAACCTTTTTTGCTCTTTATTCTAAATAGATACTCCCTCTTAACTTTGTTTTGCATTGTGTGCACATTTTATCATATATTTTCTACTCTATCTTTTTCAGAGAATGCGGTGAGACATATATTTTAAGATAAAGAATTTGTCAGCCTACATCAAGTAATAAAGAATGGTCTCTACAAGATTCAGAAATAAACTGTGAAAGCCAAGATTTTGCTTTAGTACTTAGAAATATTTAAAAGAAAATTCTACTCAAATTACAGTTGGGAAAGAACTGCAGCCAGTGTCTTGTGATTTAATAGTTATAGTTTTGCTTTTGCAAATGGATATGCTTATCTTTTTCAAATTCCAGAGTACACTTCAGTAATTCCTTTCTAAATCACTTTAATAATCATTACTGATTAATGCAGTTGTTATCTGCATGGTTCCAGCATATTTAAGAATTTGTCTTGAAAATTGTATACTCATAGGTTAATCTCTGGAGTGAGGTGGTTATATGTTAAATGTGATTTACAAGTGGAGAAAAAGTGGCACAGATACTTAATTTGACTTAATAATGGTCAGAACGTGATAGAACTGGGAAAAGTTCGTGGCCCTTGTTCAGTGTTTACACTACTCAGCAATACCTACTGTAAGGTCCAATAAAAACGTTACATTCATATTTTTTTAAAATTGTTTCCTACATTTTGTTACCCAATAAAAATTATTATGAAAATGTGAATACCCATGGCAGATTCAAGTCAATGTATGGCAAAACCAATACAAGATTGTAAAGTAAAATAAATAAATAAGTATTAAAAATAAAATTAAAAAAAATAAAAAATGTGTATTAAGTGATAACAAGCTTCTTGAAACTAGTGATATTAATGAAAAGAAACCCCTTATACCTGTGTAGATTTTATAACTCCTTAACCAATTTCAACATATATTAACATTTTAATATCTTAAATTTTGTTTATTGATTTGGACAAAAAGTGTTTTTCATTAAAAAAAAAAAATTCCATTAAGATAATCTGTGTGTGTGTATGTGACTGTGTGTGTTAATTGCTAAACCAAGTCCAACTCACCAGGCTCCTCTGTCTGTAGAATTCTCCAGGCAAGAATACTGGAGTTGGTTGCTATTCCGTTCCCTAGGGGAACTTCACAACTCAAACCCGCGTCTTCCCATGTTGCAGGCAGATTCTTTACCATATTGGGCTTTAAAAGCCCAAGATGGCCTTAGTAGTGCTTATTTGTCTTTGATTTCACTAGAAACAACTATGTTAGATTTTATTGTGACAGCTGTCATATAAGCATGTATTTTAAAAGAAACTTCTAAAAACTGATGGGTTTTGTGTAGTAATTTTAATATCAAAGTTGCAAGAAAAAACATTTTGGCATATTACACTTTATTATTTCAAGAAGTGCAAAAATACAACTGAAACATAAAGGAAAAAAAAATAGTTTGCACAGTGTGTGGAGAAAAAGCTGTGACAGAATATGTCAAACATGATCTGCAAAGTTTCATGCTGGAGATTTCTTGCTGCATGTTTTTCCATGGTCCTGTAGACCAGTTGAAGTTGATAGCAATCACATTAAGTCATTAACTGAGAACAGTCAACTTTAAACCATACCGGAGATAGCAAACACACTCAAAATATCCAAATCAAACACTGAAAATCCTTTTCACCAGCTTGGTTATGTTCATTGCTTTGATCTTTGGGTTCCATATAAGGTAAGCAAAAAAAACCTTCTTAACCATATTTCCACATTTCATTTTCTACTCGAACATTTTAAAAAATCCATTTTTAAAATAAACAATGATAGACGATGAAAAATGGATACTGTGCAATAATGTGGAATGGAAGAGACCATAGAGCAAGAAAAATTAACAACCACCAACTACACCAAAGGTTGGTTCTTCATCCAAAGAAAGTAAGGTTGTGTATATGATGGGGTTGGAAGGTAGTCCTCTATTATGGGCTTCCTTCTGGAAAACCAAATGACCAATTCCAAAGAGTACTATTCCCAGTCAGATCAATTGAAAGCAGCACTTGTTGAAAAACATCCAGAATTAGTCAACAGATTATACATAATATTCCATCAGGATAACACAAGACTGTATGTTTCTTTGATTACCAGGCAATAAATGTTATAGCTTTCCTGGAAAAGTTCTGATTCATGCTGCTTTCACCAGGCACTGTATTTATGGGTGTTCAATTATTTCGGTCTTTACAAGATTGTCTTAATTGAAAAAAATCTCAATCCCCTCAAAGACTGTAAGAGATATCCAGAACAGTTCTCTGCTCCAGTAAGACAAAAAGTTTTGAGAAGATGGAAGAAGTTTTGGGCAGGTGCCTAAAAAATGGCAGAAAGTTAGTGGAACAAAATTGAATACTTTGTTCAATACAGTCCTTAGTGAAAATGAAAACTGTGACTTTTACTTTTACTTCAGAAACAGATGGAACGTTTTTGCCAACCCAATATTTAACTATTTTGTATGTATAACATATATACAGAGAAATCCTATACACACACAGACAAGTACATGCTGTTCAATGATTTATTACAATGTCTACCATCATATGCGCTTCCCCAGTGACTCAGTGGGTAAAGAATCTGCCTGAAATCCAGGAGACACAGGAGATGTGGGTTCAAGAAGATCACCTGCAGTAGGAAATGGCAACCCATGTCAGTATTCTTGCCTGAAAAACCCAATGGACAGAGTAACCTGGCAGGCTACAGTCCAAAGGGTCACAAAGAGTTAGAAACGACTAAAGCAACTATGCACAGACGAACGTTACCATCATATGGGGCAAAATTAGAATGCTTCTTTGACCCTGGGGCCTCTCTCATAACCTTCCCTGTTACTAAATCCTTCCTTTCCTCCAAAGGGAGATCCAGACCTGATGTACACAATGATGATTTTCTTGTACTGGTTTGGTTTTACTACAAAATTCTGAAGCTCTACATGCTATAGTTTTGCCTGTTTCCTAAGTTTTATATAAAGAAAATTATACAACAGTCTTTTCTGTCTGGCTTCCTTAATTTATATTTGTGAAATTCATGCATGTTGTTCATTTGTATAGCTACATAGAATTGTTATATGAATATAACACAATTTATATACATTCTAGTATGAAAAGATCTGCAGGATATTTCCAGTACAGGGATTTTATGAATAATGCATCAATGAATATTTTGTTCATTTATTTTATGCACATATGTATGCTTTTACATTGAAAAATACTGAGTAGCAGATCTACTGGGTCTGTGGATATGAGTTTATTCAACATTGGTAGATAATACAAAATTATTTGTCAAAGAAATGTTATGAGTTTATATTGCTCCTAGAATTTTAAGAGTTATCATTCTGTTACAGCCTAACAAACATGTGTATTATATTCTTATTTTTAGGCATTCTGATAACTGAGCAGTGGTATCTCAGTGGGCTTTTAATTCCCAGTTTCTGTGCTTTTCTGGGGAGATTAAACACATATGTATTGGCTAATTATTCCCTGATGCTGGGAGAGATTGAGAGCAGGAGGAGAAGGGGATGACAGAAGATGAGATGGCTGGATGGCATCATCAACTCGATGGACACGGGTTTGGGTGGACTCTGGGAGCTGGTGATGGACAGGGAGGCCTGGTGTGCTGCAGTTCATGGGGTCCCAGAGTTGAATACGACTGAGCGACGGAACTGAACTGAACTGAACTGGTAGCTTAGCTGGTAAAAATCCACCTGCAATGCAGGAGACCCTGGTTCAATTCCTGGGTTGGGAAGATCCCCTGGAGAAGGAACAGCTACCCAGTATTTTGGCCTAGAAAACAGTTGAACGTGACTGTGTGACTTTCACTTTCTTTACAAAATTAAAAGAAAAACTTTAATATGGTCCAAATATTTTTATTTAGTGCTTTTTATTTTATTCTGTTTAATAAGTTCTTTCTCCTCTCCAAACTATTAAAATATTACTCCGTATTAATTTCTAAGTACTTAACTTTTCTTCTTTCATGATTTTATTTACTATAATCCTAGAGGGCGCTAGTGGTAAGGAATCCACCTGCAAATTTAGGAGACTTAAGAGATGTGGGTCCCATCTCTGGATCAGGAAGATACCCTGGAAGAGAGTATGGCTACCCAATCCAGTATTCTTGTGTGGAGAATCCCACAGACAGAGGAACCTGACAGGCTACAATCCAGATCATAAATTTTCCAGCATGATTGAAGTGACTTAGCATGCTATCCAAAATTAAATTTTGCATACAGTGTGAAACAGGAGTCATTTTTTTTTTTCCTATATGGATTTAGTATTGTCCAGTACAATATCTTCAGTAAGATGTGCCGGGGTCTAGCCCCGGTGGATCCAGGGAATTCGAAGGGTGGACGGCGTTGGCGTGGAAAGACTTGTTTATTGATTGATATAAGATTAGATTAAGAGACTATAGTGTAGTAGGAAGATTAAGTGGAGAAAGAGAGCTGAATAGCTTGGTTTACGCGGAAGACCAATAAAATTCCAGACAAGGAATTTGCACCATCTACGTTGGGCCACTGGCGCCCGCTTGGATATCTAAGGGTGCCTCGCCTTAAGCTCCCTTTCGCGTGGGTCTTAACAACCACGGCAAGTAAGTAGACCTGGCGAGCCTCCGTGCCCCAGATGGAAATTCAGCCTGAAATTAAAGTAAAGAGCAGAGAGAGGGAAAGGGAGAGAAAATGAGAGAGAGAGAGACACGGGGGGAGCCAGATTCCCCAGAAACCAGGCCGAGAGACTAGTTCAAGAAACTGGTCCGAGAAGCTGGTCCGAGAAGCTGGTCCGAGAAGCTGGTCTGAGAAGCTGGTCCGAGAAACTGGTCCGAGAAACTGGGCCCCCTCCTTTATTGTTCAGAAGGCCTTTTATACTTTTGATAAAACACGGAGATCAATGGGTAACACAAAATTATGTAGTGTTCGCAACCCAGACTCTGTATATCATTTTGTATACAAAAGGTCTCAGGTGATTTACATTATCTTCTGTCCAAGAGGCTTGTTAACACTTTTTGGCTCTCTTCCTTAATGAATGTTAATTTTGTTTCCCCTGAAGTGTTTTTCTTTAATCTGCATCTCCTTAAAGCATTAAAGTTGCATCTCTATAGAACAAAGGCACAGTGGGTTATAACAAAGAAGGTACTTAACTCAAAGATCTAATGTTGCTAATACCAGGTCTACTACTTGTTTTTTTATATACCAACTATATCTAAAAACAAAGGATATGAAAATTTGGCAGCAAGCATTGACTCAACAAATGAAACTTTTAATCAGTCCTATTCTAAAGATTTTGACTCCTCGGAAGCTCCTACATTCCTAGGGTGTTTTAAGCTTCCTGTGCCTCCTGCGGTCAGGAGGCCTCAAACAATCACATGCGCAGCTGTACAAGTCCTGCAGGCAGGCTAGAAAGCCATCAGAGGGGTTTTTGGATTGAAACACTCTTTCAAATGTAGAAGACTAAAGCCCTGAATTGACTTTTTCCAGAAAATGTCAGAAGAGTGGAAAAGCAGAGCACAAAAGCCGGCAGATTTTTGTTGGGGTACATGCTTAGGAATTTCCAGAGGGGTCCCTAAAGTCTGAGCACGCCTTGCGTATGTCAGCTTCTTTCCTCATGACCTTGTCACGGGCAGGATTCCTCACACTGGCTCCCGGCAAAGATGGACCTTCCCAACTCTTTTGTTTTGGGTAAGACATTTTAATCATGTACCAAGTAGACATATGTGCCTAGGTATTTATTCCTGGCTCTTTATGTTATTGTTTTGATTGGTTTTTCTATTCCTGAACAATTCTTCATTAATTTAGTTCCTGCAATTAAAACAAACAAACAAATAAAAAACCCTTGATATTTGTTAGAGCAAACCTTCTTATCTTATCCTTGTTTTTTTTCCCCCCAAATATATTTTGCCGCCCTTAAACTATTGTGTTTCTATAAATTTGCAAATCACTTTGTCAATTGTCAAAACAAAAAGTTAATTTTTTAAAGTTAATTTTTTGTTTTAATTTTTAATAAACTTTCTATTTAAGTATGACACAAGTAGAAATATGAACGAACTGTTCAATAATATTCGATTTTACCTTTTAATATATTGTTAACAATCTAGATTTAAAAATAAACTATTACTGGCATACCAGAAGATCCCTTTATGCCCTATTAATTTCTTCTGTGGTTGAACTGTCTATTTTCTTGAGAGTAACTATCTGATATGCCTAGGTGTTGGTTTTGGTCTTGCTTGTTTGAAGTTTTCTTTAATTTTTAAATTTATTTTTAATTGGGGGAAATTGCTTTACAATGCCATGTTGTTTTCTGCTGTACAACACACATCACAATAATCATATATATATATATATATATATATATATATATATATATATGTGTATGTATGTATGTATGTATGTATCACCTCCCTTTTGAGCCTCCCTCCCCTCTATCAGTCCCATCTGTTTTGCTTACATTTAGACTGTCAGTGTTTAGTTACTGTTTAGTGAGCTTTTAAAAGCTTTTCCATTTTCTTTTTCTCCTGTCCCCATGAGGTCCCAGCTATATATATATCTTTATGTCTCTTCTCTATTTTCTTCTCTGTGTCCCAATCTATATTTTCTCTACTAACCTTTCTTTAGTTCAATAATCCACTTTTCTGCTATGGCTAGACTAGTTTTAAAAAAATAATTCATTGCATGCATTTAAGTTTTTCAAGTTTGACTGTTTTTCCTCAAATAAAATCATTCATATATACTCTATTTTCTTAAATAGTTTATAGTTTAAAAAATACATTTTTATCTCATAATTCCAGAATCTAGATCACTTATTTGTTCTTTCTCTCTCTCTCTCTCTTTTTTTAACTAATATTTTATTTCATTCTTTCTTGACATAGCTGGATAACTATTGAGTATGGGCTATTATTGAGGGTTAGGTGGCTATAATTTTTTTCAAGGAGGAATTAAAAAAAATCTGGTTAACAGGTATTGTGGAAATTAGACTGTGGCAAATAGTTTTCTCTTAGTCCTAAAATAAACCTTGTCCTCGTATTTAACTCCTGAATTTTCAGTGAAAGCCTGATCTGTTAACAAGATTGCTCTGTCTTGTTTTCTCAGGATCTCCAATTTTATCTCCCAAGACTCCTAAACTTTCTAATCACCTCTTTAGCTGCCCAGCTATTTCTGTCCTCTTGGTCTGTCCCAAATTTGCACAGATATGCTTGGTCAAATATCTCTAATGGACATTATTCTTCTCTCCAAGATCTTGGTTCAGAAGCTCTGAACTCTTAACTTCTGTATCCTCAAACCAGTGCACCTGTAGCAAGCTCTGGACTGATGAGTTTTGCTTGTCCTCTATTTCTTGTGCTGTGAAACAGAAAATGCACATCTTGGCCCTCTCAAACCTTGGATCTCTTGGTTTCCCTTTTAAATCTTTATTTATTTATTTATTTTTCAGTTTTCAAAGCTACTTTTAGTTGAAGAGTCAGTATGACTATTCTGTCAAGACCAAAAGCAGAGTCTTCTCATCTAAACTCTAGACCATATCATGAGCCTCATCTCAAGAAATTTAGTAGCTTTGAAATTAATTTTTTTTCATTTTCTAATTCTTTTGACTCCTTCCTGTTCTGTATGCTCCATCCCGTAAGGATACAGGTGGATCTAAATCCCACCAATTGTAAACATATGTCCTTCCTTTAACTCTCCAAGATCAGCCACACCATTTTGACTCCCATTTTATTACTTCCTTACCTCCCATTCATGCCTCAAAGAAGTTCATTTTGGTTTCAAATACCTTCGTTCTATTGAATTTACTATGACTAATATTGGCAATTACCTCTTTGTTGCTAAATAACTAGTTTTGGGGTTTTTTTTTTTTTTACTCTTTTTTCTTTTTGACTACTTACCAGCTTCTGACAGTCAGCTACTTCATCTCAAAATATTGCTATTCTTTGTATGTTGCTTCTTCTAGTACTATTTTCAACTGTATGTCTTATTTCTGTGTAGGATTTTTTTTTTCAATTTTTTAATAAGCTCTAATCTAGTCTTCTCATGTTTAAAATTTGCTTTTATTATTAAATATTCTATCTATATAAAAATATATTCTTCATTTGTTATCTTTGTCTCTCTTATTATTAGCAGTGTTGATTGACATTCTGATGTATGTAATTATTTCCCCGTCAATTTTTCTGTATATATATGTATTGTTACAAACATATTGAAAGTTTTGAACACTTTCAGTTTTATATTGATGGCAGTATCTATTCTTTCATTTTACCCCAATAATACTGTTTTTCACTTTTATGTTACTGAAATTCCACACATTATTAATTTTCTTGTAGATAAACTCTTGATTTTTTTCCCCCCTTTTACAAACAATGCTGATTGAATGTTCTTATACACATCTTTTGGTACACATGCATGCACATTTGATTAGGTATATACTTAGACCTGGGCTTCTCTAGTTGCTCAGAGGTAAAGAATCCATTTGTCAGTGCAGGAGACATGGGTTTGAACTTTGAGTTGGGAAGATCCCCTGGAGAAGGAAATGGCAATGCACTCCAGTATTCTTGCAAGGGAAATCCTATGGACAGAGCAATCTGATGGGTTACAGTCCATCGAGTCAAAAAAAAAAAAAAAAATTGGGCATAACTTAGTGGCTAGACTGCAACAACAAATACTTAGAATTGTAATTGGGAAATTGTATGACATAAATAATTTAAACTTTAGAATATAATTCCAAATTTAATATTTAAATTACTCCTAGAAATTCTTATGTGTAAAAATTATTGTTGTTCCATTGTTCTACATTCTTATGATACTTGGTATGATCTGACATTTTGATCTCTGTCAATCCATGGTTGCTCTTCTTAAGTCTTAAATGCAAGTATTTTTTAACAGTTACTTTTAAAAAATCACTCCTACTTCATTCAGAAGTGATAAAATCTTCTCCCATTTGCCACTTATATTTGGTGGTTTGAAATGCATATTTCATCACGGACTTCCCTGCTCTAAGTTTTATATTCATTTATAATTGTTTTCTGACACTTTTACTTAAATATACCACAATCAATAAAAATGTATTTTGCCCAAAAGCTAAGTCATCTACCTTACTAGAATTGTTCCTATGAGCTTTAACTCAATAAACTGTGCCACCAAACACCAAGTCACCTAAGTAAAAAAATATGGGCATGATCTTGAATTTCTTCTCTCACTAATCAACTACGTACCCTCAGTCTCCAAGTCCTATTTGTTTTCTCTGTAACTGATTCCTCTAATCCATTTACTTCTTTATGTTCCTGTTAAAAATTGTGTATTTCCAGACATAAATAACACCAGACATCAGATAGTCATAGTAAGAAATGGTGCAAGAGGACAATCTGGGGGGGGGGGGGAAATATATATATATATATATATATATATATATACTATAAACTTGAAAGAGCTGGAGTAAATTACTGAAAATTAGTTATGTAAATAAAATTTGGCTTTATTAATTTTATGACAAAAAATATCAATGGATTCAAAAGGATAACAACTTTGAAGTAAACAGTGACTTATTATTTGGTGCAATACAACCCAATGATGATATCTTAGTTGTAACATCTATATCCAGCTCATTTGATGTCGTTTTGCTCTAACTATTTTGTTTGCACTGTAGAACGTACACAGTGTTGTAAACTTAAGTTTGTGTGTTCCCTACTCTCCTTTGGTAGTTCAATATTTTGACTATTTTTATGTATTTACTTGACCTGGAAAAATGTGATTAATTATAAATTTATTTCAAAGCAAAATTATTTTTCCTTGCATCTTTGTGTCAAACTCTCAGTAATTACGTCTTTCTAAAAGCCTAGAACCACTGGTACCTGTCTTCTTGCTCCCTCACTTCAGTCTTTTTCATTGTCTCTCGTGTCATACGCTCCAAAAAAAAATGTCCAAATACAATTTATCTTCCCATATATGTCAATTTTGAGAGAGGAAATACAGTAATCATAAAAAGACATCCATGTCTTTGTATCAATGAATAATTTATAGTGGGTTTTCACAATAAATTATTCACTGACATTCAATTTATACATAAATCTTGCTGAGTTTGTTATATGTGTATGTTAGTCGCTCAGTCGTGTCTGACTCTGCAAGCCCATGGACTGTAGTCTTCCAGGCTCCTCTGTCCATTTGATTCTCCAGGCAAGAATACCGGAGTTTGTTCCCATTCCCTTCTCCAGAGGATTTTCCCAACCCAGGGATTGAATCCAGGTCTCCTGCATTGTAGGCAGATTCTTTACTGTCTGAGCCACCAGGGAAGCCCCTATATATAAACAAACTATATAGATAGATAGATAGATAGATAGATAGATAGATATGTATATATATATGGCTATGTATCAACATAACAATGTGTATTATTATATATGAATAATACATAAATATATACATCCCTGAGAGATCCACCCATTCATCCTTGTTATGCTAACTGTATTATTTAGGGCATGTAACAATAGTTGCTTAACAAATAAATCCTAAAATCATAGAGGCTAAATCAAACTGAAGCTAAATTCCTGGTTACATAAAATATAATAAAATGTTCAACAGATGGCAAATCACCTCTAAGTAATCGGTCTAATCTCACTAAAGCTTTCAATGATTTACACTACATCAATTGAATTCATTTGGAAGATAAAACAAAATGAGAGTGTGAAAGATTGCATTCAAGAGTTTTCATTTTAATTTATGTATTGATGGGCTGAGAATATAAATGACAGATATCAACTCCATCATCATTAAATTGGCAAATATTATCTGGTATACAGAGTCATGTATGGACATAAGTGTCTCACCGTAAAGAAGACTGAACACTGAAGAAGTGATGCTTTCAAACTGTGGTGCTGGAGAAGATTCTTGAGTCCCTTGGACAGCAAGGAAAACAAACCAGTCAACTCTAATGGAAGTTAATCCTGAATATTCATTGGAAGGACTGATGCTGAAGCTGAAGCTCCAGTAATTTGTCTACCTGATGCAAAGAGATGACTCATTGAAAAAGACTCCGATGGTGGGAAAGATTGATGACAGTAGAAGAAATGGGCAACAACCAGTGAAATGATTGGATGGCATCACAAAGTCAATGGACATGAGTCTGAGCACACTCTGGGAGACAATAAAGGAAGCCTGGCATGCTGCAGTCCATGGGGTTGCAAAGAACTGGACATGACTTAGCAACTGAACAACAACAAGAAATCTGGTTTCCACCAATAACACTCTCTGCCACAATAGAAAACTACTGGATTAAACCCTTAAGTGTGTTAAATAATCCACTTCTTTCATTCCCTACTTTTTAAATCATAATTTCTGCTTATACATGCACATATTCACAATCCTTGGGAATTTGGTACAAAGTTTGTACCTTCTAAACATTTTTTTTTTCTTTTTTTAAGAAGAGATCACACTGCTCAGTGGAGATGAGCTGTTTCCTACATCTTGCACATCATATTATATGTTGCTGGCCTCAGAGTAGGCACTTACTAGTTTATTGTTAAGATGTATTTTAAAGATTGCTTTATGATATGTACTATTTCTCTGAGTTGTTCATTCAGACAATATTTTGTATATAGTTGTTGTTCAGTGTCTAATTTGTATCTAACTGTTTTTGACCTCCTGAACTCCAGGCTTCTCTGTCCTTTGCTATCTCCCTGAGTTTAATCAAACTCAAGTCCATAGCATCTCATCTTTTGTTGCCCACTTCTCCACTTGCCCTCAACCTTTCCCAGCATCAGGGTCTTTTCCAGTGATTTGGCCTTTTACATCAGGTGGCTAAAGTATTGGACCTTCAGCATCAGTCTTTCCAAAGAATATTCAAGATTGATTTCCTTTAGGATGCACTGTTTTGATCTCCTTGTTGTCCAAGGGATGCTCAACAGTCCTTTCTAGCACCACAGTTTGAAAGCATCAGTTCTTCAGTGCTCAGCCTTCTTTATGTTCCAACTCTCAAACTCATATATGCCTACTGAAAAACCATAGTTTTGACTATACAGATCGTTCTCAGCAAAGTGTTGTCTCTGCTTTTTAATATGTTAATATGCTGTCTAGGTTTGTCATAGCTTTCCTTTCAAGGAGTAAGCATCTTTTAATTTAATGGCATCAGTCACTGCTCACAGTGATTTTGGAGCCCCAGAAAATAAAATTTTTCACTGTTTCCACTTTTTCCCCATCTATCTACCATGAAATGATGGGATTTGGTCCCATGATCTTATTATTATTTTTTTTAATGTTAAGCTTTAAACCTACTTTTTCAACCTCCTCTTTCACATTCATCCAGAGGCTCTTTAGTTCATCTTCACTTTTTTGCCAATATAGTCTTATTATCATTGAAAAAGAAAGAGGAGTACCAGAAAAAAACATCTACTTCTGCTTTATTGACTATGCCAAAGCCTTTGACTATGTGGATCACAATAAATTGCTGAAAATTCTTAAAGAGATGGGAATACAGACCACTTGACCTGCCTCTTGAGAAATTGGTATGCAGGTCAGGAAGCAACAGTTAGAATTGGACATGGGACAACAGACTGGTTCCAAATAGGAAAAGGAGTACGTTAAGGCTGTATATTGTCACCCTGCTTATTTAACTTATATGCAGAGTACATCATGAGAAACGCTGGACTGGAAGAAACACAAGCAGGAATCAAGATTGCCGGGAGAAATATCAATAACCTCAGATAAGCAGACGACATCACCCTTATTGCAGAAAGTGAAGAGGATCTAAAGAGTCTCTTGATGAAAGTGAAAGAGGGAAGTGACAAAGTTGGCTTAAAGCTCAACATTCAGAAAACGAAGATCATGGCATCTGGCCCCATCACTTCATGGCAAATATAAGGGGAAACAATGGAAACAGTGACAGACTTTATTTGGGGCGGGAGGCTCCAAAATCACAGCAGATGGTGACTGGAGCCATGAAATTAAAAGACGCTTGCCCCTTGGGAGAAAAGTAATGACCAACCTAGACAGTATATTAAAAAGCAGAAACATTACTTTGCCAACAAATTTCCATCTAGTCAATGCTATGGTATTTCCAGTAGTCATGTATGGATGAGAGAGTTGGACTATAAAGAAAGCTGAGCACTGAAGAACTGATGCTTTTGAACTGTGGTGTTGGAGGAGACTCTTGAGAGTCCCTTGGACTCCAGAGAGATCCAACAAGTCCATCCTAAAGGAAATCTCTCCTGAATATTAATCAGAGGGACAGATTCTGAAGCTGAAGCTCCAATACTTTGGACACCTGATGAGAAGAACTGCCTCATTGGAAAATACCCTGATTCAGGGAAAGATCGAAGGTGGGAGGCAAAGGGGACGGCAGAGGATGAGATGGTTGGATGGCATCACCGACTCAATGGACATGAGTTTGAGTACACTTTGGGAATTAGTGATGGACACGGAAGCCTGGGGTACTGCATTCCATGGGGTCTGAAAGAGTCAGACAAGACTGAGTGGCTGAACTAACTGACTAATCTGCTTACCTGAGGTTGTTTATATTTCTCCTGTCAATCTTTATTCTACCTTGTCATTCATCCAGTCCAGAAGTTTGCATAATATATTCTGCATATAAGTTTAATAAACAGGATGACAATATACAACCTTGTTGTACTCCTTTCCCAATTTTAAGATAGTTGTTCCATGTAAGATTCTAACTGTTGTTTCTAGACCCATATAGAGATTTCTCAGGAGACAGGTAAGGTGGTCTGGTATTCACATCTCTTGAAGAATTTTTCACACACTTTGTTGTGATCCACAGTCAAAGGTTTTAACATAGTCAATGAAGCAGAAGTAGATTTTTTTTTTCAGGAGTTCCCTTGCTTTCTATGATACAATGAATGCAGAAACCATAACTGAAAGTGACACTTGTACCACAATGTTCATTGCAGCAGTATTTACCATAGGTAAGACATGGAAGGAGCCTAGATATCCATGGACAGATGAATGGATAAGGAAATGTGGTACATGGACACAATGGAATATTGCTCAGCTATAAAAAGGAGTGCATTAGAGTCAGTTCCAATGAGGTGGATGAACCTATGGCCTATTATACAGAGTGAACCAAGCCAAAAAGAGAAATACAAATATTATATATTAACACATTTACATGGAATTTAGAAAGATAGTACTAATGATCCTACATGCAAGTCAGGAAAGGAGACATAAAGACAGACTTTTGGACACAATGGGTGATGGAGAGGGTGAAATGGTTTAAGAAAATAGCATTGAAACATATACATTACCATAAATGAAATAGATAGCCAGTAGGAGTGTGATGTTCAGCATAGGAAACCCAAAGCTTGTGCTCTGTGACAACCTAGAAGGATGGGGTGCAGTGGGAGGTGGGGTTGGGGATCAATAGGGAGGGGACACATGTATATCTATGGCTGACTCATGTTGATGTATGGCTAAAATAATCATAATATGGTAATTTACTTATTCTCTAATTTAAAAATAAATAAAGTAAAAATAAATAAATAAATAAAACAGCCAGGACATGGAAGCAAGATAGATGATCATCAACAGATAAATGAATAAAAAGACTAATTACTTTGCACTATCTACTATCTTCCAACTTTTATTCACCTCTATCTCATATTTTCATATCTATGTGCTATATTCTAATTACCTCATTTGAATCTTTTAATTTGCTCTTTAATTTATCCATGAATTTTCTTTTATTTCATTGATTATATTTTACATCTAAAATTTCAGTGTGTTTCTATTTAAAAGTCTGCCTACACTTATTTTATAAAATGTTATTCTTTCAGCATTTTAAGCATATTTATGTTACAATCCCTTTCTGATTATTCAACTATTATCAATTCTTGTGCTATTTTATGTGTGAACTCTTTCTTATAATAGTGTGTTTTCTCATATGGTCTGCAATTATTTTGTATCCATGTTCCACTTAGCTTGAGTCTTTTATTGTGTATATTTTGAATTTTCAAAATATTTAAATAGAATTGTTTCTCTTTAGCTTCTGTGAAGTAACAAAAGAATTTTGATTGTCTTACCAGATTCTTTTTCCCCCCTTAGGTATTATAACTTTGGATTCCCACCTTACATACATCTATGCCTGTGGTTTTAATATGTATTTCTACACCTCAAAGCTCAGAAACAAGAAAAACACTCATAACTGCTGGGTAATGGAAAAAAAAAAAAATGATTGTTTGGATCATGAAGATAAGCAGTATTTTTTGGCTCAGAATAAATACCAGAAGAATTTTTAGTTTCTTCTGCAACTTTTATTCATAATTGGATGCAGAGAATCTCTTAATGGTTTAAACACTTTATGGATCCCTATGTTGTGAGCCTTACCTACCACTTTGATGTAAATTCTTTATTTCAAGCATCTGGGTGAATTGTCTTTCTTTGGTCTGACTTGGGTGTACGTTGTAAATATTTTATCAATCAATTTTTGTGTGCATGTGTATAGTTGACAGGATGAACCATTTGAGGACAGTCTGTCATGTTGCTAGAATAAAATCATTAGTTTTAGAGAAGAAATGATTTGGTTATGATTACACACACATGCTCAGATGCTTCAGTCATGCCTGATTCTTTTCAATTCCATGGACTGCAGCCTGCCAGGCTCCTCTGTCCATTGGATTCTCCAGGGAAATAATTACTGGCATGTCCTCCTCCAGGGAATCTTCCCAACCCAGAGGTCAAACCCGTGTCTCTTACATTTCCTGCATTGACAGGTGAGTTTTTTACCATTAGTGCCACCTGGGAAGCCCCAAGAGCAGTAATGAGCATAGAATGTATAAGCATGGGTGACACACACACACACACACACAAATCCTCTTTATTTCTAGGTGAACAAATCGAAGTATGAAACTTTTAAACTGTGATTTATGTGTGTGTGTGTGTGTGTGTGTGTGTGTGTGTGTGTGTACATATTATGTGACATACAGACCCTTTCTATTCTTCTTGGATTGGATATCTGGAGACATTATTCCAATATTTTGCAAGAAGATCCAAAGCTGCTAGAAAGGACATTTTATATTATTACTCTGAAATTTGGAGAACAGCTGGATTCATTGAAAGAAAGGTAAATCCATCTAAATGTGTCCTTAATTAAATTATTTTCCATTTTCCTCCTAATAGATTTCCACCTACTTTTGAGCATTAGAACTCCTTCAACAAACATGCTTACTACAAGGAAAAATATGAACTTCCTTGAGTCTATGAGCACATACCTAGTTTGAAGGTTGGTAATTCCTACTGGAAAAATATCTGAAGTGTGACAAAGAGATAAACTTTATTTTTAACAAGTACTCAATACTATATATATTCTAAATGATTTTGGTTAGACTCTCTGCCTCTACATATGAATGCAGAACTTTAGCAACTGCCTGTGTCTTCTCAGAAGGTACCAAAAGATTACCATGAGGGGTTTACAAGTTCTATCTTGCAAGCGATTGACCTCTTCTCTTTCATTCCTTGGCTCCCCAAGTAATGAACCCTTTAGGTTCATTCCCCTTCATTCTTTTACCCACTTTAGATCCCATCATGTCTCCAACCCAGCAGACATTCTCTCATTGCTCTGAACCCGCTGTGTTTTTCTAACGTTTTTACTGCCCACAAAATGTACTTTTTGTGCACTTTCCTGCTACCTGCAATGTGACACTTAGTTCTTTAGTTTGCTGACAAGTTTCTGTAAAATAAGGAAAATGCTTTTTATTTCTTTATAATTTCTCAAAAAATGTAATGACAATCTAGAGCTATTGTTCCCCCATATTTTACAACAGCCACAGGAAACCACCAATGTAGTTTTCCCTATTTCTATGTGATTCAGACACTTTTTAGTTGCAGATTGGGTCAAAATAAATCAAATTTACTTAGTCTTTCTTTAAAGAGATTTCTTTCAGCCCAGTTCTGTCCCACAGCTTCAGCATGCATGACAGTGACCACAACATAGAATATATCCTAATCATATCCTAAAGAGAAAAAGAGCATAAGTAAAAAATAAAAACAACAAAAATGATATTATCCAAACAAAATAATTATGTTTAAGTATTATTATTATTCCAGCATTAAGAATTCTTTAAGAAAAATACCATTGTTTTGTATGATATAAAATTAGAGGAAGCTAGGAAACAGTGGTGGAGAAGGCAGTGGCATCCCACTCCAGTACTCTTTCCTGGAAAACTCCATGGATGGATGAGCCCAGTGGGCTGTAGTTCATGGGGTCGCTAAGAGTTTGACACGACTGAGCAACTTCACTTTCACTTTTCAATTTGATGCACTGGAGAAGGAAATGGCAACCCACTCCAGTGTTCTCGCCTAGAGAATCCCAGGGACGGGAGACCCTGGTCAGCTGCCATCTATGGGTTCGCACAGAGTTGGACATGACTGAGGCGACTTAGCAGCAGGAAACAGTGTCAGACTTTATTTTGGGGGGCTCCAAAATCACTGCAGATGGTGACCACAGCCATGAAATTAAAAGACGCTTACTTCTTGGAATAAAAGTTATGACCAACCTAGATAGCATATTGAAAAGCAGAGACTTACTTTGCCAAAAAGATCCGTCAAGTCAAGGCTATGGTTTTTCCAGTGGTCATGTATGGATGTGAGAGTTTGACTGTGAAGAAAGCTGAGCGCCAAAGAATTGATGCTTTTGAACTATGGTGTAGGAGAAAACTCTTGAGAGTCCTTTGGACTGCAAGGAGATTCAACCAGTCCATTCTGAAGGAGATGAGCCCTGAGATTTCTTTTGAGGGAATGATGTTGAAGCGGAAACTCCAGTACTTTGGCCACCTCATGCGAAGAGTTGACTCATTGGAAAAGACTCTGAGGTTTAGAGGGATTGGGGGCAGGAGGAGAAGGGAACGACAGAGGATGAGATGGCTGAATGGCATCACTGACTTGATGGACGTGAGTCTGAGTGAACTCCGGGAGTTGGTGATGGACAGGGAGGCCTGGCATGCTGTGATTCATGGGATCGCAAAAAGTCAGACATGACTGAGCAACTGAACTGAACTGAACTGAGATGATGGTAACTAATATATTATTCTTCACAAATCTCTTATAAACTAAAGCTATTTCACATATATAAATTTCCTTTAAAAAAATAGTTTCATTCTATTAAAAAACATCAAGTGAATGTATACTCATCTGTCTTTCCTAGATCAGTTTTCAAGAAATAGTTAGCACATTTCTAGGGAAGGAAAAATATACCCTTCTCCTAAGGAAAATTTAGTGTTTTATGGATAGTTTCTTCTAAGAGAATGACTCTTTGTTAATTCAAACTTCAAGAGTCATAACTTGTTGGAAGGACCTTATCACACGTTTAGTGTCTCAGTTAGAGCTTGAGCTTAAGCAACCAGTAACATATATGGGTAAAGAAACTTTCTGATGAAATTAGCACAGATAGCCTGATCTACAATTGTGCCATGCTTTTGAATTCTAAACCAGATAATCACCAGAGACTGACTTTCATGAATTATCTCATTCTAATTTTAAAACTGTCAGTCCTATTTCCATTTTTTTAAGGAATTTCTGTTCTCCATAGTGGCTGTACTAGTTTGCATTCCCAGCAAAAGTGTAAGAGGGTTCTCTTTTCTCCACACCCTTTCCAGCATTTATTGCTTGTAGACTTTTGGATAGCAGCATTCTGACTGGCGTGAAATGGTACATCATTGTGGTTTTGATTTGCATTTCTCTGATAATCAGTGACGTTGAGCATCTTTTCACATGTTTGTTAGCCATCTGTATGTGTTCTTTGGATAAATATCTGTTTAGTTCTTTGGCACATTTTTTGATTGGGTCATTTATTTTTCTGGAATTGAGCTGCAGGAGTTGCTTGTACATTTTTGAGATTAGTTGTTTATCAGTTGCTTCATTTGCTATTATTTTCTCCCATTCTGAAGGCTGTCTTTACACCTTGCTTATAGTTTCCTTTGTTGTGTAGAAGCTTTTAAGTTTGATTAGGTCCCATTTGTTTATTTTTGCTTTTATTTCCAATATTCTGGGAGGTGGGTCATAGAGGATCCTGCTGTGAGACCCAGCAATCCCACTATTGGGCATACACACTGAGGAAATCAGAATTGAAAGAAACACGTTTATTCCAATGTTCATTGCATCACTGTTTCTAATAGTCAGGACATGGAAGCAACCTAGATGTCCATCAGCAGATGAATGGATAAGAAATTTGTGGTGCATATACACAATTGAGTATTACTCAGCCATTAAAAAGAATATATTTGAATCAGTTCTAATGAGGTGGATGAAACTGGAGCCTATTATACAGAGTGAAGTAAGCCAGAAAGAAAATACCAATACAGTATACTAACATATATATATGGAATTTAGAAAGACAGTAACAGTAACCCTGTATACAAAACAGCAAAAGAGACACAGATGTATAGAGCAGTCTTTTGGACTCTGTGGGAGAGGGAGAAGGTGGGATGATTTGGGAGAATGGCATTGAAACCTATATCATATATGAAAAAAATCGCCAGTCCAGGTTTGATGCAGGATATAGGATACTTTGGGCTGGTGCACTGGGACGATCCAGAAGGATGGTAGGGGGTGGGAGGGGTTTCAAGATGGGGAACACCTGTACACCAGTGGCAGATTCATGTTGATGTATGGCAAAACCAATATAATATAGTAAGTAATTAGCCTCCAATTAAAATAAATAAATTTATATAAAAATAGATTTTTAAATTCAAACAGTATTGATCAATAAAGTATAAATTAAGCATTTACAATGTACAAAGCAATATCTTATGTGTTCAAATACACAAAGTAGTATCTCTGTAGTCCTAGATTCTAGGAAATTTATATTTAAATGTAGCGATGAATTTATTCTTCTAAGGAATTTCAATGAACCATCAATAAAACTGCAAAATTAAAAAAAAAAAAAACCTGTCAGTCCTTTTATAAAATAGAATAGTTCAAGAGTCAACATTAAATTGAAAATGTAAGGAAAAGAACCCTCAGAGGACAGAAAGTGTTGATAAATTCTTGTAACATATTCCAGAGCCCATCAAAATACAAACTGTCAAGCTTCAATAGAAAATCTGATACCAAAAACTAATATCAACAAAAGTGATTTTCAACTTCTCCTGTCCTGGCTATTAAAGTAGAAGTCTAGTGATGATGATGTTTTCTCTGCCTTCTGTTCCTACAAAATCTGAGGCATTTTCAAAGAAACAGTTGTGTGGCCTGAGGACTCATCTTTCTCCTTCCTTGCCATACCCTAAACTAAACAAAAAAACAAAGAAGTAGGTGTGTGTATATTATAGTATGTATAGTATTTCACCACACCTCCTTTAGCTAAAATGGGATATTTTTTCCTCCCCACTCTAAAGGTCTATTCACTGAAAGAGTAAATGTCATATCCTTTTGACTTTATTTTCCATTAAAGTCAATTATTCTATGTTTAGTTTCTTCTCCAAATTGCGGAAGCAGATTAATGATGTAATTATCTTTGTGTTTAAGTAACTGATAGCAAGTCTCAGAGACCTATTGATTTTCCAACCCTTCTAAATAAATGCCCCTCCTCACCAATCTCAAGTAAATAGCCACCTTCTGCCCTAGAAAGTTAATAACACTGTGTTCTCTTAATCAATAATTGAGGAAGGCCACCTTGGTATTCACTGATCCAGACTTCTCTTGCTAAAATAGCTTTCTATTCATTATTCCTCTATTCCCTTCATCTTTATCAGATTATACAAACCTCACACATTCCACCCCATCATGTAAGAACCATCAAGGTATCCTTTCCTTCCCTATTTTCATCTCTCCATTCAGAAATTGCACACTGAGTGACTGAATTGAACTGAACTGAACAAAAGATATAACTAATTCTCTCACACCAAATTGTAAATATATCTAATAATTAGGCTTAATCCATCATGTAAGTGAGGCCCTCTTTTAGATTAAATGGAAGTTATTAACCAAACGGAATACTAGGAGAAGAGGAATATAGTGTCATTATTTAGGAGAATCCGAAATATGATTGGGCTACTCATAAAACTTAAGGTGATACTTTTCTTTAAGGACAAGAAACTTTAAAAGAAAAAAGGATAAAATAAAAAATAATTTCTATTCACTTTATTTCAAATGCCAAACACTGAGTATGAGATACGGACAGACAAGAGAGATGGTCCCCAAGCTTAAAAAACAATGTTGCTATTTTTCATCTTCAGCCATTCACCTGTTGAGAAAACACTGCTACTACAGTTAGCAAATTAATATATATAATGGATATATTAAATATAAATTGATATATATAATTGATATAATTATATATGAATATAATTATATTATTATATAAATTATATATTATATTATACAATTATTACATAATATATTATATTACCATTATATTAATTTTATTCATATAAATATATTAAAATCTGTATGCATATCAGGTAGCAACAGTTAGAACTGGACATGGAACAACAGACTGGTTCCAAATAGGAAAAGGAGTGCCTCAAGGCTGTATATTGTCACCCTGCTTATTTCACTTCTATGTAGAGCACATCATGAGAAATGCTAGACTGGAAGAAACACAAGCTGGAATCAAGATTGCCAGGAGAAATATCAATAAACTCAGATATGCAGATGACATCACACTTATGGCAGAAAGTGAAGAGGAGTTAAAAAGCCTCTTGATGAAAGTGAAAGAGGAGAGTGACAAAGTTGGCTTAAAGCTCAGCATTCAGAAAACAAAGATCATGTCATCTGGTCCCAACACTTCATGGGAAATAGATGGGGAAACAGTAGAAACAGTGTCAGACTTTATTTTGGGGGGCTCCAAAATCACTGCAGATGGTGTTTGCAGCCATGAAATTAAAAGACGCTTACTCCTTGGAAGAAAAGTAATGACCAACCTAGACAGTATATTCAAAAGCAGAGACATTACTTTACTGACTAAGGTCCGTCTAGTCAAGGCTCTGGTTTTTCTTGTGGTCATGTATGGATGTGAGAGTTAGACTGTGAAGAAGGCTGAGCACTGAAGAATTGATGTTTTTGAACTGTGGTGTTGGAGAAGACTCCTTGGACTGCAAGGAGATCCAACCAAACCATTCTGAAGGAGATCAACCCTGGGATTTCTTTGGAAGGAATGATGCTAAAGCTAAAACTCCAGTACTTTGGCCACCTCATGTGACAAGTTGACTCATTGGAAAAGACTCTGATGCTGGGAGGGATTGGGGGCAGTAGGAAAAGGGGACGACATAGTATGAGATGGCTGGATGGCATCACTGACTCGATGGACGTGAGTCTGAGTGAACTACAAGAGTTGGTGATGGACAGGGAGGCCTAGTGTGCTGCGATTCATGGGGTCACAAAGAGTCGGACACGACTAAGCGATTGAACTGAACTGAATATTTTAATTTTTATATATTAGATATATAAAAAATATAATTATATATCTGGTAAACTTATGTAATTATATATGCAATTGTAATTAATTATGAAAGACAATATATAATATAATATAATTTATATTATATAAATTATATGATATATATTTATATTTTATTACATATATTATTATATGTCTTATATATTATACATGCTATATTAATATATACTATTTTAATATATTATGAAATATTAATATATATTATATAGGATTATATTATTATATTATTTATTTTTATATAACATTAGAGTATATATAATTATAACATATAATATATAATATATTCACATAATAATATAATATAAAATTATAATATATTATATATTGTATATAATGTGTATATTTATATTTAAACATGTATATAATTATAGTATTCATATTTATATATGTATTTATAAATTTCTTTATATATTTATATATGATAAATATATATATTTATATTACTTTATAAATTATATAATATATATTTATATTATTTAAATTTTGTGTATAATATATGTGTATAACTATATATTTTTATATGATTTATACAATTATAATTCATATTATTATTATATAATTATATTTATAATATATATAAATTATATATAGTTATAATTAGATGTAATCAAATATATGTTACCAGTATTCTTGCCTGGAAAATCCCATGGATGGAGGAGCCTGGTAGGCTGTAGCTCGTGGGGTCACTGAGGGTCACACATGACTGAACGACCTCACTTTCACTTTTCACTTTCATGCATTGCAGAAGGAAATGGCAACCCACTCCAGTGTTCTTGCCTGGAGAATCCCAGGGACGGGGGACCCTGGTGGGCTGCTGTCTATGGGGTCACACAGAGTCAGACACAACTGAAGTGACTTAGCAGCAGCAGATATATATTATATAATATATATTATATTATTTATCGTGGGCTTCTCCAGTGGCCTAGACTGTAAAGCATCTGCTTGCAATTTGCGAAACCTGGGTTGGATCCCTGTGTGGGGAAGATCCCCTGGAGGAGGAAATGGCAACTCACTCCAGTACTCTTGCCTGGAAAATTTCCAAGGACTGGGGGGCCTGGTAGGCTGCAGCACATGGGAGTCACAAAGAGTCAGACACGACTGAGCAACTTCACTTTCTTTCCATATTATATATATTATATAATAATTTATTATTATCATATTAATTATAATTGTGATTATATATCATTATATAGAATATATTACATTATATAACAATATATTCTTTCATATAATATAATAATATATTGTGCAATATATTATAACAGTATACATTTTATTTAATACATGTTTTATATCACATTAATATCATATATATTAATATATCTGTAAATTATATGTAATGTATACATTATGTGTATTATTATGATATATCATTATATAGAATATATGATAACTAAATATTATATTATGTATAATTATATTATAATGTGTACAGCAAATATAAATAGATATATATATAATAGATATAATAAAAATTGATTGCATGTGCATAGTGCTTTATAGTTTTAGAGTACTGTAATAGTTATAGTAATAGCAGAAGTATTGCTGTGAATAAAGCTGGTGAATGGAAGGAATTTCAGGAGCTGCTGCTGCTAACTTGCTTTAGTCATGTCTGACTCTGTATGACCCCATAGATGGCAGCCCACCAGGCTCCACTGCCCCTGGGATTCTCCAAGCAAGAACACTGGAGTGGGTTGCCATTTCCTTCTCCAATGCATGAAAGTGAAAACTGAAAGTGAAGTCACTGAGTCATGCCCAACTCTCAGCGACCCCATGGACTGCAGCTTACCAGACTCTTCCGTCCATGGGATTTTCCAGGCAAGAGTCCTGGAGTGGAGTGTTGTTGCCTTCTCCGAATTTCAGGAAAGCTACTCAAAACTCTAAAAGATGATGCTATCAAAGTGTTCCATTCAATATGTCAGCAAATCAGGAAGGCCCAGTAGTGGTCACAGAAGTGGAAAACATTAGTCCTCATCGCAGTTCCCAAGAAGGGCTGTACTAAAGAATGTTCAAACCATCAGATAAATGTACTTATGTCCCATGCTTGTAAGGTCATGCTTAAAAACTTGCATGTTAGGCTTCAGCATTACAAGAACCAAGGACTTTTTGATGTCCAACATAGGTTTCGAAAAGACAGTGGAACCAGAGATCTAATTGCCAGCATTCACTGGGTCATAGAGAAAGCAAGGGAATTCCAGAAAAAAGCATCTATGTGGTTTCATTATCTACACTAAAGCCTTTAACTGTGGATTATAACAAACTGTGAAAACCTCTTAAAGAATAGGGAATAGTAGGCCATCTTACCTGTTTCCTGAGAAACCTGTATGCTGGCTAACAAGCAACAGTTAGATTCCTGTATGGAACAATTGATTGGTTCAGGATGGATAAAGGAGTACAACGGGGATCTCTGCTGTCACCCTGCTTATTTAATCTAATCTAAGCACATCATAAGATGTGCCAGGCTAGATGAATTACAAGCTAAAATCAAGATAGGCAAGAGAAGCATCAAAAACCTCAGATATGCAGATGATACCACTCTAATGGCAGAAAGTGAAGAGAAACTAAAGAACCTCTAAAGAGAGTGAAGGAAGACAGTTAAAAAGTCAGCTTAAAATTAAATACTAAAAACAAACAAACCACTAAGATTGTGGCATCTGGCCCCATTACTTCATGGCAAATAGAAGGGGAAAAAGTGAAATCAGTGACAGATTTCTTCTTCTTGGGCACTAAAATCACTGTGGATGGTCACATCTGCCATGAAATCAGACAATTGTTTCTCAGCAGGAAAGCTATGACGAACCTAGACAGTGTTTTGAAAAGCAGAGACATCACTTCGCTGACAAAGATCCATATAGTCAAGGCTATGGCCTTCATAGGAAGCACTGATGCTAAAGCTGATGCTCCAATACTTTGGCTACCTGATGGGAAGAGTTGACTCGTTAGAAAAGACCCTGATGCTGGAAAAGATTGAAGGTGGGAGGAGAAGAGGGTGACAGATGATGAGATGGTTGGATGGCATCAATGACTCAATGGATATGAGTTTAAGCAAATTCCAGGAGATGGTGAAGGACAGGGAATCCTGGTGTGCTGCAGTCCATGGGGTCCCAAAGAGTTGGACATGACTGAGCTACAACAAATGGTCTTCCCAGTGGTCATAAATTGTTGTGAGCATTGGGCAATAAAGAAGGCAGAGTGACAAAGAATTTATGCCTTCAAACTATAGTGCTGAAGAAGACTCCTGTGAGTCCCTTGAACAGCAAGATCAAATCAGTAAATCTTAAAGGAAATCAACCCTGAATATTCATTGGTAGGACTGGTGCTGAAGTTGAAGCTCCAGTATTTCAGTCACCTGATGTGAACAGCTGACATTGGAATAATCCCTGATGCTGGGAAAGATTGAGTGTAGAAGGAGAAGAGGGCATCAGAGGATGAGATGGCTGGATGGCATCACTGATACAATGAACATGAGCTTGGGAAAACTTTGAGTAACACGAAGGCCTAGTGTACTGCAGTCCATGTGCTGCAGTCACAAAGAGTTAGGTGTGACTGGGTGACTGAACAGCAACAACACTGGCTATTATCTTACTTGGACTACATAAGGACTACATAGCACTTAGGCAGATTTACATCCCTCCTTTTATAGATGAGAACATTGAGTTAAAACTCAAGCCTTTGTTTCAATGATATCTTTTTCAGTCTCTTAAAAGAAAAACCATACTGACCACCTTCATTTTCTGTCAAACTCTTTAGATATTGTCAAAGATGATAATGTTTCTTCTTCCAAGTTTCTTATTGTCTAATGGAAAGAGATATTACAGACATTATTAATTTTTCCTTTCCAATATGTTTGATATTAAAGCAGAGCAACCTATTTCCACCTGATGACAGCTTCCCATATTTTTCAATAGTTTCATGTAAGGTGTTTGGTACTTTTCGACACAGCTGGGTTTTTGTTGTAGTTGTAGTTGTTGTTGTTGTTAATTAATTTGTTTTTCCCTAAGAAACTGAGGAAGAGACAATTTCTACAGACAAGAAAAATAAAAGAAATGAGTTCCTGAGTGTGTTCTCCTGTTAAAAAAAGTTATATCAGTGATTAGAGATTAGTGGACAGGTAAACTAGATATTGATATGAAGTCTCAGGAGTATGAATCATCAATAAAAGAGTAAAGACACAAGATGAGCATGACTTGCAGCCTTTGAAGCTTATGAGTCAATACAAGGTAAGTTAAACCAGATCATAAGGACCAAAAATCAGGTGGCTCAAAAGTAGGAAAAAAGTATTCTCAAGAAAATTTCAGAAGCAGTTTTTTTTTTTTTTAAACCAGTGCCATATGAGTTGGCTTGGTTTAAGGACTTTTGCAACTTCTTTATAGCAATGAAACATAGGAAACTATTTGGAATAATCTTGATCTACTGTATTCAAAATGAGTATCATTCTGTGATCACTTAGCATCATTGGTAGGGGTCCCCAAGTGGCTCATTGGTAAGGAATCCACCTGCAACGCAGGACCTTCAGGAGACACAGGTTTGATCCCAGGGTTGGGAAGATCTTCTGGAGGAGGGCATGGAAACCCACTCCAGTATTCATGCCTGGACAAACCCTTGGGTAGAGGAGTCTGGCAGGCTATAGTCCAAAGATTTGCAAAAAGTTGGATATGATTGAAGTGACTTAGCAGACACCCATAGTTTCACTGGCATTATCTGAGAGCTTGTTAGCAATGCAGAATGTCAGGGCCAAGGTAAATCCTAAATGACTCAGAATCTACAATTTATCAAGATGCCCAGTTACTTCCTATTGACATCAAACTTTTGTTGACACTTCAGTGACAGTATACTTTATATTAACATAAATATATGGAATTTAGAAAGACAGTACTGATGACACTACATGCAGGGCAACAAAGGAGACACAGACATAAAGAACACATTTTTGGACTCAGTGGGAGAAGTCAAGGGCAGGATTATTTAAGAGAATGGCATTGAAACATATACATTACCATATGTAAAATAGATGACCTTTGCAAGTTCTACATGTGAAGCAGGGCACCCAAAACTAGTGCTCTGGGACAACCCAGAGGGATAGGGAGGGAAGGGAGGTGGGAGGGGGCTTCAGGATGTTGGGGGCATATGTGTATCTGTGGCTGATTCATGTTGATGTACGGCAAAAACCATCACACTATTGTAATTATCCTTCAATTAAAATGAATAAATGAATTTAAAAAAATGTTGCTCTGTCTTCATTCTATTCTTGATCAAGGGAGAAATTGGTCTTCTAAAACTCCATAGGAAACTGTTAGTACCCTTGGTTTTGGAAATGTTTTGCAGTGATAATTTCTTTTTGTTATTTAGGGAATTTGGACATAACCCATTAGATAGAGCTTCCCTGGTGGGTCAGTGGTAAAGAACCCACCTGCCAATGCAGGAGACTCAGGTTTGATCCCAAGGTCAGGAATATCCCTTGGAGAAGGAAATGGCAACCCATTCCAGTATTCTTGCCTGGGAAATCCTATGGACATAGGAGCCTGGCAGGCTACAGTCTATCGGGCTGGTAAGAGTTGGACACAACTTAGCGATTAAACAGCAGCGGCAGCCATTAGAGAAACAGCTGCAATAATAACTCAGTCCTGAATGTGTGAAAAGTTGAGGGTTTTGAGTTAATAATGTCCTCTAAGCAATGTCCTTAAATCTTCTTAAAGAGATGTTCCTGTTGAAACCACCCCAAGGATAAATTTATCTTCTATATCTCTGTAGTCCAAAATCTGTTGTTTGCATGACTGATTCAAGCTCACCAAAGCCATCATTCTTCCTGTCATTCTCCAATATATTTACACCAACTCACTCATTATTTAAAAAACAGCTAGCACACAGATGCTGAGCCTGATCAAAATGTTACAGGTATTTCAATATTTCAGACACCAAATCTCTGCCTTACCCTATTTTGTTTTCCCAAAGCCATTAAGATTATATTTTTACATAGAACAAATTTACTAAGGTTAACTTTCCAATCTCGATACTTCCCATTGGAAGCTCCATCAATAAGAAATTTTGTTGTTTAGTTTCTTAGTTGTGTCCGAATCTTTTGCAACACTCTGGATCATAGTCCACCAGGCTCCTCTGTCCATGGGATTTCCCAGGCAAGAATACTGGAGTGAGTTGTCATTTCCTTCTCCATTAATAAGAACAGACCTCTTAATTAAAATTTCAAATATGCATTTTACTGATTCATGTGGAAACAAATCATTTTAGGTGGAAAACTCTTGGTTAATATTGTTTTTCTTAGAATACATGAAAATTATATCTATTATCTGCTTCCTACTGACTTTTATATACTGCACTTGGAGGAGAAAGCAAGTCAAACCTATTATGAGATTCCAGTTTCTAGCAAAAGGTCTTAGATCATAAGCTAAAACAGATCTACAATAAGTACAGTGTATCAGTTGTGCAGTAATTTGGGCAGGTTCTATCTTGAAGAAGTATTGAATGTGGCAAAACTATTCTGAATTTCCTCCTTGTCTTATATCAACACTCTAATTTAATCATACCTTAATTTAGGATAATTCGAAATGTTGAGCAGGGATTGGGATACTCTGTAACCTTTAATGACCCCTCTTTAATGATTATTTTTATTTAATAATCTTTAGTAATCTTTAATGATTAAACAGACGAATAATCAAGAGGACTTAATGCATAGTTGTGGTTTATTTGTAGTTCATTCATTCATTAACTAAACAAACATTTGTTCACTGCTTTGTGGAAAAATGAATGAGAAATAGCCCTTCCATTTGAGGAACTTACAGTTTGCCAGGAGAATTAGAGAGATAATCATTAAGTTCTAAGAAAATTATTGATAAAAGTCAGAAAAGGCAAATAGAGAGGGTGACAATGAAGATACACAAAAAGTATTCACTTGGACATGACCAGGTAGTCATATTTAGGAAAAAGAAGTAGCAGGAGTTCAATTTAATATGATTTTCTGAGATAGTGGTATTTATTTTTTGTCTCTTCATTTGTTTAGTAAACAAAAAAATCGTTTGTAGATATAAAAACTGTTGGATTTTAATGGTGCATGAGTGTTCAGTCACATCTGACTCTTTGCGACCTCAAGGACTGTACCCTGCTAGGCTTACATTGTCCATTGAATTTTCTAAGGAAGGATACAGGAGTGGGCTGCCATTTCCTATTCCAGGGAATCTTCCCAACCTAGGGATCCATATCCATATATCTTGCATTGGCAGACTGATTTTTTACTACCGCGCCACCTAGGGCTTCCTTAGATTTTAGTTCAGTTCAGTGGCTCAGTCGTGTCCGACTCTTTGTCACCCCATGAACCACAGCACCCCAGGCCTTCCTGTCTATCACCAACTCCAGGAGTTCACTGAGACTTACGTCCATCAAGTCAGTGATGATGTCATCCAGCCATTTCATCCTTTGTCATCCCCTTCCCCTCCTGCCCCCAATCCCTCCCACCCTCAGAGTCTTTTGCAATGAGTCAACTCTTTGCATGAGGTGGCCAAAGTACTGGAGTTTCAGCCTTGGCATCATTCCTTCCAAAGAAATCCCAGGGCTTATCTCCTTCAGAATGGACTGGCTAGATCTCTTTGCAGTCCAAGGGACTCTCAAGAGTCTTCTCCAGCATCACAGTTCAAAAGCATCAATCCTTCAGCACTCAGCCTTCTTCACAGTCCAACTCTCACATCCATACATGACCACAGGAAAAACCATAGCCTTGACTAGATGGACCTCCCCTGGCAAAGTAATGTCTCTGCTGTTCAATATGCTATCTAGGTAAGTCATAACTTTACTTCCAAGGAGTAAGCATCTTTTAATTTCATGGCTGCAGTCACCATCTGAAGTGATTATGGAGCCCCCAAAAATAAAGTCTGACAGTGTTTCCACTGTTTCCCCATCTATTTCCCATGAAGTGATGGGACCAGATACCATGATCTTCGTTTTCTGAATGTTGAGCTTTAAGCCAACATTTTCACTCTCCTCTTTCACTTTCATCAAGAGGCTTTTTAGTTCTTCTTCACTTTCTGCCATAAGGGTGGTGTCACCTGCACATCTGAGGTTATTGATATTTCTCCCGGCAATCTTGATTCCGGCTTGTGTTTCTTCCAGCCCAGCATTTCTCATGATGTACTCTGCATAAAAGTTAAATAAGCAGGGTGACAATATACAGCCTTGACATACTCCTTTTCCTCTTTGAAACCAGTCTGAAACCAGTCTAGTTCTACCTGTTGGTACCTGTTTCATATAGGTTTCTCAAGAGGCAGGTCAGGTGGTCTGGTATTCCCATCTCTTTCAGAATAGACTAGGTCTGATAGATAGTGTGCCTGATGAACTATGGATGGAGGTTCATGACATTGTACAGGAGACAGGGATCAAGGCCATTCCCATGGAAAAGAAATGCAAAAAAGCAAAATGGCTGTCTGAGGAGGCCTTACAAATAGTTGTGAAAAGAAGACAAGTGAAAAGCAAAGGAGAAAAGGAAAGATATAAGCATCTGAATGCAGAGTTCCAAAGAAGAGCAAGAAGAGATAAGAAAGCCTTCCTCAGCGATCAATGCAAAGAAATAGAGGAAAACAACAGAATGGGAAAGACTAGAGATCTCTTCAAGAAAATTAGAGACACCAAGGGAACATTTCATGCAAAGATGGGCTTTATAAAGGACAGAAATGTTATGTACATAACAGAAGCAGAAGATATTAAGAAGAGGTGGCAAGAATACATGGAAGAATTGTACAAAAAACATCTTCACGACCCAGATAATCATGATGATGTGATCACTCATCTTGAGCCAGACATCCTTGAATTTGAAGTCAAGTGGGCCTTAGAAAGCATCACTATGAGCAAAGCGAGTGGAGGTGATGGAATTCCAGTTGAGTTATTTCAACTCCTGAAAGATGATGCTTTGAAAGTGCTGCACTCAATATGCCAGCAAATTTGGAAAACTCAGCAGTGACCACAGGATTGGAAAAGGTCAGTTTTCATTTCAATTCCAAAGAAAGACAATGCCAAAGAATTCTCAAACTACCACACAATCGCACTCATCTCACACGCTAGTAAAGTAATGCTCAAAATTCTCCAAGCCAGGCTTCAGCAATATGTGAACTGTGAACTTCCTGATGTTCAAGCTGGTTTTAGAAGAGGCAGAGGAACCAGAGATCAAATTGCCAACACCCACTGGATCACTGAGAAAACAAGAGAGTTCCAGAAAAACATCTATTTCTGCATTATTGACTATGCCAAAGCCTTTGACTGTATGGATCACAATAAACTGTGGGAAATTCTGAAAGATTTTAGTTAGGCAGGGTTAAATCATGATTTTGCCATCTATGGGTTGTACAAACTTGGATAAACTCATTGTGCTTTGAAGTTCAGGTTCCTCATATACTAAATATATAGAATAATACATATCCAAAACATAATTTTAATAAATAATATGAAATATCAAGAACAGATATTTGCTACACATAGCAACAATAGCAATAACAATAATACTAATAGTTATTAACCTTTATTCAGAGCTGAAGTTAAGCCAGGCACTTAGCTAAGAATTTTACATGCATCATCTTTAGTCCATATGAAAACTCTATTAGGTACCATTATTAATTTCTATTTTAACGAGGCTGATAAAGATTATTTTACTTGTCCAAAGTTAAATACCATAGCAATAATGGGTAACATATATTGAGTACTTATTGTTTGACATTGCTTTAAGCCATTATACATGTCAATTCATTTATTTCTCTGTATGAGAGACAGTGCATTGTTTTTCTCATTTTTACAAGTGTCATGAGCTGAATTGTGTCTCTCCTCAAAATCCATGTATCCAAGCTCTAAATGCCAGTATCATAGAATGTGACTGCATTTGGAGATATAACTATTAAAATGAAGCCCCTAGAGTGATCACTAAGGCAATCTGAATTATATCCTTTCAGAAGAGGAAATTTGGATACAAAGAGAAATAAAAGGGGCACACAGAAAAATACCCCATGTGAGGACATAAATGTCAGAGCAGACAGATAGCTAGGTATGAACTGAGAAAGGAGGGCCTGGCCCAATGGCAGGAAACTATACCTCTCCCTTGAACAAGAGGATTATTGGGCAAAGAAAAGCAAGAATCTCCAGACTGACAGGAACCCAAACATTTTATGATGACAAGCATCTGGGAGAAAGGCAAAAAAAGATGGGAAGAGGTGGGAATCTTGGACATCCAAATGTAACCTTTTGATTTTTTTTTTTCCTTCATTATGATAAAATTAGCCTTGCGGTAAGAAGCCCCCATCATGCCCTCACACCATTACCCTGTTGATCAAGATTAAACAAGGGCAAAAATCCCCCCTCCACTTGTGAAGGTAGAGCTGGAATGAAAATCATGGAATACAACCCCAAACGCCTCCCTCTTAAATGAATATTCCACCCATTCATTTTTAGGACTGGTATATTCAATTTGCCACAGAAACTCAGGACAACTGTTCACCTGAGTCCTCCTACTCTCCCTTTGAGAGAGCACAATAGGTTATTAAGTACCTCCCCCTACCCCACCATGGCTTGTCTATAAATTCTTTCTGTGAGGAGACAAAAACCTGCTTTCTGGTAACACAGTGAGAAGGAAGCCATTTGCCAGAAGAGAGGCATTAGAAGATACCAAATCTGATGACAATTTGACTTTGGATGTTCAGACTTCAGAATTATAAGAAGATAAATTTCTGTTGTTTAAGCCAACCACTCTCTGGTATTTTCTTATGGCATCCCTAGGTAAAATTAGCAGTACAATAGGTGATTAAACAACGATGCAAAGAAGATAAGTATGCATATCTACAATGTTAGTATGCAGAGCCACTGGGCTTCAAACGCTAGCAGTCTTGTGTCAGAATTCATTTCCTTAATCTCTTCACAATAAATCCTCTTGTGACAGATGTGGAAAACTGAGGTAGCCAGTGGCTGTCTCATTTTGTATATCCATGCAACAGTAGAGTTAGAATTAAAACCCAGGTCTTTCTTATTTCCTCTTACTTAACTTGAAAAAATTTTCTTGATTTCTCAGATAGCCAGTTATGTAAAAGCTGCTTTTCATTTAATTTCATATTTCTTATAAATGAGTGTGAGGAAATACCAATTTTGATGCCTGTACACAGGCTACTAAGTTAATTCCATGGTTAAAAGATGGTAAAACTTTATAAAGGAGCTCTGAAGTCACTTCAGGCATTAGATTCATGTTCTGCATCAACTTTTAACTGCCAGTGGTAAGCCATATATCATATGACTCTTTATAGTACCAATTTAAGCACATATTTTGTTTGCATACGTTGAAAGGCTTTCAGTGCCTTCAATAGCTACCAGAAGAAACATTACAATAGCTGCCCTAAATTATTAAACATTTATCAGGAGGCTAACTTTTTATACATTTCAGTTAGTGTCAGAAGGATTAGAAGCATCACTCTGGATTGATTATCACTTACACAATGAATTAAGTCAGATCTTTGTCTGTGCTGGTGCAAAATCAATATATCTAGACCACCTATAAGAACATTTGTCCACATCCTAAGGATTAGGAAAAATAAACATTGCAGACACCAGGTTAAAATCTCCATTTCAAAATTCTTCCTGTATGTTATAGAATACTCCTTTAATATTTAATGCAATTAGTAATGCTGAACATTATTAAATCAGACATAACATTCTTCCATGGAGGAATCTGATCATATAGTGAAGTGAAAGTATCTCAGTCATGTCTGACTCTTTGCAACCTCATGAACTACACAGGCCGTGGAATTCTCCAGACCAGAATACTGGAGTGGATAACAGTTCCCTCCTCCAGGGAATCATCCCAACCGAGGGATTGAATCCAGGTCTCTCACATTGCAGGTAGATCCAATACCATCTGAGTCACCAGGCAAGCCTAAGAATACTGGAACACTATCCCTTCTCCAGCAGATTTTCCAGACCCAGGAATTGAAACAATGCAGGGTCTTCTGCACTACAGGTGGATTCTTTACCAGCTGAAAACTATCTGGGAAATGTGTGTATATATATATACAATATTTCTGATCATATAGCTTAACATAATGCCACTAAGATTAAACATTTTGATGGATATCATATTATACATGCTTAAGTTTGCTGTGTTGTAACTCATCTAACATTTGCACATCTTAGCTTACACAGAGTAGGTTTTAATTGAATATCAGTTCAGTTCAGTTCAGTCACTCAATCATGTTTGACTCTTTGGGACCCCACTGCCGGGTCCAGCCCCGGTGGATCCAGGGTAATTTGAAGGGTGGACAGAGTAGGCAAGGAAAAACGTACTCACTTTGAAATATAAAAAGAGATTAAGAAGAAATAGTATAGTAGGAAAATTAGTGGAGAAAAGATGATGAATAACTTGGTTTATGCGGAAAACTAATGAAAATTCAGGACAAGAGGTTTGCACCATCTATGTTAGGCCACCAGTGCCCATTTAAATAGTGGAAGGTGCCCCGCCTTGGGCTCCCTCTCTCGTTGGTCTTAGAAGCCAGGGCAAGTAAGTAGATTTGGTGAGCCTCCGTGCTCCAGATGGAAATTCAGCCTGAAAAGGAGAGGGAGGGAGAGGGAGAAAGAGAGAGAGAGAGATTTGACACGGGAGAAATCAGTCTTTCCAGTGACTGCCCCATCCTTTATTGTTCAGGAACACTTTTATACTTTTGGTTGTACATAGAGATCAATGGATAATACAAAATTATGCAGCGTCAGCAGCCCTGACTCTTATTGAGACCAGGCTTTCTCTCTGCATACCTAGTTGTATACACGAGTCTTAGGTGATTTACATCATCTTCTGGCCAGAAGACCAATTAACATTTTATGGCCCTTTTCTGATAAGGGTCTGTCAGCCAGAGAACATATTTGGCTTAATAGTTTTCTTCTTCCCAAAGTCTGGTGCCACTCTCAGAAAGCACTAAATAAAGTTACATTCTTACATAGCAAGGACACAACAATTTATAACAATGAAAGAAGTACAGTGATTTATAACAAAGAGAAAAGTAATTAACTCAAAAGTCTAGTGTTGCTAACATCAAAACTACCATATTCCGTTTTCTATATCCCAATTACATTGATTAATATCCTTCAGGTGTCTAAAAGATAAAGAATATGGAGGCCTGGCAGCAGTCATTGACTCAACAGTGAAAACCTCTACCAATATAATTCTTAGCTCTTTAAAAAAGTCCTGCATCTTTAAGATGTTTTAAGCTTCATGGTTGGGGGCTGTTAACAATTAACAAGTTGTAAAAGTCCGGGCAGACTGGTCAGGTAAGTTAGAAAGCCATCAAAGGGGTTTAAACCGAGACATTCTTTTCATATGCAGGAGACTGTTAAATGGAGCTCTGAGTTAACTCTTTCCAGAGAAAGGTGGTTGGGGATAGGCCCCTGTTATGTCAGAAGAGTGGAAAGCATAGTACAATAAGGCAGACAGACTCTGGTTTTGGGGGGGTAGATGTTCAGGAAAACCCAGGGGGAAGAACTGAAGCCATATCATTCCTTTGCATATGTCTGGCTTCCTTCCTCATGACCTTTGTCATGGGCAGGATTCCTCACGGTGACTCCCAGAACCCCATGAATCGCAGGACGCAAGGCCTCCCTGTCCATCACCAACTCCTAGAGTTCACTCAAACTTGCGTCTATCGAGTCAGTGATGCCATCCAGCCATCTCATCCTCTGTTGTCCCCTTCTCCTCCTGCCCCCAATCGCTCCCAGCCTCAGAGTATTTTCCAATGAGTCAACTTTTTGCATGAGGTGGCCAAAGTACTGGACTTTCAGCCTTAGCATCATTCTTTCCAAAGAAATCCCAGGGCTGATCTCCTTCAGAATGGACTGATTGGATCTCCTTGCAGTCCAAGGGACTTTCAAGAGTCTTCTCTAACACCACAGTTCAAAAGCATCAAATTTTGATGCTCAGTTTTCTTTATAGTACAACTCTCACATCCATACATGATCACTGGAAAAACCATGGCCTTGACTAGACGGACCTTTGTTGGCAAAGTAATGTCTCTGCTTTTCATTATGTTATCTAGGTTGGTCATAACTTTTCTTCCAAGGAGTAAGCGTCTTTTAATTTCATGGCTGCAATCACTATCTGCAGTGATTTTGGAGCCCCAAAAAATAAAGTCTGACACTGTTTCCATTGTTTTCCCATCTATTTTCCATGAAGTGATGGGACCAGATGCCATGGTCTTCATTTTCTGAATGTTGAGCTTTAAGCCAACGTTTTCACTTTCCACTTTCACTTTCATCAAGAGGCTTTTTAGTTCCTTTTCAGTTCCTTTTCACTTTCTGCCATAAGAGTGGTGACATCTGCATGTCTCAGGTTATTGATATTTCTCCCGGCAATCTTGATTCCAGCTTGTGGTTCTTCCAGTTCAGCATATCTCAGGATGTACTCTGCATATAAGTTATATAAGCAGAGTGACAATATACAGCCTTGACGTACTCCTTTTCCTATTTGCAACCAGTCTGTTGTTTCATGTCCAGTTCTACCTGTTGCTTCCTGACCTGCATATAGGTTTCTCAAGAGACAGTCACGTTGTCTGGTATTCCCATCTCTCTCAGAATTTTCCACAGTTTATTGAGATCCACACAGTCAAAGACTTTGGCATAGTCAATAAAGCAGAAATAGATGTTTTTCTGGAACTCTCTTGCTTTTTTGATGATTCAGCAGATGTTGGCAATTTGATCTCTGGTTCCTCTGCCTTTTCTAAAACTAGCTTGAACATCAGGAAGTTCATGGTTCACGTATTGCTGAAGCCTGGCTTGGAGAATTTTGAGCATTACTTTACTAGCGTGTGAGATGAGTGCAATTGTGTGGTAGTTTGAGCATTGTTTCGCATTGCCTTTCTTTGGGATTGGAATGAAAACTGACCTTTTCCAGTCCTGTGGCCACTGCTGAGTTTTCCAAATTTGCTGGCGTATTGAGTGCAGCACTTTCAAAGCATCATCTTTCAGGATTTGAAATAACTCAACTGGAATTCCATCACCTCCACTAACTTTGTTCGTAGTGATGCTTTCTAAGGCCCACTTGACTTGACCTTCCAGGATGTCTGGCTCCAAGTGAGTGATCATACCATCGTGATTATCTTGGTCATGAAGATCTTTTTTGTACAGTTCTTCTGTGTATTCTTGCCATCTCTTTTTAATATCTTCTGCTTCTGTTAGTTCCATACCATTTCTGTCCTTTATTGAGCCAATCTTTGCATGAAATATTCCCTTGGTGTCTCTAATTTTCTTGAAGAGATCTCTAGTTATTCCCATTCTGTTGTTTTCCTCTATTTATTTGCATTGATCGCTGAGGAAGGCTTTCTTATCTCTTCTTGCTCTTCTTTGGAACTCTGCATTCAGATGCTTGTATCTTTCCTTTTCTCCTTTGCTTTTCACTTGTCTTCTTTTCACAGCTATTTATAAGGCCTCCTCAGACCTTATTTAAAAATGAGCAAGATGAGCAAAAGGACATTTACTTATTATTTATATTATATCATTCTTCAGTACCATTTTGGATTCTATTTTAATAAAATTGTATAATATTAACAGCATTTAATAGCAGTTATTGTATATTAATTATGAAAAATTGCTGCTAAGCTGTGAATGATGCCAGGAATTTTGGCCTCTGAAGGAGAGGAATTCACTCCAGGGTCATTGATGAGGTTTGATCCCTCAGAGCTTTGGTGTAAAAAAAAAAAAAAAAAAAAAAATTAAAGTATAAAAGATATAGAGAAAGATTCTGATATAGACATCAGAAGAGGGCAGGAAGAGTGCTCCCCCCCCCCACCCCGTCTAGGTCAGTTCAACGTTTGAGAAAAGTTTAGTTCAGGTGGAACCAAGTGTCATTATGGCAACACAGAAGTTTAAAAGAAACCTCCTTTTAAATTTGTGTAGAGAAGGGAAAGAAAGCTAACACTTGTAGTTTGTTTCCTCCTGATGCTTAAGAGAGAGATAACAAATGTCTGGCACTTGCAGCCTATTTCCTCCGTTTGGAGACCCCTAGACTTCCTGCCTGTTATGTTCTTAATTATGTACTCACACCGTTTTTAGAAACATGAATATATATAATTGGGCTTCCCAGGTGGAACTAGTGGTAAACAACCTGACTACCAATGCAGCAGATTCGAGGAATATGGGTTCGATCCCTAGGTCAGAAAATAACCTGGAGAAGGGAATGGCAACCTGCTCCAGTATTTTTGCCTGGGAATCCCACACACAGAGAAGCCTGGCAGGCTACAATTCTTGGTGTTACAAAGAGTTTGATATGACTGAGCAGTCACAAATATCTATATATCTATATCTATATATATATAATATTTCATACAATTCTCATAGAAATCCTATATGGTAGGGAATATTATCTCAGCTTTGAAGATGAAGATAAATGCACTACATTTACATAATTTATATATAGAAGAGCCAGGGCTTGCACCTAGTCTTAATTTTAGAGAACATATACTTAGCTTATACCTATTGAATGGGCATTACTCATCCATTCACTTATCTGCCCATTCAATAATTTGTAAATTCCTTAATCATTTATTGAGTACTGAGTGTGTGCTAAACACCATGGTAGGAATTCAGTTCAGTTTATCAGTCAGGTCTGACTATTTGTGACCCCATGGACTGCAGCACGACAAGCTTCCCTGTCCAACACCAACGCCTAAAGCTTGCTCAAAATCATGCCCTTTGAGTCAGTGATGCCATCAAACCATCTCATCCTCTATTGTCCCTTTCTCCTCCTTCCTTCAATCTTTCCCAGCATCAGGGTATTTTCCAAAGAGTCAGTTCTTTGCACCAGGTGGCCAACGTATTGGAGTTTCAGCTTAGGCATCAGTCCTTCCAATGAATAATCAGAACTGATTTGCTTTAAGACTGATTGCTTTGAGCTCCTTGTTTCCAAGAGAAATTTAAGAGTCTTCAACAACAAAGTTCAAAAGCGTCAGTTCTTGAGTGCTCAGCTTTCTTTATAGTCCAACACTCACATCCATACATGCTGCTGTTAGTGCTGCTGCTAAGTCGCTTCAGTCATGTCCGACTCTGTGCGACCCCGCAGACGGCAGCCCACCAGACTTCCCCATCCCTGGGATTCTCCAGGCAAGAACACTGGCGTGGGTTGCCATTTCCTTCTCCATCCATACATGACTATTGGAAAGCCCATAGCTTTGACTAGAAGAACCTTTGTCAGCAAAGTAATGTCTCTGCTTTTTAATATGCTGTCTAGGTTGGTCATAGCTTTTCTTCCAGGGGTAAGTGTCTTTTAATTTCAAGGCTGCAGTCACCATCTGCAGTGGTGTTGGAGCCCAAGAAAATAAAGTCCATCACTGTTTCCATTGTTTACCCATGTATTTGCCATGAAGTGATGGGACCAGATGCCATGATCTTAGTTTTCTGAATGCTGAGTTTTAAGCCAACTTTTTCACCATCCACTTTTACTTTCATCAAGAGGCTCTTTAGTTCTTCTTCTCTGTCTACCATAAGAATGATGTCATCTGCATATCTGAGGTTATTGATATTTCTCCTGGCAATCTTGCTTGCAACTTGTGCTTCATCAAGCCCAGCATTTCGCATATAACTCTGCCTATAGGTTAAATAAGTAGGGTAACAATATACAGCCTTGATGTATTTTTTTTTTTTTTTCCCAGTTTGGAACTCATTTGTTGTTCCATGTCAAGTTCTAACTGTGGCTTCTTGACCTGAATATAGATTTCTCTAGAGGCAGGTCTCTTGAAGAATTTCCCACAGTTTGTTGTGATTCACACACATAATCCAAAATTTGACATAGTCAGTAAAGCAGAAGTAGATGCTTCTTCCAGATCTTTCTTGCTTTTTTGATGATCCAGTGCATGTTGGCAATTTAATCTCTGGTTACTCTGCCTTTTCTAAATACACCTTGGACATCTGGAAATTCACTGTTCATTTACTTTTGAAGTTTGGCCTGGAGAATTTTGAGCATTACTTTACTAGCGTGTGAGATGAATGCAACTGTGTGGTAGTTAGAACATTCTTTGGCATGGTCTTTCTTTGGGATTGGAATGAAAACTGACCTTTTCTAATCCTGTGGCCACTGCTGAGTTTTCCAAATTTGTTGGCATAATGAGTGCAGCACTTTAACACAATCATCTTTTAGGATGTGAAATAACTTAAGTGGCATTCCATCACATCCACTAGCTTTGTTCATAATGATGCTTCCTTAGGGCCCACTTGAATTGCAGGATATCTGGCTCTAGGTGAGTTATCACAGTATCACATTTATCTGGGTCATGGAGATCCTTTGGTATAATTCTTCTGTGTATTCTTGCCACCACTTTTTAATATTTTTCTGCTTCTGTTTGATGCATACCATTTCTGATCTTTATTGTGCCTGTCTTTGCATGAAATATTTCCTTTTATCACTAGTTTTCCTGAAGAGATCTCTAGTCTTTCCAATTCTATTGTTTTCTCCTATTTCTTTGGACTGATCACTGAGGAAGGCTTTCTTATCTCTCCTTTCTATTCTTTGTAACTCTGCATTCAAATGGGTATATTTTTCCTTTTCTCCTTTGCCTTTCACTTATCTTCTTTTCACAGCTATTTGTAAGGCTTCCTCAGACACCTATTTTGTCTACTCCCCCCTCCTTAGGAATGGTCTTTATCTCTGCCTTCTTTACAATATCATGAACCTCTGTCCATAGTTCATCTGGTACTCTGTCTATCAGATCTAATCCCTTGAATCTATTTCTCACTTCCACTGTATAATCATAAGGGATTTAATTTAGGTCATACTTGAATGGCATAGGGGTTTTCCCTATTTTCTTCAATTTAAGTCTGAATTTTGCAGTAAAGTTTTCATGATCTGAGCCATAATCTTGTTTTTGCTGATTGTATAGAGCTTCTCCATCTTTTGCTGCAAAGAATATAATCAGTCTGATTTTAGTTTTGACCACCTGATGATGCCCATGTGTAGAGCCTTCTCTTGTGTTATTTGAAGTGGATGTTTGCTACGACTAGTGCATTCTCTTGGCAAAACTCTGTTAGTCTTCTCCCTGTTTAATTTTGTACTCCAAGGCCAAATTTACCTGTTACTCCAGGTGTCTATTGACTTCCTACTTTTGCATTCCAGTCCCCTATAATGAAAATGACATCTTTTGGGGGGTGTTTATTCTAGAATGTCTTGTAGGTCTTCATAGAATCATTCAGTTTCAGCTTCTGCATTACTGCTTGGGACATATTTTTTGCTAACTAAATCTCTCCAAATATTAATGATATAATATAGAATCATCTTTTTACAGATGAGGAAAGTAATTGTTTGTGATATTATCAGATTAAGAAATAGTTTAACAGTAAGTATATATTGAGCATCTAATATGTTTCAGTGTCTGCTTGGGTGATTGGAGTATAGAAATAAAAATAAGAATACCTTTTCCATCATTATTCTTAAATACGTTTGAGAAAGTGGACCTAAGAAACATAATTTTAGAACAACTACAGAAACAAGCATATCAATGAAACTTTTACATTTTAATTAATAAAGGGTTTCATACAAATTCTTCAGTGCTCGTTGCTTCTTTTTATTAAAAAATCTATTTCTGCCTACGCACTTCTATAATTATAACAACATTCTCGATTTCTACTCTGAAATGTAATATGAAGAAGAAATTAGAAGAAAACAATTTATAATAAAATAATAAACATTCAAAATGAAAAATGTTTAGAAGGAACTACATATTTTCCATAGTTACTCAGGGACAGGGTGTCTGTGTATTGGAAGATGATCATAAAAAGAACCTTGTTCTAGTTTGGTTTCTGAGTAACAACTTCAATTATCTTATTGAAAAATAATCCACCAAAAGTAATTCAGAAATACCTTTTATGTTTGCTGTTGTAAAGTACCAGCCAAGATTAATCCATTACCTGGGAAAGACTTTCCAAATATTTGTTCTTGGCCATTATTAGAGCATATTTTTGTTTTAGACTTCTCTCCATTGAGGAGTATAGCTTAAAAAGGGCTTTAGAAACTATTTCTGCTGTTGATGTGGGAATTCTTAATTTTTCAATCTGATGATTTATAAAACAGCTCTTATTTAGATGAAGTTTGTATTTCTTGCTAAACCACAGTCTCCTTTTGAGTACCATGCATATTGGTGTTATAAGCAGAAGAAACCTTCAGTAGCATGTTCCCTATAAATCCTGCAGCAGAGACTATCTGAATGCTACTTTCCTGACTTCTGCTTCCCAAACACCAAAAATATATAAGCCCACAACAACAGGCTTCAGTTGTTCAGTTGCTCAATTTGGTCTGTTTTTGACCCCATGGACTGCAGCTTGCCAGGTTTCCCCTTCACCATCTCCTGGATCTTACTCAGACACATGTCCATTGAGACAGTGGTGCTGTCTCCTCCTCTATCATTCCCTTATCCTCCAGCCCTCAGTCTTTCTCAGTGTCAAAGTCTTAGCTAATCAGCCACCTCTCCCCATCAGGTGGCCAAAGTACTGAAGCTTCAGCTTCAGCATCAGTCTTTCCAATGGATATTCAGGTTTGATTTCCTTTAGAACTGATTGCTTTGATCACCTTGCAGTCCAAGGGACTCTCAAGAGTCTTCTCCAACACCACAGTTCAAAAGGATCAATTCTTCAATGCTCAGCCTTTTTTATTGTCCAGCTCTTATAACCATACATGACTACTGGAAAAAACATAGCTTTGACTATACAGAACTTTGTTGAAAAAGTGATGTGTCTGTTTTAATCTGCTGTCTAGGATTGTCATAGCTTTTCTTCCAAGGAACAAGTGTCTTTTAATTCTATGGCTGAAATCACCATATGCAGTGATTTTGGAGCCTAAGAAAATAAAGTCTGTCACTGTTCCCATTGTTCCCGTATCTATTTGACATGATGTAACAGGATCGAATGCCATGTTGTTCATTAGTTTTAAGCCAGTTTTTCACTCTCCTCTTTCACCTTCAACAAGAAACTCCTTAATTATTCTCTGCTTTCTGCCTTAAGGATGGTGTCATCTGTCTATCTGAGGTTATTGATACTTCTCCCAGCAATCTTGATTCCAACTTGCGCTTCATCCAGCTTGGCATTTCATGTGATGTACTCTGCATATAAGTTAAATAAGCAGGGTGACAGTATACAGCCTTAATGTACTCCATTCCCAATTTTGAGCTAGTCCATTTTTCCATGTCTGGTTCTAACTATTGCTTCTTGACCTGCATACAGATTTCACAGAAGGCAGGAATGGTGGTCTGGATTCCCATCTCTTGAAGAATTTTCCAGTTTGTTGTGATATACACAATCAAAGGCTTTAGCATAGTCAAGGAAGCAGAAGCAGATGTTTCTCTGGAATTCTCTAGCTGTTTTCTATGATCCAACAATGTTGGCAATTTGGTCTTTGTTGGTCTTTGGTCCCTCTGCCTTTTCTAAATCCAGCTTGTACACCTGGAAGTTCTCAATTCATGTACTGTTGAAACCTAGCTTGATGAATTTTCGCACCACCTTGCTAATATGTGAAGTATAAGCCCATAATTACTTGAAATAAACCCCCTACTATTCTAAGCCCTTAAAGGGATTTAGTAAGGTAATTACCAAACCATAGCTGATCTTCATTATAAATGACACTTAAGATCCTCCTGGGCTCAATTAATATCCCAAGTGAAAAAAATAGTCTTCAGGGAGAAAATGACATGTGACTTGAGTCAAGGAAGTTAAACAGGCAATAATCAAGTAGAAAAATAAATTATGTCGGGAGGTGCTGCTGCTAAGTCGCTTAAGTCGTGTCCGACTCTGTGCGAACTCATAGATGGCAGCCCATTAGGTTCCTCTGTCCCTGTGATTCTCCAGGCAAGAAGACTGGAGTGGGTTGCCACTTCCTTCTCCAATGCATGAAAGTGAAAAGTGAAAATAAAGTCGCTCAGTCGTGTCCGACTTCTAGAGACACCATGGACTGCAGCCTAACAGGCTCCTCCATCCATGGGATCTTCCAGGCAAGAGTACTGGAGTGGGGTGCCATTGCCTTCTCTGATGTTGGGAGGTGAGGGAATGGTATTTTTAAAAGGCAGAGAGTGAAGAAGGGAGGCAATCTTCCTTGTGTTCCTTGTAAGAATTCCATTCTTTAGAATTCCACCATCATAACTTCATCTAATCATAATTACTTTCCAAAGGCCCTATCTTCTCATATTATCACATTAATGGGTTGAGTTTCAATATATGAATTTTAGGGAAACATGAACATTCAGTCCATGACACCTATCAATATTTTAGTGGCTTAAAATAAAACACAATTGAAAGAAACAATCAGAAAACCATTGTAACTAACCATCCACAAGTGATATTTGTAAACTTCGAGAAGAGTGGATCAGGGATTATTAAAGCTTCACTTTAAAATAGAAGGAAGAGAATATGATAAACATCTCATGTATTTTGAAATGATCAAAGCAATGTGTTCATAAAATGTGGCCAAGTTAGATTGTGATGGGTCTACATGAGTTACACTCATTAAATGAATCAAAATACTGAGAAATGATAATAATAATAGATGACATTTATCTCCTTTATTCCTGGTATAACCTTGTAGGATCCATATATGTTAAACAACTTTGTTATTGACCCTTGGTTTGGAAAATAGCAAATGTGACAAAATTTTTGCACAGCCACATTTTAATGACATTCCTAATCATATTTTAATATATTATAGACTATTTTTATATATCATAGACTATTTTTATATATTACAGACTATTTTTATATCTATTAATTTGCTAAAGTACTAAATTCATTTAAATTTATTTTCTTTAATTATAGTTCTGTCTGACTCTTTGTGACCCCATGGACTTTAGCTTATGTGGCTCCTCTGTCCATGGAATTCTCAAAACCAAAATACTGGAGTGGGTAGCTGTTTCTGTCTCCAGATCTTCACAATCCAGGGATCAAACCCAGGTCTCCTTCTTTGCAGGTAGATTTTTTGCAATCTGAGCCACCAGGGAAGGCCATTTTTTTATATCTATTAATTAATTTGACATAGTACTAAATTTATTTTCCAGAATTATCACAAAAGCAACATCCATGCTTTATTTGGTATCTACTCTTTGCTTGACACACATTTTCTTATTCCCTCTCACACAACATCACCCTTCCCCAAAACTCATACACAATGAGATCACCTTTATTCATATTTTATACAAATAAGGAAATCAGGCCGGAGAAAGGCTAACAGTTTTGCCAACAGAACACACTGGGTCATAGCAAACACCCTCTTCCAACAACACAAGAAACGACTCTACACATGTATGTCACCAGATGGTCAATACCAAAATGAAATTAACTATATTCATTGCATCCAAATATGAAGAAGCTGTATACAGTCAGTCAGCAAAAACATGACTAGGAGCTGACTATACACCTTATTTCAAAATTCAGACTTAAATTGAAGAAAGTAGGCAAAACTACTAGGCCATTTAGGTATGACCTAAATAAAATCTCTTATGATTATACAGTGGAAGAGAAACAAAAATTCAAGGGATTAAATCTGATAAACATTGAGCCTGAAGAACTATGGATAGAGGTTTGTAACACTGTACAGGAAATGATGATTGAAACCATCCCCAAGAAAAAGAGATTGAAAACGAAAAATGGTTATCTGAGGAGGCCTTACAAAAAGCTGAAAAAAGAAGATAAATGAAAGGCAAAGGAGAAAAAGAAAGATATACCCATCTGAATACAGAGTACCAAAGAAAAGCAAGGAGAGATAAGAAAGCTTTCTTAAATGATGAGTGCAAAGAAATTAAGGAAAACAGTAGAATAGGAAAGACTAGAGATCTCTTTAAGAAAATTAGAAACACCAAAGGAACATTTCATGCAATGATGGGCACACTAAATGACAGAATGGTGTAGACCTAACAAGTGCAAGATAGTAAGCTGAGGGGGCAAGAATACAGAAAAGAACTCTACAGAAAATATCTTATGCCCCTGATAACCATGATGGTGTGATCCCTCACTTATAGCCTATAGTGTGAAGTCAAGAAGGCCTTATAGAGCATTACTATGAAAGAAGGTATTGAAAGTGATGGAATTCCAGCTGAACTACTTTAAATCCTAAAGTATGTTGCTGTTAAAGTGCTGTATTTGAAATTACAGTAAATCTGGAAAACTCAGCAGAGGCCACTGAACTCAAAAGGGTCAGTTTTCATTCTAATTCCAAATAAGGGTACTGCCAAATAATATTCAAACTACCACAAAATTGCACTCATTTCACAAGCTAGAAGGTAATTCTCAAAATCCTTCAAGTGAGGCTTCAACAATATATGAACCAAGAATTTCCAGATATATAAGATGGGCTTTGAAAAAGCAGAGGAACCAGAGATTAAATTGCCCACATACTTTGGAGTATAGAAAAAGCAAGGGGATTTCAGAAAAAGCATCTACTTCTGTTTTATTGACTACTCTAAAGCCTTTGACTGTATGTATCACAACAACTGTGGAAAATTATTCAAGAGGTGGGAGTACCAGACCACCTTACCCACCCTCTGACAAACCTTTTTGAAGGTCAAGAAGCAATATTTAAAACCAGACATGGAATAACAAACTGGTTCAAAATTGGGAAATGAGTATATCAAGGCTGTAAGCTGTCATCCAGCTTATTTAACGTATATGCAGAGTACATCATATGAAATGCCAAGATGGATGAAACCCAAGCTGGAATCAAGATTGCCAGAAAAAATATCAAAATCTCTCAGATATGCAGATGACACCACCATAATGGCAGAAAGTGAAGATGAACTAAACAGCCTCTTGATGAAGGTGAAAGAAGAGAATGAAAAAGCTGACTTAAAACTCAATATTTTAAAAAACTAAAATTATGTCATCTTGTCCCATCACTTCATGGCACATAGATGGGGAAGAAAGGGAAACAGTGACAGACTTTTTTCCTGGGCTCCAAAATCACTGTGGTCTATGACAGTAGCCATGAATTTAAAGATGTTTGCTCCTTGGAAGAAAAGCTGTGACAAACCTAGACATTGTATTTAAAAGCACAGACATCACTTTGCTGACAAAGGTCCATATAGTCACAGCTATGATTTTTCCAGTAGTTATGTACAGATGTGACCATAAAGAAATCTGAGTGTAGAAGAACTGATGCTATCAAACTGGTGCTGGAGAAGACTCATGAGAGTCCCTTAGACAGCAAGGAGTTCAAACCAGTCGATCCTAAACAAAATCAACTCTGAATTGGAAGTAGCTTCCCTGGTAGCTCAGAGGTTAAAGCGTCTGCCTGGAATGCTGGAGACCCGGGTTCGATCCCTGGGTCGGGATGATCCCCTGAAGAAGGAAATGGAAACCCACTCCAGTACTCTTGCCTGGAGAATCCCATGGAGGGAGGAGCCTGGTAGGCTTCAGTCCATGGGGTCAAAGAGTCGGACACGACTGAGCCACTTCACTTTCACTTTCAGTGTTGAAACTAAAGCTCCAATACTTTGGCCACATGGTGGGGAGACACAACTCACTGAAAAAAGACCCCAATGCTGGGAAAGACTGAGGGCAGGAGAAGGATAGAGTATGAGTTTGATTGTATGGTATCATTGATTCAATGGACTTGAGTTTGAGCAAACTCCTGAACATAATGAAGAACAAGGAAGCCTAGTGTGCTATAGTCAATGGAGTCACAAACAGTCAGGACTGAGTGACTGAACAACACCAACAAATAAGGAAGCAAAGTTCAGAGAATCTGGCCTAAATTTACACCAATAATGTTCTCCAGGACTGCTGCCTAGATGCAAGTCATTTTTAGTTGTTGTTTTTATATTTATACTGTGCTATACCAGAGAGTTGAAAGGATATAAAAGATGGTCATCTACTGTATTTTGTAATCAATTTTATAATTGGTGTTTAAATATTTATTTTTTATTCTAAGCTTAACAGCTAAGAAATCTCTAGTTCTTTCCCTTATTATTAATTGTTAGTAAATGATTTAATCTCACCTTACTGACTAGACCCCACATTCACAAATTAAAATGCTGTTTAATTGATTACACATTTGTTTCTAGAAGTGGCTGGTAGTCACATCTCCAGTGATCTAAAACTTCTAAGATGTTTTCACAATGTTTTATTCACCAGTGGTAAGGATCAGGACTGCTAGTGCGTTGTCTTTGTCAGTAACTTGCTACATAAATAAATCATTTATTTTTGTTCCCTCCAGCCAGCAAGCATACTTATGACACAGAATTCTATAGGCAGGCTCTTGCTTCATCATTAAATTTTCATATAAAAGCTCCAGTGAACTCCTGCCAAGAGGAAACCCATCGCTATTTTTCTACTTGTAAAAATTTGATACTATCAGAGACAGGCTTGGGAGTCTGAGTCAGAAAACTTACTCACAGAATATATTTACGCTAGAGGCAGATTGTGAATGTTGAGATTGAATAGTAATTATGTCCAGTGAATTACTCTATCTACTAAAAATATAGGAAGTGATCTTTTCAAATATTCACCCTAGTAATAAATGTTTTGAAACGTCTATTTTGTTTCATTGGCAGGCTTATCCCTTCTCTAGCTTCTGGCCCTTTCTTCCTCTCCTGGAATTTTTCTTCATCAGTTATTTTCTCCTTTTATTCACTCATTAAACATCTATTTGTAGAGATTCTGTTATGTTCTATTTCTTGTGCTAGTCCCTGGAGAAGTAAAGTGAGAGTTAGATACAACTCCCACCTTTGGAGAGATAAAAGTGATGGTCTCACCTGGAAGAGGGAAACAATACAAAGGTGAATGCATATACTTATTGCAGCTTATATAAGTTTCAGAAAATGAAAAGTGAAAATAATTAGGTGTGAGATTAAACTCTTCCCCCCAAGCACTCACGATCTATAATATTTCCTCTTGTATTAGCCACATAAGAAATATTTATGCCACTTTCTTGGTCTCTACATTTTAGTTTGTCAAGGATAGGGGTGGTGAGAATATGCAGACAGCAATGAATCTGAATGTACTTTATATGTTGACCTAGCATTCTATTAAAGACCTGCTTCCAATACCAAGAATCATATCAAATTTTCTTAAATTATAAAAGTTTATGTTTTAAAAAAAGAATATAATTTTTTTTTATTTTGTTTCTGTGTGTGGGGGGTACCTACAAGAACAACAAGGTTATGTCCTGAGTACTGTTCCTTAAATAATAAAGTCCTTCTATCTTCTCCAATTTCAAATTTATTTTATTAAATAAAATACATTTTTATTCAGTTCCACTCTCAGTCTTTTTGAATATGGTTTCTCTAGGACCCTCTGCTAGTTTGCGTCCTAAAAATGTCCTGGATATATTCAATTTTCTGTCCTTTCCTTTGTGTCTTTACTTTCCCATTCAGTATCTATTTGGTGATGCCTGTAATGTGTGGAGAGCACAGTTTTAAATGCTGGAGATAGAGCAGAGAAACAGACTAATGAAGAACTTTTTAGAGAAGAGGAGAAGGATAATGAACAAATAGAAAGGAAAAATGTGCAGTGACAGAAAAGTGTTAAGCAGAGAATTAATGTAGAGCCTGTAAACAGAATAATCTGATAACTACTAGCACTTAAGTAGTTAAGGGGAGTTATATCTGACTTGGTGATATATAATCTAAGATCAGAATGACAGAAAGGAGCCAACCATGACATGATGAGGGAAGAGCATTGTGGGCAGAAGGAAGAGCCAGTGCAACGACCCAAAGAAATGTTCTAGAAGTAGAAAGATCACTCTTGTAGCAGGAGTATAATGGATTTAGCAGGGATTGAAACAAGATGTGCTCAGAGGGTGTGATAAATGTCATGATATACAGAGATTCATAAGCTATATTAAAGAGTTTGGGCTTTAATGGCTTTATTCCAAATTAAAAATAAGAAGCTACTGAAGACTTGTAATCAGAAGGATAGTAACAGTGATTTATGTTCTAGATCATTACCTCTCTAACTTATTGTGCATACCGATTACCTGAAAGCTTTGCTAAATAAACGTTTTCTAGTTCAGTAAATCTGGGGTGGAGACTGAGATTCTGCATATCTAACTAACTCTCATGTAATACTGATGCTGCTGGTTCAGTCAGTCTTTAGAATATTGGAGTTCTGGAAGATCACTGAATGTCATTGGAGGATACATTTCAGGGAGATGAGAACAAGCAGAAAGACCAGTTCAGAGGCTCTTCTTACAGTGTTTCTGATGAGAAATTTTGGAGACTTGGACAGTCTTGTGGCTAGTAGAGATGGAGAAAGTAGTTGCTTTCAGAATATATTGTGAAAGTGAAATTGACACAGATTGTGGATGGCTAGATGTAGAATGGGAAGAGGGAACATTAAAAATTAATGAGAACTTTTAGAATCTTGTCCCCAACCTTATCTCACATTTAGAGTAGGATTTAGATAGGGAATTTTAAAAAAAATATATTTTATCATTTATCATAAATGCAAAAGATACAAAAGGAAGATTTTATTATTAAAAGGTGGATAACTTCACAGAAAAACAGTCTCAATAAATAAAACAACTAATTGGAAATTAGGTTTCTCAAAATCTCTCAAAATTCCATATGTACATAAGAAGAAATTATGCTCAAAGGAGAAAGTATTGTGGCAGAAGCTACAGAAAAGTCATATAGCACTGTCAGTTGAGCTCTGGATATTTAAATCTGGGTGTTAATTTTGGACTGTCAGCTTCATAGAATTAAATACAAGAAATATTGTTCAGATGTAAAGCAATCAATCAAAACTGGATTTTTATTGCCTATGTGCTGTAAAAAAGTTTGGCTTCCCCATTGCATTGGCAAATGGGATTTTTAAGATGGGAATTTTCCCCCAAATTTAAAAATGGTTAAATTATAAGAAAATACTATAATATATCCAGACAGTTATATGCTTGTAGGTTTGTAGCACTTAAGGTCAGGGGTCCAGAATTTTCTCCCCAAAGTATGTTAAAAGAGTTTTAGCTAACTCTGCTGCTTTTTAGTTCATAAGCAGTGCTACTTAAAAAACGGAAAGTATTCTTGAAAAATAGAAATAGAAAACTGTGACTCTAATCAAGGACTTGGGGAATTTTGTGCAGTAGTTTGAGCATTTTTTGGCATTGCCTTTCTTTGGGATTATAATGAAAACTGAACGTTTCCAGACCTGTGGCCACTGCTGAGTTTTCCAAATTTGCTGGCATATTGAGTGCAGCACTTTCACAGCAACATCTTTCAGGATTTAAAATAGTCTAACTGGAATTCCATCACTTCCACCAGCTTTGTTCGTAGTGATGCTTTCTGAGGCCCACTTGACTTCCCATTCCAGGATGTCTGGCTCTAGGTGAGAGATCACACCATGGTGATTATCTTGGTTGTGAAGATCTTTTTTGTATAGTTCTGTGTATTCTTGCTACTTTTTTTTTTTTTTTTTAATTTTACTTTACAATGCTGTATTGGTTTTGCCATACATTGACATGAATCTGCCACAGGTGTACATGAGTTCCCAATCCTGAAACCCCCTCCCACCACTCTTCCCATATCATCTCTGGGTCATCCCAACACACCAGCCCCAAGCACCCTGTATCCTGTATTGAACCTAGACTGGTGATTCCTGTCTTACATGATAGTATGTTTCAATGCCATTCTCCCAAATCATCCCACCCTCCCCCTCTCCCACAGAGTCCAGAAGTCTGTTCTATACATCTGTGTCTCTTTTGCTGTCTCGCATACAGGGTTATCATTACCATCTTTCTAAATTCCATATATATGTGTTAGTATACTGTATTGGTGTTTTTCTTTCTGGCTTACTTCACTCTGTATAACCAGCTTCAGTTCCATCCACCTCATTAAGACAGTTTAAAATGTATTCTTTTTAATGGCTGAGTAATACTCCATTGTGTATATGTACCACAGCTTTCTTATCTATTCATCTGCTGATCTATTCATCTGCTATTCATCTGCTGATCAACATCTAGGTTTTTTCCATGTCCTGGCTATTATAAACAGTGCTGCGATGAACATTGGGGTACACTTGTCTCTTTCAGTTCTGGTTTCCTCGGTGTGTATGCCCAATAGTGGGATTGTTGGGTCATAAGGCAGTTCAATTTCCAGTTTTTTAAGGAATCGTCACACTGTTCTCCATAATGGCTGAACTAGTTTGCATTCCCATAAACAGTGTAAAAGGGTTCCCTTTTCTCAAGACCACAATGAGATACCATTTCACACCAGTCAGAATGGCTGTGATCCAAAAGTCCACCTCTTCTTAATATCTTTTGCTTCTGTTATATCCATACCATTTCTGTCGTTTATTGAGCCCATCTTTGCATGAAACGTTCCCTTGGTATCTTTAATTTTATTGAACAGATCTCTAGTCTTTCTCATTCTGTTGTTTTCCTCTATTCTTTGCATTGATCACTGAGGAAGGCTTTCTTATCTCTTCTTTTTATTCCTTAGAACTCTGCATTCAGATGCTTATATTTTTCCTTTTCTCCTTTGCTTTTCACTTCTCTTCTTTTCACAGCTATTTGTAACTCTTCCTCAAAGAGCCATTTAGCTTTATTGCATTTCTTTTCCATGGGGATGGTCTTGATCTGTGTCTCCTGTACAATGCCAGGAACCTCATTCCATAGTTCTTCAGGCACTCTATCTATCAGATATAGTCCCTTAAGTCTATTTCTCACTTTCACTGTATAATCATAAGGGATTTGATTTAGATCACACCTGAATCATCTAGTGGTTTTCCCTTCTTTCTTCAATTTAAGTCTGAATTTGGCAATAAGGAGTTCATGATCTGAGCCACAGTCAGCTCCTGGTCTTGTTTTTGCTGACTGTATAGAGTTTCTCCTTTGGCTGCAAAGAATATAATCAATCTGATTTCTGTTTTGACCATATGGTGATGTCCATGTGTAGAGTCTTTTCTTGTGTTGTTGGAAGAGGGTGTTTGCTATAACCAGTGCATTTTCTTGGCAAAACTCTACTAGTCCTTGCCCTGCTTCATTCCATATTCTTTGGAAGGAATGATGCTAAAGCTGAAACTCCAGTACTTTGCCCACCTCATGTGAAGAGTTGACTCATTGGAAAAGACTGTGATGCTTGGAGGGATTAGGGGCAGGAGGAGAAGGGGACGACAGAGGATGAGATGTCTGGATGGCATCACTGACTTGATGGACGTGAGTCTGAGTGAACTCCGGGAGTTGGTGATGGACAGGGAGGCCTGGCATGCTATGATTCATGGGGTCGCAAACAGTCTAAACAGAAGATCTGCTAACAAGAAAGGCCATGGTAATTTGACGTCAGATCTTACCTAACAGAAAGAGATAAATTGACAGAGAAACTCCATCATATGATTAATTTAGTAAAAACATTCTAATTTTAGGAACACCCTAGGAGTCAAAGATTCATCCCAATTATCTGAAGCTGGTATGGCTGGAGGATACTTGATTTATGGAGAGTTATTGTCTAAAAACTCACACCAGCAATTGGAACATGATAGTAGACTAAGTCATAAGTAAAGGAAACATTTCAGAGAAAGGAATAAAGAGTAGAAGAGATACAGATGTGTATTTCTGGAGTGAGAGTGGAGAAAATAGTTAATCTAGAGAACTGTTTATTGAAGGTGATTGAAAAATTGCAGGATTAAAAATTTTATCCTTTTTCTTAGCTAAATGTAAATCATTATTGCTAATTCATAGATAAAACTTCTTTGGAAGATATGCAAGCCAAGTTCTGCACAATTAAAAAAAAAAAAAAAGAACCTCTGGGTTTGGCAAAATGTTTTATAGTTTGCAAAGTAAAGGCAACTCTTCCTGATAGGCAGTTATTCTCTTGACAGCTTAAGACCTTATTACTTTTTACTGTATTGTATTTTTTTTTGCCTTTTCAAACAAACAAACAAACAAAAGGCAAAAAGATACAATAAAAAGGAACTGTGATGTTGGAGAAGACTCTAGACAGTCCATTGGACTGTAAAGATATCAAACTAGTCAATCCTAAAGGAAATCATTTCTGAATATTCTTTGGAAGGACTGATGCTGAAGCTGAAACTCCAATATTTTGGCCACCTGATATGAAAAGCACACTCATTAGGAAAGACCCTGATACTGGAAAGATTGAAAGCAGGAGGAGAAGGGGACAACAGAGGATGAAATGGTTGGATGGCATCACTGACTCAATGGATATGAGTTTGGGCGTACTCTGGGAGTTGGCGATGGACAGGGAGGCCTGGCATGCTACAGTCCATGGGGTCACAAAGTTCATGGGGTTGGACTGAGCAATTGAACCACATATTATATCTTAAGGCAGATTCTTACACCACTGGCATTTCAACACTGTTACCTTGGCACAGTTTAATAGATCCTCAAACAACTTTGAATGAATAAATGAATAAGTGAATCGATTAAAGCATTTTTTAAGTCATCACCTCATTTGATAGCATCACAGAGATTTTGAGCTTAACATTTAAAGAGGAAAAAAAATCAAATCAACTCTTCAAATTAAGAATGTTAGTTTAAGCGACTTGTGAATTTTAAGTTGTGAAGAAAGGGCTAGATGACAACTGCTTTGATTCAAAATATTTTCCTCTTTCCATTTTTACTCTGAGATTTTCTGGGACAACAACTGACTAGGCTTTCTCAGTTTACAGTCAGGGGAGGAGTGAGCCAGTCACCTGATTATTTTGAACAGTCCAGAATTCTACAGTCTCCTTCCTAGGAATGTGTTCTACTTCCTTAGAGCCCTATAACTCATCAACTTCCCAATATTTGATAATTTCATGATGTCTCTTTCAGAAGATGCCAGTAAAAGGATTGCCATTTTCAGCATCGATGATCTTAAAGGGAGGAGAAAAAGACATTTGTCAATGGAGAGTATGCAGTTTGATCCAGGCGTTTTACATATGCTATCTGTGTAATATACCTTAATTACCTTTATATGAAATACTCAGGCATACACATACACACACACACACACACACAATAAAAATTCCTCACCACCGTTCAGAATACTTATAAAATATGATGTATGATGTAGAAATATCTACCTATGGTCACTTCAACCCCACCAGACCTCCATTTCAGTCTAGATTCTTCTAAACTTCAGATAGAGTTCCCTCCATTAATCTCTGTTTCTGTTTCTTTATATTATCAGCTAAAACAACATAGAAGAATGTTATACATAACACATTTTTCCACTTAATTATACATCCTTTACACCTGCATGGATTTTTTTGTTTGTTTAATTCAGCCGTGGAGAGAACATATGATTATACTGAACACATAATATACCCAAAATATGATATTAAAGATCAGTCATCTCAAAATATTGCCCAAGACCACAGAATAAATAGTAGAGTCAGAGTATAGACTCAATTATACCATATTCTACAGTCCTTGAAGTATTGAGTCTTTCTCAGAGAAGAAAGAACAACCTCACCTGCCACCTTCATTGTTTCACAGTCTGCTGATTAGCATCATATATACTAAACTTGTCTAGTGTTTGGAATACTCCATCAAACTTGTGGGTCTTCCTAAATTCCACTTATTGTTGACCCACTTCAAAAGCTGAAGTTGTGAACATTCAGAGGCAGCTCAGGACTAGTCAGAATTGACACAATCTCCAATATAGCCATAGTGATGTTGGAGAGATACTTGTGGCCCTGTTGTTGGCATCTGGGCAATTCCAGAACTAATCATTGTTCACTTGGTGCTGGGTTAGCTCTATGGCAATAACATCTGAAATACATCATATGCTTTACTGCTATGTAACAATTCTAGGGTTGAACTGTTCGTGTGGAATCTATCCATCAATCAATTATTGACTGCACCCCATCCCAGATAATCTCTTTGTCTATGTTTTCCTCTCTGCTTCGAGTTTATTACTCTGGAATTCTTTGTTTTAGATATCTCTTTCTGACTTCTACTTTGTCTCAATCCTTTATTCTCTGCCTAAGTGACTCTCCAAGGCTTACCCTAACCAGCTGGACTCTTAGCTTCCAGTGTGCTGGGTTTTAGCTTCCCTATAGCTCTAGTCAAGATGTATTTTACTGCAAGCCTTGACCTTGCAAGAATCAGAGCAGAAAGGTTAACCTCATGCCATGCCTCTCATATTGACCCTAGGTATTCCCAATAGAAGAGGGAAAGTAAATTTTTTTCTAGTTTTTGCTGAGTGAGTTGAGTTGGGAATTGAAGTTGTGAAAGTTTAACAGGTGTGTTTTTATTTACCATCTCTAAAGATCCCCATCCTTTCCAGCTCTATTTGTTCTTTTTTTCTTTTTCAACTGCTGGGTTACTCAGTGAATATATCAAACTTTACTTGGTTACAGTAGTTGGTCTGAAGTACACTTAAATATAAATGCATTAAAGTTAGGGAGAGGGTGAGAAAAACATAAAAAAAGCAACTTACAAAAATGGTGGAAGGGGAAGGAAGAAAAACTGAAAAACCAAAGCTATGAAAGTTGAATCTACATTTCCTGGCTGAGAAAAAAGACACTTGATGTGTCATGAAGTGCTAATCTTTATTAGGAAGAAACAGACGATTCATATTTTAAATAGGCTATACTTTGATTTGATTTTCATTCTGAATAATGGATATGCTAGTAGGTATACAGAAGTCATTTAGAACAAAAATAATGAAAATATTTTCAATAGTTTTATCCTTCTTTCCCCTCAAAATAAAAATACTCCTACTTTCCATGTATGATAAATATTTTTTTTTTCACATTGAAACTCTATACATTTTGAGAAAATGCTTTGAATATTGTTTTGTAAAACAGTTACAGAAAACAATTCCAGAAAACATCTACTTCTGCCCCACTGACTATGCTAAAGTCTTTGCTATGTGAGTCACAACGAACTGTGGAAAAGTTTTCAAGAGATAAAAATACCGAACTACCTTATCTGCATCCTAAGAAACCTGTATCAGGTCAAGAAGCAACAGAAATGGGCATAGAAAAATTGACTGATTTCAAACTGGGAAAGGAGTACATCAAGGATGTATTTTGAAAAAAAAAAAAAGGATGTATTTTGTCACCCTGCTTGTTCAACTTCTATGCAGAGTACATCATGTGAAATGCCAGGCTGTCTGAAGCACAAGCTGGAATCAAGATTGGAGAGAGAAATATCAATAACTTCAGATATGCAGATGACACCAACCTTATGACAGAAAGTGAAGAGGAGCCAAATAATCTTTTAATGAAAGTAAAAAGTAAAAGAGGGAAGCACAAAAGCTGGATTAAAATTCAATATTAAAAAAAAAAAAAAACAACTAAGATTATGGTATCTGGTTCCATCACTTCATAGCAAATAGTTGTGAAAACAGTTGAAACACTGACAGACTTTATTTTCCTGGACTCCAAAATCACTGGATGGTACTGCAGTCATGAAATTAAAAGATGCTTGCTCCCAGAAGAAAAGCTATGACCAAAAGAGACAGCATATTAAAAAGCAGAGACATTATTTGTCAACAAAGGTCTGTCTATCAAAGTTCTGGCTTTTCCAGTAGTCAGGTATGGATGTGAAAGTTAGACATAAAGAAGGCTGAAGTCTGAAGAATTGATTCCTCTTTTTTTTAATTTAATTCAAATTTACTTATTTTAATTGGAGGCTAATTACTTTACAATATTGTATTGGTTTTACCAGCAGTTCAGTTCAGTCGCTCAGTTGTGTCTGACTCTGCGACCCCATACATCGCAGGCCGCCAGACCTCCCTGTCCATCACCATCTCCCGGAGTTCACTCAGACTCATGTCCATCGAGTCAGTGATGCCATCCAGCCATCCCATTCTCGGTTGTCCCTTTCTCCTACTGCTCCCAATCCCTCCCAGCATCAAAGTCTTTTCCAATGAGTCAACTCTTCGCATGAGGTGGCCAAAGTACTGGAGTTTCAGCTTTAGCATCATTCCTTCCAAAGAAATCACAGGGCTGATTTCCTTAAGAATGGATGGGTTGGATATCCTTGCAGTTCAAGGGACTCTCAAGAGTCTTCTCCAACACCACAGTTCAAAAGCAACAATTCTTCGGTGCTCAGCCTTCTTCACAGTCCAACTCTCACACCATACATGACCACAGGAAAAACCAGAGTCTTAACTAGATGGACCTTAGTCGTCAAAGTAATGTCTCTGCTTTTGAATATGCTATCTAGGTTGGTCATAACTTTTCTTCCAAGGAGTAATCGTCTTTTAATTTCATGGCTGCAGTCACCATCTGCAGTGATTTTGGAGCCCAAAAAAATAAAGTCTGACACTATTTCCACTGTTTTCCCATCTATTTCCCATGAAGTGATGGGACCAAATACCATGATCTTTGTTTTCTGAAAATTGAGCTTTAAGCCAACCTTTTCACTCTCCACTTTCACTTTCATCAAGAGGCTTTTTAGTTCTTCTTCACTTTCTGCCATAAGGGTGGTGTCATTTGCAAATCTGAGGTTATTGAGATGTCTCCCAGCAATCTTGATTCCAGCTTCTGTCTCTTCCAGTCCAGTGTTTCTCATGATGCACTCTGCATATAAGTTAAATAAGCAGGGTGACAATATACAGCCTTGACACACTCCTTTTCCTATTTGGAACCAGTCTGTTGTTCCATGTCCAGTTCTAACTGTTGCTTCATGACCTGCATAAAAATTTCTCAAGAGGCAGGTCAGGTGGTCTGGTATTCCCATCTCTTTCAGAATTTTCCACAGTTTATTGTGATCCACACAGTTAAAGGCTTTGGCATAGTCAATAAAGCAGAAATATATGTTTTCCTGGAAATTTCTTGCTTTTTCGATGATCCAGCAGATGTTGACAGTTTGATGTCTGATTCCTCTGCCTTTTCTAAAACCAGCTTGAACATCTGGAAGTTCACAGTTCACATATTGCTAAAGCCTGGCTTGGAGAATTTTGAGCATTACTTTACTAGCATGTGAGATGAGTGTAGTCGTGCATAGTTTGAGCATTCTTTGGCATTGCCTTTCTTTGGGATTGGAATAAAAACTGACCTTTTCCAGTCCTGTGGCTACTGCTGAGTTTTCCAAATTTGCTGGCATATTGACTGCAGAACTTTCACAGCATCGTCTTTCAGTATTTGAAAGAGCTCCACTGGAATTCCATCACCTCCACTAGCTTTGACTGTAGTGGTGCTTTCTATAGCCCATTTAACTTCACATTCCAGGATGTCTGGCTCTAGGTGATTGATCACACCATCGTGATTATCCGGGTCATGAAGATCTTTTTGTGCCATTCTTCTGTGTATTCTTGCCACCTCTTCTTAATATCTTCTGCTTCTGTTAGGTCCATACCATTTCTGTCCTTTATCAAGCCAGTCTTGGCATGAAATGTTCCCTTGGTATCTCTAATTTTATTGAACAGATCTCTAGTCTTTCCCATTCTGTTCTTTTCCTCTATTTCTTTGCACTGATTGCTGAAGGCTTTCTTATCTCTTCTTGCTGTTCTTTGGAACTCTGCATTCAGATGCTTATATCTTTCCTTTTCTTCTTGATTTTTCGCTTCTCTTCTTTTCATAGCTATTTGTAAGGCCTCCCCAGACAGCCATTTTGCTTTTTTGCATTTCTTTTCCATGGGGACGGTCTTAATCCCTGTCTCCTGTACAATGTCACAAACCTCATTCCATAGTTCATCAGGCACTCTATCTATCAGATCTAGGGCCTTAGATCTGTTTCTCACTTTCACTGTATAATCAGAAGGGATTTGATTTAAGTCATACCTGAGTAGTCTAGCAGTTTTCCCTACTTTCTTTAAGTCTGAATTTGGCAATAAGGAGTTCATGATCTTAGCCACAGTCAGCTCCTGGTCTTGTTTTTGTTGCCTGTATAGAGCTTCTCCATCTTGGCTGCAAAGAATATAATCAATCTGATTTCGGTGTTGATCATCTGGTGATGTCATGTGTAGAGTCTTCTCTTGTGTTGTTCGACAAGGGTGTCTGCTATGACCATTGCATTTTCTTGGCAAAACTCTACTAGTCTTTGCCCTGCTTCACTCTGCATTCCAAGGCCAAATGTGCCTGTTACTCCAGGTGTTTCTTGACTTCCTACTTTTGCATTCCAGTCCTCTATAATGAAAATGACATCTTTTTTTGGTGTTAGTTCTAAAAGATCTTGTAAGTCTTAAACACATGTAAGAATTAAAGATTTTAAAATTTAAAAAAAATAATAATAAATAAATAAATAAATAAAACCGTTCAACTTCAGCTTCTTCAGCGTTACTGGTTGGAACATAGACTTGGATAACTGTGATATTGAATGGTTTGCCTTGGAGACGAACAGAGATCATATTGTCTTTTTTGAGATTGCATCCAAGTACCGCATTTTGAACTCTTTTGTTGATTATGATAGCTACTCCATTTCTTCTGAGGGATTCCTGCTGCAGTAGTAGATATAATGGTCATCTGAGCTAAATTCACCCATTCCAGTCCATTTTAGTTTGCTGATTCCTACAATGTCGACATTCACTCTTGCCATATTTTATTTGACCACTTCTTATTTGTCTTGATTCGTGGACCTGACATTCCAGGTTCCTATGCAATATTGCTCTTTACACCAGTCACATCCACTGCTGGGTACTGTTTTTGCTTTGGCTCCATCCCTTCATTCTTTCTGGAGTTATTTCTCCACTGATCTCCAGTAGCCTGTTGGGCACCTACTGATCTGAGGAGTTCCTCTTTCAGTATCCTATCATGTTGCCTTTCCATAGTGTTCACGGGGTTCTCAAGGCAAGAATACTGAAGTGGCTTGCCATTCCCTTGTCCAGTGGAACACATTTTGTGAACATCTCCAACATGACCAGCCCATCTTGGGTTGCCCTGCGGGCATGGCTTAGTTTCATTGAGTTAGACAAGGCTGCGATCCTAGTGTGATTAGATTGGCTAGTTTTCTTTGAGTATGGTTTCAATGTGTCTGCCTTCTGATGTCCTCCTGCAACACCTACCATCTTACTTGGCTTTCTCTTACCTTAGACGTGGGTATCTCTTCATGGCTGCTCCAGCAAAGTGCAGCCACTACTCCTTACATTAGATGAAGGGTATCTCCTCACTGTCACCCTTCTTGCCCTTCAGCGTGGGATAGCTCCTCTAGGCCCTCCTGCACCCACACAGCCATGGCTTCTTGGACATGGGGTTTCTCCCAGCCACCTTCCCTGGCCTTGGGCGCAGGGTGGTTCCTCCCAGCCGCCCCTGGCCTCGGACGAGGGGTAGCTCCTCCCAGCCACTGCCCCTGACCTCGGACGCAGGGTAGCTCCTCTTGGCTGTTCCTTTGTTGTGGCACACCTGGCACTCTTGGCTGCTGCCCGTGACCTCCCATACATCAACATGAATCTGCCACGAGTGTACACGTGTTCCCAATTCTGAACCCCTTCCCACCTCCCTCCCCATACCATCTCTCTGAGCTGTGGTTTTGGAGAAAGATTAAGGCAGGGGGAGAAGCGTTGACAGAGGACGAGATGGTTTGATGTCATCACCAACTCAGTGGACATAAATTTGAGCAAGCTCCGGGAGATGGTGAAGGACAGGGAAGCCTGGTGTGCTGCAGTCCATGAGGTCACAAAGAGTTGGACAGGACTGAATGACTGAACAACAGCTTTCTTGTGTCCAAAGTACCAGTCCCTTGAAGATGAAGCTCAGAAGTCTCAATTATTAATACTCTATTTTCTTGTTGCTATAGAATGGTTAGAATTCTACTATTATGACTCTAGTTTCAAGGCCTGCTGTTGTAACTTAAAGTTTCACCTCAAATAATTCCCACTGTTTATCTCTTCTACATCCACCAAATTAAGAATATGTATTTACGGTTCATATTTCATGGATGAATTTGATTCTATACTTGTTCTTCTCACTGACACTAATGGATATCATTATTTTTATCACCATAGATTTTCAAAGAGAAAGACAGGATGATAACTCCCTTGGGGATACAGTCAGTTAAGAGTAGTTCATTCCAGATGGTTTTCAGCATCATATTTCTTTATATACACTCATGCAGTTAGTTCTTCCAGGACATTTTGATACCTTTAGAAGAGCACCCAGGTTCTCCCTCTTTCTCTCTAATCCCAGTTTTTAACATTCATTTAACCCAGTGTAGGGCCTAGCCTTCTGGCCCTGACTCTCTCCATGTGGTAATATTTAACTCAGAAACCATCTTTACTTTGCCTTGTATATGGATCCTGGCTGGACAAACCTGAGTCCTTCAGAAAGACTTGCAGGTAGACCAAGAAGAGTTTGTATCCTTTCTTTTCTTTCATTTCCTATGACATTTCCTCATCATTCTCTCAGGAAACTTCAAACTTTACATATTAATAGTTTATATATTTGAATGAAAAGAAGTACTATCTCACTACTCAGCACAGAGACCCACATATTCAATAGTTTATGTCTAAATAAGACACAGACATGAACCTCAAGAAGGTCGTGGTCTTGTAGGGAAAATAACTATTCAAATAGATATTTATAAAAGATCATAATGCCATGGAGAGATGTGGCAATAACAAGACAATACTGTGAAAGCCTGTGGAAACGATATTGCTTGAAATAAACACGGCAAAGCACAAGTTTAAATTGATTATCTCTATCTGTTTTGGACCAATCCAGATTGTCTAGAATAAGCACAGAGTGTGAAGTCAGAAAGTTCTTACTCTTTCAAATTGAATCTGAAAATAATATGTCCACACTCCCATATTTGCAGATACTTCCAAATTGAAATTATACCACCTCCATGAAAATTAAAGTCATCACAGGTCAAGACTTGTCTCAGAAATTTTTGTTGAGAAGTTGCCCAAAACAGAATAATATTAGATCCTGAATTTTCCTTTATAAAGGAAAAAAAATTATATGACTCAATAAAAATCTTCCCTAAAGAACAGAATTACTGTATTTCAGCAACAATCTGTTATTTTGCTGTTATTTTGAGTTAATTAAAATTCAAGGGATACTAAATTCTACACTCCTCCCATATTTCTCTGTTGTGTTTACTATGCAATTTGTGTTACCTAGCCTGAAAAATATTTTGTTTGAACCCATATTATAGCCTTTGAATGATGAGGGTTTTTTAGCTTTTAAAGATCAATGTTCAAATTTCCCAATACATTTCAAAAATAAAAATAAAAACAACAACAACAACATACAGTATCATCATTAAGCATTTTTATGCCAAAAATAAATTCAATTAAACCCAAATGCAGTACAAGATGAAGAGAAAGAGTAAGTGGTAGAGAAGACCAATAATAATCCTCACTTTATAGCTGAAAAGTTGAAAAGTTTTGGGTATAAATTACAACATTTTCTCAGTGTTTGCAAGCAACAGCTAGAGTTCTATCCATGAATGAACCAAGTCTTTATTTTGTTGTTGTTGTTGTGTGTGTGTGTGTGTGTGTGTGTTTTTCTGTTTCCAGGCTTATTGTTTTATTTAAGATCTCCAGGATCTCATTTCTATATGTAGATACTGTCCCAAGCACTTTTCACATATGAAATCCTCATATCTAGAGTATGAGGTGATATGATAAAAATCTCCATTTCACAGTTGAGGAAAATGAGGAACAGAGTATCTCTACTTGGCAGAATAAAGATTCAAATCTATGCTGCCTAGTATAGCAGTCCACCTCTTAGCCACTATACTATGTTGTCTCTTCTCACTGTGTTAGATGTTTCAACCATACCTATGTTGTAGAACATATGAGATATTTTAAAAATTTCTGGCCTCAATTCAGATAAGTTAAAATCAAGAATCTGTGGAGTTAGACAAACACATGTAAATATTTTCAAAGCTCTACTCTTGATTTTAATGGACAGCCAGATTTAAGAACCTCTGTGTTCGAGGGAACTTCAGCAGAAAACATTGCACTAAAATAAAGAAGTGTGTAATTAGATGATCCAGGGTTAGTCCTTATACCTAATAGGAGAGTAGTTATGAAGCTCAGGTGGCTGCGAGCCGGCGCACTTAAGCGCGCATGGCTGTGAGCCGGTGCACTTAAGTGTGGCCAAGAGGACCTACCCTGCATCCTAGATCGGGGCAGCGGCCTAGAGTGCCAGGTTGCAATGGCTCAGGAATGGTCGAGAGGAGCTACCCTGCGTCCGAGGTCAGTGGTGCCCGGGAGGAGACACCCCACGTCCAAAGTCAGGGGCTGCCTGGAGAAGCCACCTCGCACCCGAGGCCAGGGAGGGTGACCCTGAGGAGCCACCCTGAGCCAGAGGCCAGGGGCGGCAGCTGGGAGGAGCCATCCACACCCGAGACCAGTGCTGGTGGCAGGGAGGAGCAACCTGAGGAGTGTTGGCTGCACAGGCACAAGAGGGCATAGAGGAGCTATCCCACATTGAAGGTCAGGAACAGCGGCGGTAAGGAGATACCCCTTGTTCAAGGTAAGGAGCAGCGGCTGTGCCTTGCTGGAGCAGCCATGAAGAGATACCCCACGCCCAAGGTAAGAGAAACCCAAGTAAGATGGTAGGTGTTGCAAGAGGGCATCAGACGGCAGACACACTGAAACCATACTCAAAGAAAACTAATCAATCTAATCACACTAGGACCACAGTCTTGTCTAACTCAGTGAAATTAAGCCATGCCTGCGGGGCAACCCAAGATGGTGGGGTCATGGTGGAGATGTCTGGCAGAATGTGTTCCACTGGACAAGGGAATGGCAAGCCACTTCAGTATTCTTGCCTTGAGAACCCCATGAACACTATGAAAAGGCCACATGATAGATACCAAAAGAGGAACTCCCCAGGTCATTAGATGCCCAATATGCTACTGGAGATCAATGGAGAAATAACTCCAGAAAGAATGAAGGGATGGAGCCAAAACAAAAACAATACCACGTTGTGCATGTGACTGGTGATAGAAGCAAGATCCGATGCTGTAAAAAGCAATATTGCATAGGAATATGGAATGTCAGGTCCATGAATCAAGACAAATTGAAAGTGGTCAAACAAGAGATGGCAAGGGTGAACGTCAACATTTTAGGAATCAGCGAACTAAAATGGACTGGAATGGGTGAATTTAACTCAGATGACCATTATATCTACTACTGCAGCAGGAATCCCTCAGAAGAAATGGAGTAGCCATCATAAACAACAAAAGAGTTCAAATTGCGGTACTTGGATGCAATCTCAAAAAAGACAATATGATCTTTGTTTGTCTCCAAGGCAAACCATTCAATATCACAGTTATCCAAGTCTATGTTCCAACCAGTAACGCTGAAGAAACTGAAGTTGAACAGTTTTATGAAGGCCTATAAGACCTTTTAGAACTGATACCCAAAAAACATGTCCTTTTCATTATAGAGGACTGAAATGCAAAAGTAGGAAGTCAAGAAACACCTGGAGTAATAGGAAAATTTGGCCTTGGAATGCGGAATGAAGCAGGGCAAAGACTAATAGAGTTTTGCAAAGAAAATGCAATGGTCATAGCAAACACCCTTTTGCAACAGCAGAAGAGATCACTCAACACATGGACATCACCAGATAGTCAACACCAAAATCAGATTGGTTATATTCTTTGCAGCCAAAGGAGAAACTCTATACAGTCAACAAAAACAAGACCAGGAGCTGACTGTGGCTCAGATCATGAACTCCTTATTGCCAAATTCAGACTCAAATTGAAGAAAGTAGAGAAAACCGCTAGACCATTCAGGTATGACCGAAATCAAATTCCTTCTGATTATACAGTGTAAGTGATAAATAGATTTAAGGGCCTAGATCTGATAGATAGAGTGCCTGAAGAACTATGGAATGAGTTTCGTGACATTGTACAGGAGACAGGGATCAAGACCATCCCCATGGGAAAGAAATGCAAAAAAGGAAAATGGCTGTCTGGGGAGGCCTTACAAATAGCTGTGAAAACTGTCTTTTCAGCTTGCTTATATTTTCCTTTGTTGTGCAGAAGCTTTTAATTTTAATTAGATCCCATTTGTTTATTTTTGCTTTTATTTCCAGAATTCTGGAAGGTGGATCATGGAGGATCCTGCTGTGATTTAAAACAACCTAGATGTCCATCAGCAGATGAATGGATAAGAAAGCTGTGGTACGTATACACAATGGAGTATTACTCAGCTGTTAAAAAGAATACATTTGAATCAGTTCTGATGAGATGGATGAAACTGGAGCCGACTATACAGAGTGAAGTGAGCCAGAAAGAAAAACACCAATACAGTATACAAACACATATATATGGAATTTAGAAAGATGGCAAGGATAACCCTGTATGCAAGACAGCAAGAAAGACACAGATGTGTAGAGCGGACTTTTGGACTCAGAGGGAGAGGGAGAGGGTAGGATGATATGGGAGAATGGCATTGAAACATGTATACGATCATGTAAGAATCGAATCACCAGTCTATGTTCAATGCAGGATACAGCATGCTTGGGGCTGGTGCATGGGGATGACCCAGAGGGATGTTGTGGGGAGGGAGGTGGGAGGGGGGTTCATGTTTGGGATCGCATGTACACCCGTGGTGGATTCATGTCAATATATGGCAAAACCAATACATATTGTAAGGTAAAATAAAGTAAAAATTAAAAAAAAAAATAGCTGTGAAAAGAAGAGAGGCAAAAAGCAAAGGAGAAAAGGAAAGATATAAGCATCTGAATTCAGAGTTCCAAAGAATAGGAAGAAGAGATAAAAAAGCCTTCTTCAGCGATCTATGCAAAGAAATAGAGGAAAACAACAGAATGGGAAAGACTAGAGATCTCTTCAAGAAAATTAGAGACACCAAGGGAACATTTCATGCAAAGATGGGCTCGATAAAGGACAGAAATGTTATGGACCTAACAGAAACAGAAGATATTAAGAAGAAGTGGCAAGAATACACAGAAGAACTGTGCAAAAAAGATCTTCATGACCCAGATAATCATGATGATGTGATCACTCATCTAGAGCCAGTCATCTTGGAATGTAAAGTCAAGTGGCCCTTAGAAAGGATCACTATGAACAAAGTTAGTGGAGGTGATGGAATTCCAGTTGAGCTGTTTCAAATCCTGAAAGATGATGCTGTGAAAGTGCTGCACTCAGTATGCCAGCAAATTTGGAAAACTCCGCAGTGACCACAGGACTGGAAAAGATCAGTTTTCATTCCAATTCCAAAGAAAGTCAATGCAAAAGAATGCTTAAACTACCACAAAATTGCACTCATCTCATATGCTAGTAAAGTAATGCTCAAAATTTTCCAAGCGAGGCTTCAACAATACATGAACTGTGAACACCCTGATGTTCAAGCTGGTTTTAGAAAAGGCAGAGGAACCAGAGATCAAATTGCCAAGATCCACTGGATCATGGAAAAAGCAAGAGAGTTCCAGAAAAGCATCTATTTCTGCTTTACTGACTGTGCCAAAGCCTTTGACTGTGTGGATCACAATAAACTGTGGAAAATTCTGAGAGAGATGGGAATACCAGACCACCTAACCTGCCTCTTGAGAAATCTGTATGCAGGTCAGGAAGCTACAGGTAGAACTGGACATGGAACAACAGACTGGTTCCAAATAGGAAAAGGAGTATGTCAAGGCTGTATATTGTCACCCTGCTTATTTAACTTATATGCAGAGTACATCATGAGAAACGCTGGACTGGAAGAAACACAAGCTGGAATCAAGATTGCCAGGAGAAATATCAATAACCTCAGATATGAAGATGACACTACCCTTTTGGCAGAAAGTGAAGAGGAGCTAAAAAGCCTCTTGATGAAAGTGGAAGAGGAAAGTGAAAATGTTGGCTTAACGCTCAACATTCAGAAAACGAAGATCATGGCATCCAGTCCCATCACTTCATGGGAAATAGATGGGGAAACAGTGGAAACAGTCTCAGACTTTATTTTTTTGTGCTCCAAAATCACCGCAGATGGTGACTGCAGCCATAAAATTAAAAGACGCTTACTCCTTGGAAGAAAAGTTATGACCCACCTAGATAGCATATTGAAAAGCAAAGACATTGCTTTGCCGACTAAGGTCCGTCTAGTCAAGGCCCTGGTTTTTCCTGTGGTCATGTATGGATGTGAGAGTTGGACTATGAAGAAGGCTGAGCCCAAAGAAGTATGCTTTTGAACTGTGGTGTTTGAGAAGACTCTTTAGAGTCCCTTGGACTGCAAGGAGATCCAACCAGTCCCTTCTGAAGGAGATCAACCCTGGGATTTCTTTGGAAGGAATGACTCTAAAGCTGAAACTCCAGTACTTTGGCCACCTCATGTGAAAAGTCGACTCATTGGAAAAGACAGTGATGCTGGGAGGGATTATGGGAAGGAGGAGAAGGGTACGACAGAGGATGAGATTGCTGGATGGCATCATGGACTCGATGGATGTAAGTCTGAGTGAACTCCGGGAGTTGGTGATGGACAGGGAGGCCTGGCGTGCTGCGATTCATGGGGTTGCAAAGAGTCAGACACAACTGAGTGACCAAACTGAACTGAACTATGAGGAAATCACCTTTCTTGATATGTTTTGGTTTTCTCATTATCAACTTGGATGTAATAATAATGATACATCATATCTACTTTATGAGTTTGCCCTGGAGCTAATATTTAACTCTTTCATCATATTTACGGAAATGTGTTCATCAAGAAGAACCTCTTCCATGCGTCTCATGGGAAAACTAGCAGATATCGAGAAGATTTGAGCTACAATAACTTGATGGGATATGGTAGCTTAAGAGGATTAGGTAAGCTGATGATTTATGTTCATCTTTTTTCTATTTTGAGTGTTTCCCTGGTGGCTCAGTGGTAAAGCATCTGCCTGCTAATGTGGGAGACCCGAGTTTGATCCCTGGGTCAGGAAGATTCCCTGGAGAAGGAAATTACACCCACTCCAGTACACTTTCCTGGAGAATTCTGTTTATGAAAAGCCTTGTGGAATACAGTCCATGGGGTCACAGAGTTGGACATGACTGAGTTCACTTTCTTCTTTCTTTCTATTCTCTTTTTTATATTATATTGTTTCATGGTGTCTAGAAGATCTGAAGTTATTCCTGGAGTGGTTATTTAGGAGGCCATGAATGTTGATTCATAACTCTCAGTTGCACGTTTCAATTTTTATTTTATTTTAAATATATTTTTTAATATCATTAAATTTTTTAAGAGTTAATGTGGAGGTTCAGATCATAAAGAATCTGCCTGCAATGCAGGAGACCAGGTTTCAATCCTAAATTTGGGAAAATCCCCCAGAGAAGGAAATGGCAACCTATTCCAGTATTCTTCCCTGGAGAATTCTATGTTTGAAAATACTTCTGGGATACAGTCCATGGGGTCACAAAGGGTTGGACACAACTGACAAACACCTGTAATATCTATAACTAAAATTTGAGTATAATTTGTTTGCACCAAACACTGGTTAAGCAGTTGACACATAATAGTCAATTAAATATTTATATTGTCTCTATGAAATAATTATATATTTCTTTCAAATTTATCAAATTTTATCATTTTACCATCTAGGAAATTGGGACATATAGTGTTTTCCGGCACTGGATACTGGTCCCCCCCCCCCCTTATCTTGTAACATTTATAGAACCAGTTTAAGCACGTTAACACATTTAAGGTTTTTCTTACAACAGTATATTAGTTCTGTACCCAACATCTGGATTAATCAGCATTTGCTACTATAATGCTGCATAAATAAAAATAAAGCCAAACAAAACTTCAATTCAGTTCAGTTTAGTTCAGCCGCTCATTCGTGTCCGACTCTGTGACCCCATGAATCGCAGCATGCCAGGCCTCCCTGTCCATCACCAACTCCCAGAGTTCACTCAAACTCATGTCCATCGAGTCAGTGATGCCATCCAGCCATCCCATCCTCTGTCATCCCCTTCTCCTCCTGCTCCCACTCCCTACCAGCATCAGAGTCTTTCCCAAGGAGTCAACATTTCGCATGAGGTGGCCAAAGTATTCGAATTTCAGCTTTAGCATTGTTCCTTCCAAAGAACACCCAGGGCTGATCTCCTTGAGAATGGACTCGTCTCCTTGCAGTCCAAGGGACTCTCAAGAGTCTTCTCCAACACCACAGTTCAAAAGCATCAATTCTTCTGCACTCAGCTTTCTTCACAGTCGACCTCTCACATCCATACATGACTACTGGAGAAACCATACCTTTGACTAGATGGACCTTTGTTGACAAAGTAGTGTCTCTGCTTTTCAATATGCTATCTAGGTTGATCATAACTTTTCTTCCAAGGAGTAAGTGTCTTTTAATTTCATGGCTGCAGTCACCATCTGCAGTGATTTTGGAGCCTAAAAATTAAAGTCTGAGACTGTTTCGACTGTTTCCCCATCTATTTGCTAGGAAGTGATGGGACTGGATGCCATGATCTTCGTTTTCTGAATGTTAAGCTTTATGCCAACTTTTTCACTCCTCTTTCACTTTCGTCAAGAGGCTTTTTAGTTCTTCTTGATTTCTGCCATAAGGGTGGTGTCATCTGCATATCTTAGCTTATTGATATTTCTCCTGGCAATCTTGATTCCAGCTTGTGCTTCTTCCAGCCCAGCGTTTCTCATGATGTACTCTGCATAAAAGTTAAATAAGCAGGGTGACAATATACAGCCTTGAAATACTCCTTTTCCTATTTGGAAGCAGTCAGTTTTTCCATGTCCAATTCTACCTGTTGCTTCCTGACTTGCATACAGGTTTCTCAAGAGGCAGGTCAGGTTGTCTGTTATTTCTTCTTATTTCAGAATTTTCCACAGTTTACTGTGATCCACACAGTCAAAGGCTTTGGCATAGTCAATAAAGCAGAAATAGATGTTTTTTCTGGAACTCTCTTGCTTTTTTTAATAATCCAGCGGATGTTGGCAATTTGATCTCTGGTTCCTCTGCCTTTTCTACAACCAGCTTGGATATATATTAACTGTTTTGTTTTTGTTTTCACTCATGTAACTGCAGCTTGAGTGTGAGTCATGTGAATTGGTTGAATTTGGCTGTTTGGCTCCCAGCCAAGGATAGGATCATCTGAATTTCATATGTCTCATTCTTCTGTTGCAATGGTTTACTTGGGACATGTTCTTACAATAGAAATAAAGAGGAGGTGAGAACAGAATAGCAGTGACTTTTAAGACTTGAACTCAAGCTGGTCCACTGTCACTTTTTATACCTCGTTGATCAGACATTGATGAGAAGGAATGTATTCTCCATCTCTTGTAGGAGGAGTTGCAAAATCAAATAAAAAAGGGTAGAGATTCATGAAATGGTAACAAATTATGATCAATGATATACAGTCCCTTTCAGTTAATGAGTCACATATCTAATATTTGAAAGTGAAATTTCTCTTAATACAGAATTATGTGTCTTGTGAATTTTTTCCACTGATAATCTAATAATGATAATTTTTAAATATTGTGGGGAAAAAAAAAACAAAATGAATCTTCATAGGCTCTTGTACCCCTCTTTATCTGCTGAAGTTAGAATTAAGAATTGCATTCATTTTAACTAATTTATAGGCTTCTTCAATTATGAAAAAGTTCAATTGATGATTCGCAGGATTAGCTATCTATAATAAGGTCAACATGTATGTATGTGTGTCAGAAGCAACTATACACACATATACAATTATTTTGAGGATCACAGTCTTAGTAGGTGATCTCTCCTTTTATTTAAAACAATACCCACTAATATCATCACCCGTACTTATGTGTTGAAACTCGTTTACATTGTTCAATACACAGATGGAGATAATTCTATTTGATTCTATGTCATACCAATGGAACCAACAAAATGTTCCTCCTTGACATTAAATTAATTTCCACAGAGGTTCTATTTTTTAAGTATAACTTTTTATGTACTTAAATGTTGGGTTAAAAGCCAAACATATCTGATGATCTGTAGATTTCCAAATCAGTAGCAGAGCAGAGCAAGTGATTTATTTATATTTTCACAAAGGAGTAAATCATCCCAATAATAAGTGTCAAGCTCTCTCACCTTTAATTCCTGTAAAAGAAGACACATTTGAGACGAGTTTACCAGATAGCCTGATAGAGTGTGTTTTCACATGTGACTGACTCATTTAGTTCTTATATTAAAATTTCACTTTGTTCTAAAGGATAAGCTATAGAGAAGTTTCCTGACACAAAAAGCACAGCTGACCCATAAATGACTTGGACAAAACTTTCATGTTGGTATTTGTTCATTCTATTATTTTTATGATAGACAAACAAGGGCATCATAGTAATTTGAAGTCATGGTCACCCACTTTGTCTCTTGCTTGTTCCCTAGACTGGATAATTCTTTGACTAATAAAACAAGATGTGTCTGACAGTCCTACAATAATAGAGCCTGGAAGACTCTCTGTAAAATTAAATTGAAGGATGGTTGATACAGCTCTTATTTCAGTTTTGAAAATGCTCTGTGCAAATGAAAAGAAACACAAAGTACACATGCTATAATTATATAAGATGTATGATAGAAGAGGAGTGTTTGGTTCTCTACTCAAAGGGATGAACCTCTTTGACTACCAATTTTTTGAAAGAGCTACTGTACAACAAGGGTTGTGCTTACAGTAAAACTTTATATTTTTTTAAACTTTTTTTTCTTTTTTTGGTTTGGAAAACTTTAACTGTATATGAACATGCAGGTAGTAGTGTACTGAACTTCCATGGACCTATCATTCATCTTTAATTCATGGTTAATCTTGTTTCATATTTACTTCCATCTACTTCTGACCCAGAATATTTTAAGAAAATCAAAGACATCATATTATTTCATCCATAAATATTTCTATAGGTATTATCAAAATTAAATACTCTTATTAAATTAACTATAACATTTATTATAGTTAACATGGCCAAAGTGATTTCTTAGTGTCTTCAAATATCCAGTCAGCATTCAAATTTCCCAAATTACCATAAACATGTGCACATGGCTGTGCATGGAAGAACACCATTCTCTCAACCCTGCCCCCCAAACACATATACACATTTCTCTTGCTTAGCATGATTCCAAAAAGGTCATTTATTGTGATTGAATGACATATTCCATAAGTATCTTTTAAATTATAGGTTCTTCCTCTCTTTCATTTGCAAAATTGGATTGTCCAATAGTATCCCCAATATGAATTGTATCAATTACCTCTCTGTGATATTGATTAATGTTTTTATTTGTTTCTTACATTTTCTTGAGATTAGCAGTTAGATCTTGAGGCTTGACCAGTTTTGTTTTGATTGTGTGTGTGTGTATGTGTATATTTGGTTATTTCATTCAAGGGGAACATAATGCTAGCCCTTGGTGAGCAGCCACTGATGATCATTGTCTAGCCCTAGTTTTTCATTAAGGGTGGAAAAATGGTGCTTGTCCAATACAATCCTGCCATGCTTCTCTTGAAACAATTCTCTAAGGAAAACTTCTGTTCAACATTTTTGATTAGAAATTTTTATAGAAAATCAAGGTAGATATTTTATTTTTTAACTTTTACTTACTGTTTTTTTTTTTAAAGTTGCTTTCCTTGCATATACCAATAGATATACTCATAAGTTTTTCTTTTATTTATTCTGTTACTTATTCAAAGGTTAAACAGAAATGGCAAATATTATATACAGTCACTTTTCTCACCTTTCACTTAATCTTATTTTTTAAATTTTATTTTTACTTTATTTTGCTTTACAATACTGTATTGGTATTGCCATACATTGACATGAATCAGCCACGGGTGTACATAAGTTCCCAATCCTGAACCCTCCTTCCACCTCCCACCCCATATCATCTCTCTGGATCATCACTGTGCACCAGCTCCAAGTATTCCTGCATTCTGTATCGAACATAGACTGGTGATTCATTTATTCAGTTCAGTTCAGTACAGTTCAGTCGCTCAATCATGTCCGACTCTTTGTGACCCCATGAATCGCAGCACACCAGGCCTCCCTGTCCATCACCAACTCCCAGAGTTGATTCAGACTCGCGTCCATCGAGTCAGTGATACCATCTAGCCATCTCATCCTCTGCCACCCCCTTCTTCTCCTGCCCCCATTCCCTCCCAGCATCAAAGTATTTTCCAATGAGTCAACTCTTCACATGAGCTGGCCAAAGTACTGGAGTTTCAGCTTTAGCATCATTCCTTCCAAAGAAATCCCAGGGTTGATCTCCTTCAGAAGGGACTGGTTGGATCTCCTTGCAGTCCAAGGGACTTTCAAAAGTCTTCTCCAACACCACAGTTCAAAAGCATCAATTCTTCGGCGCTCAGCTTTCTTCACAGTCCAACTCTCACATCCATACATGACTACTGGAAAAACCATAGCCTTGACTAGACGAAACATAGTCAGCAAAGTAATGTCTCTGCTTTTTAATATATTATCTAGGTTGCTCACAAATTTCTTCCAAGGAGTAAGTGTTTTTTAATTTCATGGCTGCAATCACCTTCTGCAGTGATTTTGGACCCACAAAAAATAAAGTCTGACACTGTTTCCACTGTTTCCCCATCTATTTCCCATGAAGTGATGGGACCAGATGCCATGATCTTCGTTTTCTGAATGTTGAGTCTTAAGAAAAATTTTTCACTCTCCTCTTTTACTTTCATCAAGAGGCTTTTTAGTTCCTCTTCACTTTCTGCCATAAGGGTGGTGTCATCTGCATATCTGAGGTTATTGATATTTCTCCCGGCAATCTTGATTCCAGCTTGTGTTTCTTCCAGTCCAGCATTTCTCATGATGTACTCTGCATATAATTTATATAAGCAGGGTGACAATATACAGCATTGATGTACTCCTTTTCCTATTTGGAACCAGTCTGTTGTTCCATGTCCAGTTCTAACTGTTTCTTCATGACATGCATACAGATTTCTCAAGAGGCAGGTCAGGTGGTCTGGTATTCCCATCTCTTTCAGCATTTTCCAGTTTATTGTGATTCATACAGTCAAAGGCTTTAGCACTGTCAATTTAGGAGAAATAGATGTTGTTCAGGAACCCTTACTTTTTTGATGATCCACCAGATGTTGGTAATTTGATATCTGGTTCCTGTGCCTTTTCTAAAACCAGCTTGAACATCAGGAAGTTCACAGTTCACATATTACTGAAGCCTGGTTTGGAGAATTTTGAGAATTACTTTACTAGCGTGTGAGATGAGTGCAATTGTGCGGTAGCTTGAGCATTCTTTGGCATTGCCTTTCTTTGGGATTGGAATAAAAACTGACCTTTTCCAGTCCTGTGGCCACTGCTGATTTTTCCAAATTTGCTGGCATATTTAGTGCAGCACTTTCACAGCATCATCTTTTAGATTTGAAAGAGCTTCAATGGAATTCCATCACCTCCACCAGCTTTGTTTGTAGTGGTGCTTTCTAAGGCCCACTTGACTTCACATTCCAAGATGTCTGGCTCTAGATGTGTGATCACACCCTCGTAATTATCCAGGTCGTGAAGATCTTTTTTGTACCGTTTTTCAGTATATTCTTGCCGTCTCTTCTTAATATCTTCTGCTTCTGTTAGGTCCATACCATTTCTGTCCTTTATCGAGCCCATCTTTGCATGAAATGTTCCCTTGGTGTCTCTAATTTTCTTGAACAGATCTCTAGTCTTTCCCATTCTTTTCTTTCCCTCTAATTCTTTACATTGATCGCTGAAGAATTCTGCATTCAGATGCTTATATCTTTCCTTTTCTCTTTTGCTTTTCACTTCTATTCTTTTTTAAGCTATTTGTAAGGCTTCCTCAGACAGCCATTTTGCTTTTTTGCATTTCTTTTCCATGGGGATGGTCTTGATCCCTCTCTCCTGTACAATGTCATGAATTTCATTCCATAGTTCATCAGGGACTCTATCTATCAGATCTAGTCCCTTAAATCTATTTCTCACTTCCACTGTAAAATCATAAGGGATTTGATTTAGGTCATACCTGAATGGTATAGCGGTTTTCCCTACTTTCTTCAATTTGAGTCTGAATTTGATAATAAGTAGTTCATGATCTGAGCCACATGAGCTCCTGGTCTTGTTTTTGTTGACTGTATAGAGCTTCTCCATCTTTGGCTGCCAAGAATATAATCAATCTGATTTTGGTGTTGACCTTCTGGTGATGTCCATGTGTAGAGTCTTCTCTTGTGTTGTTGGAAGAGGGTGTTTCTATGACCAGTGCATTTTCTTTGCAAAACTCTGTTAGCATTTGCCCTGCTTCACTCCTCATTCCAAGGCTAAATTTGCCTGCTACTCCAGGTGTTTCTTGACTTCCTACTTTTGCATTCCAGTCCCTTATAATGAAAAGGACATCTTTTCGGGGTGTTAGATCTAAAAGGTCTTGTAGGTCTTCATAGAACTGTTCAACTTCAGCTTCTTCAGCACTACTGGTGGATTACCGTGATATTGAATGGTTTGCCTTGGAAATGAACAGAGATCATTCAGTTGTTTTTGAGATTGCATCCAAGTACTGCATTTCAGACTCTTTTGTTGACCATGATGGCTACTCCATTTCTTATAAGGGATTCCTGCCTGCAGTAGTAGATATAATGGTCATCTGAGTTAAATTCACACATTCCAGTCCATTTTAGTTCACTGATTCCTAGAATGTTGACTTTCACTCTTGCCATCTCTTGTTTGACCACTTCCAATATGCCTTAATTCATGGACCTGACATTCCAGGTTCCTATGCAATATTGTTCTTTACAGCATCGGACCTTGCTTCTATCACCAGTTGCATCTGCAGCTGAGTATTATTTTTTGTTTTGGCTCCATCCCTTCATCCTTTCTGGAGTTATGTCTCCACTGACATCCAGTAGCATATTGGGCATCTATTGACCTAGGGAGAACCTCTTTCAGTATCCTACCATTTTGCCTTTTCATACTGTTCATGGGGTTCTCAAGGCAAGAATACTGAAGTGGTTTGTCATTCCCTTCTCCAGTGGACCACATTCTGTCAGGCCTCTCCACCATGACCAGCCCATCTTGGGTTGTCCTGCGGGCATGGCTTGGTTTCATTGAGTTACCAACCTGGGGGATTCATCTTCCCATGTTATAATTTTTGCCTTTTCATAGTGTTCATGGGTTTCTCAAGGCAAGAGTACTGAAGTCGTTTACCATTCCATTCTCTAGTGGACTACGTTTTGTCAGAAGTCTCCACCTTATCCAATCCATCTTTCATTGAGTTAGACAAGGATGTGATACAAGTTATCAGTTTAGTTAGTTTTCTGTAACTATAGTTTCCATTCTCTCTTCCCTCTTATGGATAAGGATAAGAGCCTTGTGGAAATTTCCTGATGGTAGGAACTGGCTGTGGGGGAATCTGGGTCTTGCTATGATGGGTAGGGCTGTGATCACTAAATGTGTAATCCTATTTTCTGTTGATGGGTGCAGCTGTCTTCCCTTTTTATAGTTTTCCCCGAGGCCAAACTATAAGGGTTTGACTTATGCCAAGACTGTTTTCTTCCCTCCTGGCTCAGACTGTAAATTGTCTGTCTGCAGTGCAGGAGACTTGGGTTTGATCCCTGGTTTGGAAAGAATCACTGGAGAAGGAAATGGCCACCCACTCCAGAACTCTTGCCTGGAAAATCCCATGGATAGAGGAGCTTGGTAGGCTACCGTCCAAGGGGTCACAAAGAGTCAGACAGGACTGAGCAACTTCACTTTCACTTAGGGCTTCCCTGATTGCTCAGTTGGTAAAGAATCCACCTGCAATGCAGGACACCCTGGTTCAATTCCTGGGTCAGACTTCTGGGTTCCAAAATCACTGTAGATGGCAACTGCAGCCATGAAATTTAAAAAAAATGCTTGCTCCTTCGAAGAAAACTATGAACAACCTAGACTACATATTAAAAAGCAGAGACTACTTTTCCAACAAAGATCCATCTGGTCAGAGCTCTGGTTTTTCCAGTAGTCATGTATAGATATGAGAGTTGGACTATAAAGAAAGCTGAGCACCAAAGAATTGATACTTTTGAACTGTGATATTGGAGAAGACTCTTGAGAGTCGCTTGGACTGCAAGGAGGTTAAACCAGTTAATCCTAAATCAAATCAGTCCTAAATATTCATCGGATCGATTGATATTGAAGCTGAAACTCCAATACTTTGGCCACCTGATGTGAAGAGCTGACTCATTGGAAAGACCCTGATGCTGTTAAAGATTGAAGGCAGTAGGAGAAAGGGATGACAGAGGGTGACGTGGCTGGATGGCATCACCAATGGACAGGAGTTAGAGCAAGTTCCAGGAGTTGGTAATGAACAGGGAAGCCTGCCGTGCTGCAGCTCATGGGGTCACAAAGAGTTGGACAAGACTGAGTGACTGAACTGAACTGAAGATTTACTGGAGACGGGATAGGTTACCCACTCCAGTATTCTTGGGCTTCCCTTGTGGCTCAGCTGGTAAAACTCCATCTGCAATGTGGGAGACCTGGGTTCAGTCCTTCGGTTTGGAAGGTCCCCTGGAGAAGGTAAAGGCTACCCACTCCAGTATTCTGCCCAGGATAATTTCATGGACTGTATAGTCCATGGGGTTGCAAAGACTCAGACACAACTGAGTGACTTTCACTTTCACTTTCAGGATGGTTGAATTCAGTGCTTCTGTAGGCCATCAGACCACTGTAGACCCACATCTTCACTAGAGACTCCTGACACTCACAGGCAAGTCTGGCTCAGTCTCTTATGGGCCACTGCTCCTTTCCCCTGGGTCTTGGTGTGCAAAATGTTTTATTTATTACTTCCAGGAGTCTGTTTCCCCAGTCCTGTGGAAGTTCTATAATCAAATTCCACTGGCCTTCAAAGTCAAATTCTCTAAGCCTGTCCCTTTGCCAGATCCCCAGATTGGGAAATCTGGTATGGGCCTTAGAATTTTCATGAAAGTGAGAGAACTTCTTTGGTATAGTTTTTCTCCAGTTTGTTTGTTGTCTGCTCAGTAGCTCTATGGTGTCACTCATGAAAAACACCCCCCAGGTCTGCTCCAGCTACAGCCCCTGTCCCCACAGGGGCTAAACTGTGCCTCCCCAGAAGACACTCAAACACTCAATGGTAAGTCTGACTCAGTTTCTTGTGTGGTTCCTGGGACCTGTTGAGGCAAGATTTGGTTTGATCTTTCCCTATGTCTCTGGTGCATATGGTGTTTGATTCCAAATGCTATTTCTACCCACCTACTGTCTTGTTGGGCTGCTCCTTTGCTCTTGGATGTGGGGTATCATTTTTTGGTGGGATGCAACATTCTCCTGTTGATAGTTGTTCATCAGTTAGTTGAAATTTTGGAGTTCTCACAGGAGAAAATTGACTCACGTCCTTCTACTCTGCTATCTGAAGCTCATTACAGTCAGCAAAAACAAGACTGGGAGCAGACTGTGGCTAAGAGTATGAACTCCTTATTGCAAAGTTCAGACTTAAATTGAAAAAGGAGGGAAAACCACTAGGCCATTCAGTTTTGACCTAAATCAAAACTTTTATGATTATACAGTGGAAGTGAAAAATAGATTCAAGGGATTAGATCTGATAAAATACCTGAAGAACTATGGACAGAGGTTTCTAACATTGTACAGGAGGAAGTGATCAAACCGTCCCTAAGAAAAAAGAAATGCAGCAAGGCAAAATGGTTGTCTGAGAAGGTCTTACAAATAGCTGAGAAGAGAAGAGAAGCAAGAGGCAAAGGATAATAGGAAAGATATATCCATCCCAATACGAATTTCCAAATAATAGCAAGGAGAGATAACAAAACCTTCCTAAGTGATCAGTGTAAAGAAATATAGGAAAACAGTGGAATGGGAAAGACTAGAGATTGTTTCAAAAAAGTTAGAAATAACAAGGGGATATTGCATGCAAAGATATATTCAATAAAGGACAGAAACAGAATTGACCTAACAAAATCAGAAGATATTATGAAGAGGTGACAAAAATAAATGTAATAACTACACAAAAAAATATCTCAATGACCCAGATAACATGATGATGTGATTACTCATCTAGAGACAGACATCTTGGAGTGTGAAGTCAAGTGGGTTAGGAAGCATCAGTAAAAACAAAGCTAAGGGAGGTGATGAAATTTCAGTTGAGGTATTTGAAATCCTAAAGATGATGTTGTGAAAGTGTTGCACTCAATATGCCAGCAAAACTCAGCAGTGGTCACAGGACTGGAAAAGGTCAGTTTTCATGCCAATCCCAAAGAAGGGCAATGCCAATGAAGGTTCAAACTACAGCACAATTGCCACTCATTTTACATGCTAACAAAGTAATTCTAAAATCCTTCAATCCTGGCTTCAACAATACGTGAACCAAGAACTTCAAAATGTACAAGCTGGTTTTAGAAAAGGAAGAAGAACTAGAGATCAAATTGCCATTATTAGTTAGATCACAAAAAAACTAGAGAATTCCAGAAAAAACAAAAATCTCCTTCTGTTTCATTGACTACTCTAAAGACTTTGAATGTGTGGATAACAACAAAATGGACAATTCTACAAGAGATGGGAATCAGTTCTGTTCAGTACAGTTCAGTTGCTCAGTCATTTTCGACTCTTTGCGACCCCAAGAATCGCAGCACACCAGGCCTCCCTGTACATCACCAACTCCTGGAGTTCACTCAAACTTATGTCCATCGAGTCAGCAATGCCATCCAGCCATCTCATCCTCTGTCATCACCTTCTCCTCCTGCTCCGAAACCCTCCCAGCATGAGAGTCTTTTCCAATGAGTCAACTCTTCGCATGAGGTGGCCAAAGTACTGGAGTTTCAGCTTTAGCATCATTCCTTCCAAAGAACACCCAGGGCCGATCTCATTTAGGATGGACTGGTTGGATCTCCTTGCAGTCCAAGGGACTCACAACAGTCTTTTCCAACACCACAGTTCAAATCATCAATTCTTCAGTGCTCAGCTTTCTTCAGAGTCCAACTCTCACATCCATACATGACCACTGGAAAAACCATAGCCTTGACTAGACGGACCTTTGTTGGCAAAGTAATGTCTCTGGTTTTTAATATGCTATATAGGTTGATCATAACTTTCCTTCCAAGGAGTAAGGGTCTTTTAATTTCTTGGCTGCAATCACCATCTGCAGTGATTTTGGAGTCCCCAAAAGTAAAATCTGACATTATTTCCACTGTTTCCCCAACTATTCCCCATGAAGTGATGGAGCCAGATGTCATGATCTTTGTTTTCTTAATGTTGAGCTTTAAAGCCAAACTTTTCACTCTCTTCTTTCACTTTCATCAAGAGACTTTTTAGTTCCTCTTCACTTTCTGCCATAAGGGTGGTGTCATCTACATATTTGGGGCTATTGACCTTTCTCCCGGAAATCTTGATTCCAGCTTGTGCTTCTTCCAGCCCAGCGTTTCTCATGATATACTCTGCATATGACTTAAAAAAGCACAGTGACAGTATACAGCATTGACGTATTCCTTTTCCTTTTTGGAGCCAGTCTGTTGTTCCATGTAAAGTTCTAACTGTGCTTCCTGACGTGCATATCAGTTTCTCAAGAAGCAGGTCAGGTGGTCTGGTATTCCTATCTCTTTCAGAATATTCCACCATTTATTGTGATCCACACAGTCAAAGAGATGGGAATACCAGACCACTTTACGTGCTTCCTGTTAGAAACCTGTATGCAGGTTAAGAAGCAACAGTTAGAATCAGACATGGTTCAACAGACTGGTTAAAAATAGGGCAAGGAGTACATTGAGGCTGTATATTGTCACCCTGCTTATTTAACTTCTATGCAGAGTACATCATGTGAAATGCAGAGCTGGATGAATCTCAAACGGAATCAAGATTGCTGGGAGAAATATCAGTAACTTCAGATATGCAGATGACCATGCCCTTATGGCAGAAAGTTAAGAGGAACTAAAGAGCCTCTTTATGAAAGTGAAAGAGGAAAGTGAAAAAGCTTGCTTAAAACTCAACAGTCAAAAAACTAAGATCATGGCATCCAATCCCATCACTTCATGGCAAATAGATGTGGAAACAATGGACGCAGTGACAGACTTTATTTTCCTGGGCTTCAAAATAACTTCAGATGGTGACTGAAATCATGAAATTTAAAGATTCTTGCTCCTTGGAAGAAGGGCTATGACAAACCTAGACAGAATATAGAAAAACAGAGATGATACTTTGCTGAAAAATGTCCGTCAAGTCAAAGCTATCATTTTTCCAATAGTCATTTATAGATGTGAGAGTTGGACCATAAAGGGCTGAATAATTGGACCATGAGCACTGAAGAATTGATGCTTCTGAACTTTGGTGTTGGAGGAGACTCTTGAGAGTCACTTGGACTGCAAGGAGATCAAGCCAGTAAATCCTAAAGGAAATCATTCTTGAGTATTCATTGGAGTCCCTGATGCTAAATCTGATGGTCCGATAATTTAGCCAGTTGATGTGAAGAGCTGATTCATTAGAAAAGGCCCTGATGCTGTGTAAGATGGAAAGCAGGAAGAGAAAGGTACAACAGAACATGAGATATTTGGATGGTATCACCGAGTCAATAGACGTGACTTTGAGCAAACTCTGGGAGATGATGATGTACACTGAAGCCTTTCATGCTGCATTCCATGGGGTCACAAAACATGGGCCATGACTGAGGGGCTGAAAAACAGCAACAACTTTGCATAGGATTTAAATAAGCAGGGTGAAAATACACAGGTTTGATGCGTTCTTTTCCCAGCTTTGAACAAGTTCATTGTTCTTTGTCTGGTTCTAACTATTACTTCCTGACCTACATACAGATTTCTCAGGAGGTAGGGATGGTAGTCTGGTATTCTTATCTCTTTAATAACTTTCTAGTTTGTCGTGATCCACACAGTCAAAGACTTTACTGTAGTCAGTGAGTCAAAAGTAGATGTTTTTTTGGAATTTCCTTGCTTTTTTTTAATGATACAACTGATGATTGCAATTTGATCTCTGCTTCCTCTGCCTTTTCTAAATCCAGCTTATACACCTGGAAGCTCTCACTTGACATACTATTGAAGTGTGTCTTGAAGGATTTTGAGTATTGCATTGCTAGCATGTGAAATGTGTAATTGTGTGGTAGTTTGAACATCCTTTGGCATTGGCCTTCTTTGTGATTGGAAAGAAAATTAAACTTTTCCAGACCTGTGGCCACTGCTGAGTTTTCCAAATTTGTTGGCATACTGAGTTCAGCATTATATCATCATTATATTTTAGGATTTGAAGTAACTTAGCTGAAATTTCATCACCTATACTAGCTTTGTTCATAGTAATGCTTCCTACAGCCCACTTTACCTCACACTCTATGATGGCTGGTTCTCAGTGAGTGATCTATAAATTGTTTGAGTCAGTTTCTGGCACATATAAATTATAGAAATATTATTTACTATTATTATTGTTATTAACTGTAATCTTTGAATATCCAACCACCTTGCTGAGTCACCATATAGAAGGAGCCATTAATACTGTCATCAATGTAAGCTATATCCTTCGTGAGTGGGTAAATTCTGAGACTCATTATTTTCTACATCTGAGATCTAAATGGGAGACTAAGCAGTCATTAGGGTGAAAGGACTGGTAAAGGTGGGAAATTGTGCAATTACAAATTTTTGCTTTCTACCATAGCTTCCATTATTTTAGAAATTCTTACACCATAAACAAAATCAATTCTAGATAGATAATAAATTTAAATGTAAAAATTAAAGCAATGTAGTTTCAACAAGAAAATACACTAGAAAAGATTGATAAAATTAAGGAAATACAGAAGTAAACCATTTTGACCAATATTAGCAATTTAACAATCCATGAATGTTGGCTACATTCTATTTGCATCTTCTTTAATTTACTTTATCAGTGTTTTGTGATTTTCAGCATTCAAGTATTTTACCAATTTAGTTAAGCTTACTCCTAAACATTTTATTCTTTTCATTGCTCTGTGAATGAAATTTATTTCTTTACTTCCGTTTTGGATAGATCATTGTGCATAGAATCATGAATAATTTTTGTATGCTCACTTTTTTATCCTGCAATTTTACCAAATTTATTTATTAGTTCAAATAGTTACTTTGTTGAGTTTTTAGATTTTTCTTTATATATGTAATATCATCTTCAAACAGAGATAATTTAATCATTCCTTTTCAATTTGGGTTACTTTTATTTCATTTTCTTGTTTAATTTCTCTGGCTAGGACTTCCAGTACTATGTTGAATGGAAGTAGTGAGAATGGTCTACTTTCAGTTTTTCCCATTGAGTATGATGTTAGCTGTGGGTTTCCTTATATTACAGTTGTGTTGAGGTAAATTCCTTGTGAGCTTTCCCTGGTGTGAATCTTTATATATATATGCAATCTATCTATTGTGTATATTCCTTGACACCCATTTTTTTAGGCTTTTAGTAATGAATAGGTGTAAAACATTTTCAAATTCTCTCACTGCATCAATTGAGATACTTGTGCAGTTTCATCTTTTCATTTTGTCAATGTCGTGTTTTACATTGATATTTGTATGTTGAACCATTCTTGCATTCCAAGGATTACTTTTACTTTTTTGTGATGTATGACTCTTGTAATTTGTTGCATAATTCACTTTTCTAGTATTTTATTGAGGAGTTTGCATCTATGTTCATCAGGAATATTAGCTTATTTTGATTGTTTGTTTGTTTCATTTTCTTGGTAGTTTCTTTGTCTTCTTATGTTGTCAGAAGTATTATGTCTTCTGTTTTTTGGAAAAATTAAAAGCACTGACATTAATTTCTTGAATAATTAATTTTCATGAATGCCTAATACTGACATAAATATATCAAAAAGGTGCTCAAACTAGAATGAAAAACCATTGCACAACCATCTGGAAGGTAAAAACAGAAAGAGATAAAGGAAAAGAAAAAAGAGAGGGGAGCAGTCCTAAGATGGCAGAGGAATAGGACGGGGAGACCACTTTCTCCCTCACAAATTCCTCAAAAGAACATTTCAATGCTGAGCAGACTCCACAAAACAACTTCTGAATGCTGGCAGAGAACATCAGGCACCCAGAAAAGCAGATCATTGTCTTCAAAAACAGCTTACAAGCCCAAAAGTAACTCCCTCAGTGGAAAAGCAGCACAGACGCCTGCATCTGCCACTAACAAGTAGGGGCAGGACAGGGAGGCACCGGGCTGCAGTGCTTTGTAAGAATCGGGCAGGAACGCCCCACGCATAACCAGAACGAACTAACTTGGGCTAGCAAACCAGACTGTGGGATAGCTACCACATGAAAAGCTAGAACATAAGACACAACCAGGACTACACACAGAACAAAGGACAGAACAGAAATAGCCAGCTGCAGACCATCCCCCGCCAGGGACAGGCAGCCAGAGCCGTAAGGGCTGGAAAGGGGAAATCACAGCCCCAGAGAGACTTTACCTACCAAACTGCAAGCAGGCTTCGTTGCTAAGACTTCTGGGGGTGCTGGACAGTCACCATCTGCCTCACAAGGGGCGCCAGTGGTACACCCAGAAAACTGAGCAGCAGAGACAGGAAAGGCGACAAGTTGCAGCGACGGCGCTCGCCAAACACCTGAGATACTCGGACTTGGGAAGGGCACAAAATGCAGTCCCAACCAAATCTGTGCCACTGAGGGCTATCTGAGCACTGAACTTGAGTGGCTCAGACCGGGGAGGTGCACACAACCTAGGGCCAGCCGCAGATGGTTCCCGGCTGAGCATCGTAGAGCCATAGCGGTTTGTGCACCGCGAGCGAGGACAGGCCCAGCAGGGCTGAGACACTGCGTGTGCATGACAGTGCTATTTGTTTGCAGCATCCCTCCCTCCCCACAGCGGGACTGAAGAAGTGAGCCTAAAAAAAAAAAAAAAAAAAAAGTTTCCACCACCACCCCACCTGTGTCAGGACAGAAATCAGACACTGAAGAGACCAGCAAACAGAAGAAGTTAAACAGAGGGAACTGCCTTGGAAGTGACTCCACACTGCCCACAACAGCAGAGAAAGGGCCAGATATATCTTTACTATTTTTACAATCATTCTTTTTTTTTTGTTTTTGTTTTTGTTTTTGTTTGTTTGTTTGTTTGTTGTTTTTTGTTGATGCTGTTGTGGGGTGGTTTTTCTTCTTTTCTTTTTCTTTTTCTTTTTTTTTTTTTAACTTTTTAAAATTGTTAAGTCGTCTACTTCTCCTCTAATTTTTATTTCTATAACCTACCATTACTTTTCAAAAAAAAAAAAAAAAACCTCTATGTTTTAAAGCAAACACCATATATAGTCTTTGTGTGGTTGTTGGTGGTGTTTTAAATAATTCTTGTGGCCTTGTTTTTAGTTTTGTTTTGTTTTCTTGTTTCCCCCCCTTCTTCTTTACTTTAATATTGTATTTTTGAAAATCAAATCTCTACTCTAGATTTTTAATCTTTGCTTTTTGGTTTTTGTTGCCAATTTTGTATATTTAAAAACCCAAACTTCACTACCTAATTTTTCCTGAGAGCGAGATTACTGACTTGACCACTCTCTCCTCCTTTAGACTCTCCTTTTTCTCCACCAGGTGGCCTCTGTCTCTTCCCTCCCCCATCTCTTCTCTATCCAACTCTGTCAATCTCTGTGTGTTCCAGACGGTTGAGAACACCTAAGGAACTGGTTACTGGCTGAATTTGTCTCTCTTCTTTTCATTTCCCTCTTTTATTGTCCTGGCCACCTCTGTCTAATTCCTCCCTCTCCTCTTCCCCATATAACTCCGTGAATACTTCTGAGTGGTCCAGACTGTGGAGCACACATAAGGAAGTGACTCCTGGCTAGCTTGCTCTCTCCTCTTTTGATCCCACTGCATCTCACTCCAGTCACCTCTAACTACCCCCTCCATCTTCTCTTTTCCATGTAACTCAGTGAACCTCTGTGGGTGTCCCTCAATGTGGAGAAACTTTTCATCTTTAACCTAAATGTTTTATCATCAGTGCTGTATAGATGGAGAAGTCTTGAGGCTACTGTAAATGTAAAACTGAAAACCAGAAGCAGGAGGCTTAAGTCCAAAGCCTGAGAACATCAGAGAACTCCTGAATTCAGGGAACATTAATCAATAGGAGCTCATCAAACACCTCCATACCTACACGGAAACCAAGCTCCACCAAAGGGCCAACAAGTCCCAGAGCAAGACATACCAAGCAAATTCTCCAACAACAGAGGAACACATCCCTGAGTTTCAATATACAGGCAGCTCAAAGTTACTCCAAAACCAGTGATGTCTCAAAACACATTACTGGTCACTCCATTGCACTCCAGAGAGAAGAAACCCAGCTCCACCAACCAGAATTCCAACACAAGCCTCCCTAACCAGGAAACCTTGACAAGCCACTGATACAACCCCACCCACAGTGAGGAAGCTCCATAAAAAAGAGAACTCCACAAATTCCCAGAATATAGAAAGGTCACCCCAAATGCAGCAATATAAACAAGATGAAGAGACAGAGGAATACTCAGCAGGTAAAGGAACAGGAGAAATGCCCAACAAACCAAACAAAAGAGGAAGAGATAGGGAATCTACCTGAGAAACAATTACAAATATTAATAGTGAAAATAATGCAAAATCTTGAAATAAAAATTGAATCACAGATAAATAGCCTAGAAACAAGGATTGAGAAGATGCAACAAAGGTTAAACAAGGACCTAGAAGAAATAAAAAAGAGTCAATATATAATGAATAATGCAATAAATGAGATCAGAAACACTTTGGAGGCAACAAATATTAGAATAACGGAGGCAGAAGATAGGATTAGTGAAATCGAAGACAGAATGGTAGAAATTAATGAATCAGAGAGGAAAAAAGAAAAACAAATTAAAAGAAATGAGGACAATCTCAGAGACCTCCAGGACAATCTGAAACGCTCCAACATGCAAATTATAGGAGTCCCAGAAGAAGAAGACAAAAAGAAAGACCATGAGAAAATACTTGAGGAGATAATAGTTGAAAACTTCCCTTAAATGGGGAAGGAAATAATCACCCAAGTCCAAGAAACACAGAGAGTTCCAAATAGGAGAAACCCAAGGCAAAACACCCCAAGACACATATTAATCAAATTAACAAAGATCAAACACAAAGAATAAATATTAAAAGCAGCAAGGGAAAACAACAAATAACACACAAGGGGAATCCCATAAGGATAACAACTGATCTTTCAATAGAAACTCTTCAGGCCAGGAGGGAATGGCAAGACATACTTAAAGTGATGAAAGAAAATAACCTACAGCCCAGATTACTGTACCCAGCAAGGATCTCATTCAAATATGAAGGAGAAATCAAAAGCTTTACAGACAAGCAAAAGCTGAGAGAATTCAGCACCACCAAACCATCTCTCCAACAAATGCTAAAGGATATTCTCTAAACAGGAAACACAAAAAGGTTGTATAAACCCAAACCCAAAACAATAAAGTAAATGGTAACGGGATCATACTTATCAATAATTACCTTAAACGTAAATGGGTTGAATGCCCCAACCAAAGGGCAAAGACTGGCTGAATGGATACAAAAACAAGGCCCCTGTATGTTGCTTACAAGAGACACACCTCAAAACAAGGGACACATACAGACTGAAAGTGAAAGGCTGGAAAAAGATATTCCACACAAATAGACACCGAAAGACAACAGGAGTGGCAATATTCATATCCGATAAAATAGCCTTTAAAACAAAGGCTGTGAAAAGAGACAAAGGAGGCCACTACATAATGATCAAAGGATCAATCCAAGAAGAAGATATAACAATTATAAATATATATGCACCCAACATAGGAGCACCGGGATATGTAAGACAAATGCTAGCAAGTATGAAAGGGGAAATTAACAATAACACAATAATAGCGGGAGACTTTAATACTCCACTCACACCTATGGACAGATCAACTAAACAGAAAACTAACAAAGAAACACAAACTTTAAATGATACAATAGACCAGTTAAACCTAATTGATATCTAAAGGACATTTCACCCCAAAACAATGCATTTCACCTTTTACTGAAGTGCTCATGGAAACTTCTCCAGGATAGATCACAACCTAGGCCATAAATCTAACCTTGACAAATTCAAAAAAATCGAAATCATTCCCAGCATCTTTTCTGATCCTAATGCACTAAGATTAGATCTCAATTACAGAAGAAAAACTATTAAAAATTCCAACATATCGAGGCTGAACAACATGCTTCTAAATAACACACAAATCACAGAAGAAATAAAAAAAGAAATCAAAGTATGCATAGAAACTAATAAAAATGAAAACACAACAACCCAAAACCTGTGGGACACTATAAAAGGAGTGCTAGGAGGAAAGTTCATAGCAATACAGGTATACCTCAAGAAACAAGAAAAAAGTCAAATAAATAACCTAACTCTACACCTAAAGCAACTAGAAAAGGAAGAATTGGAGAACCCCAGAGTTAGTAGAAGGAAAGAAATCTTAAAAATTAGGGCAGAAATAAATTCAAAAGAAACAAAAGAGACCATAGCAAAAACCAACAAAGCCAAAAGCTGGTTCTTTGAGAGGATACATAAAATTGACAAAACATTAGCCATACTCATCAACAAACAAGGAGAGAATAATCAAATCAATAAAATTAGAAATGAAAATGGAGAGATCACAACAGACAACAAAGAAATACAAAGGATCATAAGAGACTACTATCAGCAATTATATGCCAATAAAATGGACAACGTGGAAGAAATGGGCAAATCTTAGAAAAGTACAACTTTTCAAAACTGAACCAGTAAGAAATATAAAATCTTAAGAGATCCATCACGAGCACAGAAATCAAAACTCTAATAAGAAATCTTCCAGCAAACAAAAGCCCAGGTCCAAATGGCTTCACCGCTGAATTCTACCAAAAATTTAGAGAAGAACTACCACCTATCCTGCTCAAACTCTTCCAGAAAATTGCAAAGGAAGGTAAACTTCCAAACTCATTCTATGAGGCCACCATCACCCTAAAACCAAAACCTGACAAAGATGCTACAAAAAAAGAAAACTACAGGCCAATATCATGATGAACATAGATGAAAAAATCCTCAACAAAATTCTAGCAATCAGAATCCAATAACACATTAAAAAGATCATGCACCATGACAAAGTGGGCTTTATCCCAGGGATGCAAACATTCTTCAATATCCACAAATCAATCAATGTAATACACCACATTAACAAATTGAAAAATAAAAGCCATATGATTATCTCAATAGATGCAGAGGCCTTTGACAAAATTCAACATCCATTTATGATAAAAGCTCTCCAGAAAGCAGGAATAGAAGTAACATACCTCAACATAATAAAAGCTATATATGACAAACCTATAGCAAACATTATCCTCAATGGTGAAAAATTGAAAGCATTTCCCCTAAAGTCAGGAACAAGACAAGGGTGCCCACTCTCACCGCTACTATTCAACATAGTTCCGGAAGTTTTGGCCACAACAATCAGAGCAGAAAAAGAAATAAAAGGAATCCAAATTGGAAAAGAAGAAGTAAAACTCTCACTGTGTGCAGATGACATGATCCTCTACATAGAAAACCCTAAAGACTCCACCAGAAAATTTCTAGAGCTAATCAATGAATATAGTAAAGTTGCAGGATATAAAATCAACACACAGAAATCCCTTGCATTCCTATACACTAATAATGAGAAAGTAGAAAAAGAAATTAAGGAAACAATTCCGTTGACCATTGCAAAGAAAAGAATAAAATACTTAGGGATATATCTACCTAAAGAAACTAAAGACTTACATATACAAAACTATAAAACACTGATGAAAGAAATCAAAGAGGACACTAATAGATGGAGAAATATACCATGTTCATGGATCAGAAGAATCAATATAGTGAATATGAGTATACTAACCAAAGCAATCTACAAATTCAATGCAATTCCTGTCAAGCTACCAGCGATATTTTTCACATAACTAGAACAAATAATTTCAAGATTTGTATGGAAATACAAAAAACCTCAAATAGCCAAAGCAATCTTGAGAAAGAAGAATGGAACTGGAGGAACCAACTTGCCTGACTTCAGGCTCTACTACAAAGCCACAGTCATCAAGACAGTATGGTACTGGCACAAAGACAAAAATATAGATCAATGGAATCTAAATAGAAAGCTCAGAGATAAATCCACACACCTATGGACACCTTATCTTCGACAAAGGAGGCCACAATATACAATAGAGTAAAGACAATCTCTTTAAAAAGTAGTGCTAGGAAAACTAGTCAACCACTTGTAAAAGAATGAAACTAGATCACTTTCTAACACCACACACAAAAATAAACTCAAAATGGATTAAAGATCTAAACTTAAGACCAGAAACTATAAAACTTCTAGAGAAGAATATAGGCAAAACACCTCTGACATAAATCACAGCAGGATCCTTTATGATCTAACCCCCAGAATTCTGGAAATAAAAGCAAAAATAAACAAATGGGATCTAATTAAAATTAGAAGCTTCTGCACAACAAAGGAAAATATAAGCAAGGTGAAAAGACAGCCTTCTGAATGGGAGAAAATAATAGCAAATGAAGCCACTGACAAACAACTAATCTCAAAAATATACAAGCAACTTAAGCAGCTCAATTCCAGAAAAATAAACGACCCAATCAATAAAATGGGCCAAAAACTAAATAGACATTTCTCCAAATAAGATATACAAATGGCTAACAAACACAAGAAAAGATGCTCAACATCACTCATTATTAGAGAAATGCAAATCAAAACCACAATGAGGTACCACTTCAAACCAGTCAGAATGTCTGCGATCCAAAAGTCTGCAAGCAATAAATGCTGGAGAGAGTGTGGAAAAAAGGGAACCCTCTTACACTGTTAGTTGGAATGCAAACTAGTACAGCCACTATGGAGAACAGTGTGGCAATTTCTTAAAAAAAAATCAAATAGATCTGCCTTATCACTGAGCAATCCCACTGCTGGGCATACACACCAAGGAAACCAGAATTGAAGGAGACACATGTACCCCAATGTTCATCGTAGCACTGTTTATAATAGCCAGGACATGGAAACAACCTAGATGTTGATGAGCAGATGAATGGATAAGAAAGCTGTGGTACATATACACAATGGAGTATTACTCATGAGATGGATGAAACTGGAGCTGATTATACAGAGTGAAGTAAGCCAGAAAGAAAAACACCAATACAGTATATTAACACATATATATGGAATTTAGAAAGATGGCAATGATGACCCTGTATGCAAGACAGCAAAAGAGACACACATGTATAGAGTGGACTTTTGGACTCAGAGGGAGAGGGAGAGGGTGGGATGATTAGGGAGAATGGCATTGAAACATGTATACTATCATGTAAGAAATGAATCGCCAGTCTATGTTCGATGCATGATATAGGATGCTTGGGGCTGGTGCACGGGGATGACCCAGAGAGATGTTATGGGGAGGGAGGTGGAAGGGGGGGGGGTTCATGTTTGGGAATGCATGTACACCTGTGGTGGATTTATGTCGATGTATGGCAAAACCAATCAAGTATTGTAAAGTAAAATAAAGTAAAAATAAAAATTTAAATAAAATAAAATAATAAAAAGAAATTAAAAGGAAAAAAAAAACTAAAAATGAAACTAAAAACAAAAGCAGTTATTGACATCAACGTGAAACAATTAGACTTTTTTTCTTTTTTTTGTACATGAGTTCCCAGTAAAAAATGTAAAAACTGATAATGTAAAAACTGATATACAGATGTTTTATTTTCCCAGTTTTTATTCTCCAGGTTTATGGAATGGTATATATTACTTTCAAATTTGGAGAAAATCTTATTAAAAATTTACCCTGCAGTGGGAAAAAAAAAAAAAAAGAAGAAGAAGAAGAAGAAGAACCAGAAAAGTCTCTACTAACATAACTTTACAGCTGTAAAATTACAGAGAAAGGAAAACAAAATGAAAGTTAGTAGAAGGAAAGAAATCATAAAGATCACAGCATAAATGACTGAAATTGGAATGAAGTAAACAATAAAAATCAATAAAACTGAAAGCTTTATCTTTGATAAGTTTAAAAAAAAATGGTAAACTTTTAGCCAAACTCATCAAAAAAGACAAAAGAAAGGAAGAGGACTCAAATCAATAAAAGTAGAAATAAAAAGATGTTACAATGGGCGCTACCAAAATTTAAGGTTTCATAAGAGAATACTACAAGCAACTATATGCTAATAAAATGGACAATCTCAAATAGATGGACACATTCTTAGAAAACTACAACCTTCCAAGACTGAACCAGAAGACACAGATAAGGAAGGTATGTTATATTTATACATTGGAATATTACCGAGCCATAATAGAGCAGTTTAGTCATTTGTAGGGACATGGATGTACCTAGAGAGTGTCATACAGTAAAGTAAGTCAAAAAGAGAAAAATAATGAAACATATGCATTCATTAATGCATATATTTGGAATCTAGAAAAACGTTATAGATGATGTTATTTGCAAAAGAGAAATAGGACACAGATGTAGAGAATAAACATATGGACACCAAGAGGGGGAAACAAGTGGTGGGATGCACTGGGAGACTGGGATTGACAAATAGGTTATTGATACTGTGTATAAAACAGTTAGCTAATGAGAACTTGCTGCATAGCTCAGGGAATTCTACTCCATTGTTGTGACCTAAATTGGAGGGAAATTCAAAGAGGGGGCTATAAACTGAGGTTGGAACATATATATACCTGCTATATATACATATAGTTGATTCACTGTCCTGTATGGTAGAAACTAAGAAACCAACAGTATCGTGAAGCAACTACACTTGAATAAAAATTAATTTTAACAGATATCTTCTAAAAATAGCATTTAACATTTTCTTTAGAGCCATAATGTATGTTTCAGGTAATCACACATTAGTTCATGTATCATTAAGCTATGTATTGTGTGTAATTAAGGATATTTATCAGGTCTATTATTTAGAGGCTGAGGGGACAACAGAAGATGAGGTGGTTGGATAGCATCACTGACTCTATGGACGTGAGTTTAAGCAAGTTTAGGGAGATGGTGAAGGACAGGGAAGCCTAGTGTGCTGCAGCCTATGGGACTGCAAAGAGTCAGACATGACTGAGCAACTGAAGAGCATTATCTCTCATGCTGGAAGTAACTGAGACTGTAATTGTTTACCTCTCAGTCTAATTTTCTTGTGATATTGTTTCTTCAAAAACTTACTATGAAGCACAATATGGTATGACTAGCTTCTCTTTTCTCAATTGCCCCTCAAGACAGGCTCAGAAGTCCCTCTGGTGAAGGAAAGGGAGATGGAGAATAAACTAATGATAATAACAAAAATTTCAAGAGGGAATTACAATGATTCAGAATCTTTTAAAATGTTGTATTATGATGAATCTTAGATCCAGAGGTTTTTCTGAGACACTAGATTTAGTTTTAGATGCATTTGTTCTATTAAATTTTATCTTCCTGAGGACAAAACACATCAATTTGCCCTCCTTGGATACACTTTCTTAGAAAAGGCTAGAGTTGTTCCATGATTTAGAACAATTCCCAAGACCAAGACACGGGTTATTGTAGATTTCCTCCCTCTGTGTGTACTTTACAGACATCAGTCTTTATTCCCCAAAATGCACCCAGAAATTTACATGATGTAAGGATTTAAGGTTTTACATGTGAGGAAATTTTTATTCTTGGTATGAGAATTTCCTTAATGTACAAACATTAATTGAAGTAAGTGAATGGCCATTTGAAAAAACATTGACAAGAATTGGGGAGGTTGCTTAGATGCAGCTGAAACCTTCTTCCTTTATGACCTTGTGGAACATCATTAATCATTTTGAATATTTTTTAAATCCCTTTAGCTTCCCAGGTGGCTTAATGGCAAAGAATCTGTGTGCTAGTGCAGGAGATACAGGTTCAATCCCTGAGCCAAGGAGATCCTCTGGAATAAGAAATGGCAACCCATTCCAGTATTCCTACATGGAAAATTCCATGGGCAGAGAGACCCATTGAGCTACAGTCCATTGGGTCACAAAGAGTTGGATATGCCTGAGCAACTGAGCACACACTTACAAAATCTCTTTGAACATTTTAAAAGTGTAGGTACGGTTTTCATTGATCTGGAATGAGAACTGAGATTCTGCATTTCTAAAGAGACCCTAGTCACTGAAAACGCTGCTGATCTTGAGAACACACTTCGGGTAACAAAGATCTAGCTGACACAGATTGCAAGAAAGGATTGATGAGCCCGAGGGCGTGAAATGTTCTCTGTCTTTCATCCAAATCCCCTTTCTGCTTCCTATATAACTAGGAGATCTTTCTAGGAATTACTAATGACTACAATGCCGTAGGTGATACATCTTCCAATCAAGATGATATAGAGAATATTAATTTAATTAGACGAGGAAAGAAATCATCATTTTTCCATATTTTTAAAAATAAAATGTGACAGTGAGTCAAAGTTTTGAACTAATTTTTTATATATAACTACACACGTTAATACTTTAAAATGATGTTTTTCCTTTTAATTAGCAAAATTTGGTCTTCCTGCAAACGTGATCTGAATCTAAATGAGACCATTTGTTTTCCTTTATTTTGTTTAGTGTCAGTATTCATGCTTCCTGCTGCAGAAAATGAAATGCATTTTTTTTTATGGACTGCTATTTTAGCCACATTAAGGGCATTTCATAATAGTTGGTACATTCTTTTATATTTATTTTCTAAAAATTTGAAAAATTATTAATTCTAAGAACCAATTATACCCAAGGAATTTTCATAAGAGACTTAAGACCTGATGGTACGGGGAGGGAGAAGGGAGGGGGGTTCTGGATGGGGAACACATGTATACCTGTGGCAGATACATGTTGATGTATGGCAAAACCAACACAATATTGTAAAGTAATTAACCTCCAATTAAAATAAATAAATCTATATATTTTTTTTAAAAAAAGACCTGCATCAAGTGTGTATAGAAATGAAATATTCTAAATGCTTTAAGGTCATTAAGACTCTCATATTTAAAACAATTTAGAACTAACATGCTGTGTTGCTCAGTCATGTCTGACTCATTGCAATCCTATGAACTGTAGCTCACCAGGCTCTTCTGTCCATGGGGATTCTCCAGGCAAGAATACTGGAGTGGGTAGCCGTGCCCTCCTCCAGGGGATTTTCCCAACCCAGGAATCAAACCCAGGTCTCCCACATTACAGGTGGATTTTTTTACCATTTGAGCTACCTGAGAACTAATAGTTTTCAAAATTATTAGAAGTAATAGTTTGTGTAAATATTTGAAACAAAACAACCCTAACTGGTTTGAAGAAAGAAATAAAAAAGAAAACAGGAAAAGCTTCCTGTTAGTTAATTAGTTCGGAGAAGGCAATGGCAACCCACTCCAGTACTCTTTCCTGGAAAATCCCATGGGCAGAGAAGCCTGGTAGGCTGCAGTCCATGGGGTCGCTGGGAGTCGGACACCACTGAGCGACTTTACTTTCACTTTTCACTTTCATGCATTGGAGAAGGAAATGACAACCCACTCCAGTGTTTTTGCCTGGAGAATCCCAGGGACGGGGGAGCCTGGTGGGCTGCTGTCTATGGGGTCGCACAGAATCAGACACGACTGAAGCGACTTAGCAGCAGCAGCAGCAGCAGCAACCTAGTTAGCTGCTCAAAAATAAGTTCAGATTAGTGGCTATAAATTAAATTCAAATAAAATAAAGTTTTATATTATAAGATGTAAAGATGCTGAGAAACAGACTTTAAGTTACTCTGGTGAGAATAATATATGTATACACTAAACATATTCACAGTGACTATCAAATCACTATGTGTCCTGCTGTCCCTACTTTACATTTATCAGTATTTAGCTATTCAATAGAGCTTGATATTTGTCTCCACAGTGATCATTACATATGTAATATTTAATAAATTAGCAAATTAAAAAACAATATTACAAAAGATGGTTTCACTTCTCAACTATTTATCTCTAGTGAAATTATTGGGACTTAATGCAATTTTCCATAATTCTTATTGACTTTTACATTTAAATCTCATGATTTCAAAATTTGGAGTTTTTCAAACTTCTTGTTCTTTTAGGGATTTTACCCTAATTATTTTTATTGTGAGGGGTTAGACATAGAAGGCTACTGATTCTCATTAAGACAGATATTTAAGTTGATCACATATTATAAAATTATGAATAAAAGTGATAATACTGATGATGACCAGCATCAGCAATAATGGCCAATAACTCTGGAGCCTTGAATTTACCTAAAATGTGACTGTTCTCAGTATAAATGAGATACTGAATATATATATATATATGAAAGTTGATTTTTACATATATTAACCTTATTTGTATAAATCCATAAACTGACTACTCATTTTTAAATATCCACAGACACAGTTTTGTCAAATAGTATGTCTAAATTTTAGGGGTTAAAATAATATTATTTCAAAGTAAAAGATGCCAAATAAATAAATTCCCATTGAATAATTTTTAAACAATCATTTCATTATTCCAAACTTAAACTAATAATAAACACATTATCAAGCTTTATATAATAATAAGATTTTAACCTAGAAAAATTTAATGAAACAAATATGGCCCTGAGAATTATTACTAAATATCTAAGGAGTAGTAACTGCCACTTTTTAATCTATACCTGCTTTGCATTGTGAGACATCAAGATGGTTCTCATGCTCCATTTAAAATTAGAGTCACAGAGTTCCACAGAAAAAATCTTCAAACTCATACAGAACAATTAGATATTTTCAGACTTCCAAAATATTAGCCACCTCTTTTTATTTGTATATCTTTAGGTAATTATACATAAGGTCCCGATGACACTGAAAGAACTCTACCAGATTTAGACAAAGCACCTTCTTTGTTGAGTAAACTGGTACTCATATTAATACATTTAATGTTTAGAAGAGTGCTTCACTGATTAACTGTTTGCCAAAGGAATGACTGTAAAACATTCACCCTTATTTCACTCTCTAATGATGGCTTCCTTCCCAAGATACTATCTTAAGGGCATGTTCTGTTACACATCTGTGTTCTCTTTCCTTTTACTCTAACTTTATTTAGTTGTTTCTGGATATAATTGTTAGCCCTTCTAGCTCCATTCTTTCAAAGGGGAAACAATGTTTCAATTAAAAAACACATTCTCTTCAATGTTGTTACTGCAGAGTTCCAAATTTGGACATGTACATTATGCCACAACTCTTTTGATGGATATGTAAAGAATATTTAAAGAAAACGTATGTAGAGATATGTAGGGTATGACAAAGATGGAAGTTTATGAAAACTCAGAACTGAACTTCTCACATGAGCAAGCCAAATTTACAACCATTTACTGAGCAACTATCTGAGAATCACTTGAACACTACCAGAAAAGATTTTCCATAACTAAATGTAACAAAGCAGGGACCACAATGAAATGGGCAGGAGAAATGGGTAAAGGTATGGGTCAGGATACACAGCCCTGGAACAGGAGACATAGAGGTCCTCCCCAAGGACTGAAAGAACCAAGCCCTACATCAAGATTCCCAGCCTGGGGGTCTTACAACAGCAAGACAAGACATCAGAACATCTGGCTTTGAAACTAGCTGGGCTTATGTTTGGGAGAGCTATGGGAATGTGGAAAAAAAAAAAAAAAAAACAGCTCTTAAAGGATGTGAAGAAAATCTCACACTCTGAGTCCCATCACAAAGGAATGGTTTGAAAGAACCCTAAGGTAGACTGACCTTCTGCTCTCAGACAACTTTCAAGAGAGGGAGAAAACAAGGATGTTCCTGGGAATTAAGATGGTGGCAATCCTTTGGTGGAGATCATTTAATATTATGACACCAGAACTGAAAAACATCAGTTTGAACTCCTTACTCTAGCCTATTAGATGTGGAGAATTGAGCCAGGCAGCTAGCACCATCTCCACACCTCTCCAGGACATGTAGCCAGGGAACACCAGCATGCACTGAATAGCACTGCCCCTGGGATTACAGCCATGCAGGGAACCAGAACTGACCTGTCCATGCCAACAGCAGTGCTGTGGGCTCCACACCCCATCCCACTGTAGGACAGTGGGAAACCTGTCACAGAAACCTGGCCTCACCCACCAGTGGTCTGGCTGCTGCCTTGCTTCCCTGCTTCAGGCCCTGCAGTCAATCATATGAGAAGCATAGTTGTCCTTTAGTGGGCGCACAGCCAAAAAAAGGCAGTATCTGTCAACTAATGAGGTCAAGAGTCAGCCCTACATTCTATGAGTTGTCTTTCCTTGTTTCTGCTTTCCATTGCTTTCCAAAAATTTTAAGTTTAATTAACTCTTATAAGTTTTTTTTTGTTGTTGTTGTTGTTGTTTTCTTTTACATTTCTCCACGTGGTGTATCCAAAAAGAACTTACTATGAATTATGTCAGAATGTTCTGCCTATGTTTTCCTCTGAGGGTTTTATAATAGCTGATCTTACATTTAAATCTTTTATATATTTTGAGTTCATTTTTCTGCATGGTGTTAGAGAACATTCTAGTTTCATTCTTTCACATGTTCCTGTCCAGTTTTCCCAGGGTCACTTATTGAAGAGACTGTCTCGTTGTCACTGTAGATACCTGTCGCTTTTGTCATAGTTTGATTTACCATTGGTTCTTGTTGCCGTTCAGTCACTCAGTTGTGTCAGACATTGCAACTTCACGGACTCAATGCCAGGCTTCACTGTCCTTCAGCATCTCCTGGAGTTCACTCTAATTAGTATTGTTTTGGTGATGCCATCCCACCGTCTCTTCTGTCATTCCCTTCTCTTCCTGCCTTTAGTCTTTCCCATCATCAGAATCTATTCCAATGAGTCAGCTCTTTGCATCAGGTGGCCAAAGTATTGGAGCTTCAGTTTCAACATCAGTCTTTCCAATGAATATTCAGGATTTATTTCCTTTAGGATTGACTGGTTTGATCTCCTTGCAGTAGAAGGGACTCTCAAGAGTCTTCTCTAGAAAAACAGTTTGAAGGCATCAATCCTTCAACACCCAGTCTTTTTTCTTGTCCAGCTCTCACACAGTTACATGACTACTGGAAAAACCATAGCATTTACTATACAGATCTTTGTAGGCAAAGTAATGTCTCTGCTTTTTAATATATTGTCTAGATTTGTCATTGCTTTTATTCCAAGGAGCAGATGTCTTTTAATTTCATGACTACAGTCACCGTTCACAGTGATTTTGGAGCCCTACAAATAAAGCTGGTCACTGCTTCCATTTGTTTCCCCATCTTTTTGCCATGAAGTGATGGGATCATATCCCATGATCTTCAGTGGTGTCATCTGCATATATGAGATTATTGATATTTTTTTTCCACAATCTTGATTCCAACTTGTAATTCCTCCAGCCCAGCATTTCGCATGATGTATTCTGCATACAAATTAAAGCAGGGTAACATTATACACCCTTGATATACTCCTTTCCCGATGTTGAAATAATCCATTGTTCCATGTCTGGTTCTAAATGTTGCTTCTTGTCCTTCAGACAACCTTCTTAGGAGGCAGATAAGGTGGTCTGATATTCCCTTTTCTTGGAGAATTTTCCACAGTTTGTTGTGATCTACACAATCAAAGGCTTTAGTGTAGTCAATGAAGCAGAAGTAGATTTTTTTTTTTTCTGGAATTCTCTAATTTTTTTCTGTGTTCCAACAAATATTGGCAATTTGATCTCTGCTTCCTCTGTCTTCTCTAAATACTGTGTCTACATCTGGAAATTCTATTTTCACAAAGCATTGCTTTGCTAACTTGTGAAAGGAGAGCAATTATGTGGTGGTTTGAAGATTCTTTGGCATTCCCCTTCTTTGGGATTGGAATGAAAACTGACCTTTTCTAGTCTATGGCCACTGGCGAGTTTTTCAAATTTGCTGGCGTATTGAGTGCAGCACTTAGGATCATCTTAGTGATCATCTTCATAGCATCATCTTAGGATTTCAAATAGCTCAACTGGAATTTCATCCCTCCATTAGCTTTGCTTGTAGTGATGCTTCCTAAGACCTGCTTGACTTCACACTCCAAGATGTCTGCCTCTAGGTGAGTGAGCACACCGTCATTGTTATCTGTGTCTTTAAGATCTGTTTTGTATATATATCCTATGTATTCTTATCACCTCTTTTTAATCTTCTGCCTCTGTTAGGCCCATACCGTTTCTGTCCTTTATTGTGCCTATCTTTTCATGAAATGTTCCTTTCATAACTCTAATATTATTGAAGGGATATCAAGTCTTTCCCATTCTGTTATTTTCTTCTATTTCTTTTCATTGTTAACTTAAAAAGCTTTTCTTATCTCTACTTGCTCTTTTCTGGAACTCTGCATTCAAATGAGTTTACCTTTCTTTTCTCCTTTTCCTTTACCTTCTCTTCTTTTCTCAGCCATTTGTAATGCCTCCTCAAAAAAACCGTTTTGCCCCTTTGCATTTCTTTTCTTGGGGATGGTTTTGATCACTGCCTCATGTATAATGTTAAAAGCCTCCATCCTTAGTTCATCAGGCACTCTGTCTATCAAGTCTAATCTTTTGAATCTATTTGTCAGTTCCACTGTATAATTGTAAGGGATTCAATTCAGGTCATACTTGAATGGCCTAATGGTTTCCCTGTTGACTGTAAGTCTGATTTCTGTCAGAATGTTCTGCCTATATTTTCCTCTAAGGGGCTCATGGTATCTGGTATTACATTTAGGTCTTTAATGCATTTTGAGTTTATTTTTTCTCTATCAGGTTAGAGAACATTCTAATTTTATTGTTTTACCTGTAGGTTTCCAGTTTTCCCAGTGTCACTTATTGAAGGGATTGTCTCATCTCCATTGTATATCCTTGCCTCTTTTGTCATAGATTAATTGACCTTGGGGACATGGATTTATTTCTGGGCTTTCTGTTCTGTTCTGTCAGTTTATATTTTTGTTTATGTACCAATACCAAAGTGCTTTAATGACTAGCTTTCTTATATAGTTTGAAGTCAGGGAGCCTGGTTCCTCCAGCTTCCTTTCCATTTTAGGACTTTTGTTCTAATCCTGAGGGAAAATACCATTGTTAATTTGATAGGAATTTCACTGAATCTGTAGATTACCTTGGGTAGTATAGTTATTTTGACAATATGGATACTTTGAATCCAAGTACATGATGGTTCTTTTCATCTTTTTGTGTCATCTTCAATTTTCTCCATCATGATCTTATATTTTTCAGACTACCATCTTTTGCCTCCTTAGATAGTTTTATTCCCAGTTATTTTGAATTTCTTGATGCAATGGTAAATAAGATTATTCCTTTAATCTCTCTTTCTGATAATTTGTTGTTAATGTATAAAACAAGAGAAAGGTGTATTGTGTGTCCTGCAACATTAATGAATTCACTGATGAGCTCTAGAATTTTCTATGTATAGTATCATGTTATATGCAAACAATGTTAAATTTACTTCTTTCTAATTTGAATTTATTTTGTTTTCTATGATTCTCATGGCTAGGACTTCCAAAAAACTATGTTAAATAATAATGGCAAGAGGGAACATACTTGTCTTATGTGTTATTTCTGATCTCAGAGGAAATGTTTTCAGTTTTTTTAAATTAATTATTGATTATGATATTAGCTCATCATATATTGCCTTTACTATTTCGAGATAGATTCTCTCTAAGCCCAGTTTCTTCAAACTGTTTTACCATAAATGTGTGCTGAATTTTGTCAAAAGTTTTTTCTGTGTCTGTTGAGATGATCATATGATTTTTATTCTATAATTTGTTAATGTGGTATATCACACTGGCTGATTTGCAGATATTGCAATCTCTTGCAACCTTGGACAAATTCCAGTTGATCATGGTGTGTGATCCTTATAATGTATTGTCAGATTTGGTTTGCTAGTATTTTGCTGAGGACTTTTGTATCTATGTTCATCAGTGATATTAACCTGCATTTTTTTTTTTTTGCTTTTTTTTTTTTTTAATATCAGGATGGTTTTGGTCTTAGAGAATGAGTTTGGGAGCACGTCTTCCTCTTCAATTTTTAAGAATAGTTTCAGAAGGAGCCTCTACAATTATTTCATATTTTTTCTTCATTAATTATAGAATGGCTTAATGGATGGCTTTCTCCAAACGTATTACTGTATACCTAGTGTCATCACAATATTCAGTTCAGTTCAGTTCAGTCACTCAGTTGTTTCCAAATCTTTGTGACTCAATAGAATGCAGCACACCAGCTCCTGGAGTTTACTCAAACTCATGTTCATTGAGTCGGTGATGCCATTCAACTATCACATCCTCTGTTGTCCCCTTCTCCTCCCACCGTCAATCTTTCCCAGCATCAGGGTCTTATCAAGTGAGTTCGTTCTTTGCATCAGGTGGCCAAAATGATGCTGAAATTTCAGCTTAAGCATCAGTCCTTCCAATGAATATTCAGGACTGATTTCCTTTAGGATGGACTGGTTGGATCTCTTTTCAGTCCAAGGGACTCTCAAAAGTCTTCTCCAACACCACAGTTCAAAAACATCAATTATTTAGTGCTCAGCTTTCTTTATAGTCCAACTCTCACCTCCATACATGACTACTGGGAAAGCCATAAATTTCACTAGATGGACCTTTGTTGGTAAAGCAATGTCTCTGTTTTATAATATGCTATCTAGGTTGGTCATAACTTTTCTTCCAAGGAGCAAGCTTCTTTTAATTTCATGGCTGCAGACACCATCTGCAGTAACTTTCGAGCCACCAAAATAAAATCTGTCACTGCTTCTGTTGTTTCCCCATCTATTTGCCATGAAGTGATGGGACCAGATGCCATGATCTTAGTTTTCTGAATGTTGAGTTTTAAGTCAATTTTTGCACTTTCCTTTTTCACTTTCATCAAGAGGCTCTTTAGTTCTTCTTTACTTTCTGTCATAAGGGTGGTGTCATCTGCATAGCTAAGATTTTTTATATTTCTCCCTGCAATCTTGATTCCAGCTTGTGCTTCATCCTGTCCAGCATTTCTCATGATGTACTCTGCATATAAGTTAAATAAGCAGGGTAATAACATACAGCCTTGATGTACTCCTTTCCCAATTTAGCACCAGTCTGTTGCTCCGTGTCCAGTTCTAACTGTTGCTTCCTGACCTGCATACAGATTTCTCAAGATATAGGTCAGGTGATCTGGTATTTTCATCTCTTTAAGAATGTTCCACAATTTGTTGTAATCCACACAGTATTAATGGCTTCTTTAAAAAAAAAAGTCTGAAACTACCATATTAATCACAATACTTTATGTATATTTCATACCCAGTCACTTAAAATTTATAATATATTTTGCTAAAATATTCATTCAACATCTATACCTACATTTATGCCACTTTAGTTGCTATTACAAACATGTTAAATGCCTAAAATGCATAAGCCCTTTCTATTAGCATTCACTTAATGTTAATGCTTTCCAAAACATTTATGGAAAGCACCTCACATTTAAAGTTGTATATGCTGAGAATCAAAGAATAAGTTTGTAGTATGCTTCATAAATTAAAATTATGGCTTGATTGAACATGATTTCTATCTTATAGAGCCACCTTTGATCTTCCTTTCTATTTTCTTGATTACCACACCAATGCTAAGACAAAAAGACAGACAACCAGGTTTTTTTGTTTTTGTTTTTGTTTTTTTCCTCAAATTGTAGACACTTGGGTTAAGTTTAATAACTGGACAAATGTCAAATAAATTATTTGGAAGTATGAAGGTATCCCAAAACACTGATATAGGTCTAGCTATAAGCAACAAAATAGGTAGGTGCTTATAATACAAAGGTGAATAGGATATGGCCACAGTTTTAGGGGTTGATCATAGGGATTAAGAGAGACATAAAGTCAAAATGAAGCAGTACATAGTATCATAAATATATGATGTGTGTGACTACACAGAACTAGAAGATAAAGAATAAACTTCCCCAAGAAAGTGGAGACTAGATTCAGAGAGATGATATTCAAGCTTGGTTTTGAAAAATACATTAATAAAACTAATTTTCTGGTTAGTTCAAAAATGTCTTGTTTTGAATATACTTAAAATGGAGAGAATAGAAAAGAAAACTAATAGGAGATACACTGAATAGTTTGGGTGGTGCCAGAAAGAGGTTTGGGTATCCCACTAAGCATTTTATTCTACTGCCAAGGGTGTGAAGTTCAGTTTTAAACTATATGACTAACATTCTTGGAGTACTATGTTTATCTTTATTATAACTGGTAATATGGAGGAGGATTTGTTTTCTGGAGGGAAGACAGATCAAAAACAATTATGTGAAAATAAATGATAAGGCATAAATGAGATGTAATCAACAGATGCATATGATGTAGACATATTTTTATGCAGGTATTAGATTAATATTAAATCATGAAAATATTACTTGAGAAATATAAAAGAAATCTGTTGGTGAGTAAGGAAAAAAATCATGTTTTTTCTTGTCTGAACAATGCTCATTGTTCTTTATAATGTTGGTGACAATAACAGAAGTGAAAAAAAATAAAGAGTGCAGGATATTCATGTAAGCAGTGAGCCTACTCATTGGAAATTGTTAGATTTGTGTACCAAAGCTAGTGACATTCCATTTATCACAATCATTCCCAAGTGCTCATCCACTTTGGACTTATTACTTCCAAAACTTTAAATGTTGAATCTGTAGTGAAATAATTAACTATGTGACCATGTATCATATCATGTTTTAATGTCAAATGGACAATATGAGCATGAATATATTTCAACATTTAAAATGTAATTGAACAGTGAGGCCCCTGTTTATTATGATAATTTTTAAACATCTTTCAAACATCCAGCATCCACATTTTTTTTTCCTATTAATGATGTCTGTATTGGGATCAGGCTGACTTTGAGAGTCAAAGGACTAGAGATTATTAAACACCTTTGTGATAAAAAAAATGAGGGGGTTAGCTTCAACCTATCATAAATACAAGACTGGGTTTCTCAACTTCAGTTTTATTAAAGTTTTGTCATAGACAATTCTTTACTGGAACAGATGTTCCAGTATTAGAGGGTGTTTGGCAGTATTCCTGGTCTCTGTCCTCTGAATGTCTGTATCATTAATCTATAGTAGTGACAACCAAAGTATCTCCAGACATTGCCCAGTATTGCCACTGAAAAAGTGAAAGTGAAGTCACTCAGTCGTGTCTGACTCTTTGCGACCCCATGGACTGTAACCTACCATGCTCTTCTGTCCATGGGATTTTTCAGGCAAAAGTACTGGAGTGGGTTGCCATTTCCTTCTCCAGAAGATCTTCCCAACTCAGGGATCGAACTCAGGTCTCCTGCATTGTAGGCAGATGCTTAACCGTCTGAGCCACCAGGGAAGTCACCACTGAGTAAAGGCATCATTAAAACAATACCTTAACTTTAAAGCTGGACCAATGAAGTAACCCATCACATGTTCTACCACCAAATATTGAATTTCAAAGTAAAAAGTTGTAAACAGGGAACACATGTAAGAATTAAAGATTTTAAAATTTAAAAAAAAAATTAAAAAAATTAAAAAAAATAAAGGTAATCTTACAGGATTAAAAAAATTAAAAAAATAAAAAAATAAAATAAATAAAGCCATGTGATATTAAAAAAAAATACAGAAGATCTCATAAAGTTAACATTAGTCAAAAGTAAATCATGAATATACTGGGATTGTTTTTAGATTATTTGCCCATCAGTAAATATGTTTATTTAACCCTTATGTTCATCTATGTATTATTCACCTGGATCACTGGCGCACTTAAGCTCTGCTGTCTCACTCGAGTACTCACAAATCCATGTTTCTTTTTGTTTGTTTGTTTGTTTGGTTTTTAATCCATAAATCCTTGGAGTTAAGATTCTTAACTAAGAATACTTTGTTTTCTTGTTCAAATAGATTTTTAAAAACAATAAATTCAGATTAGTGTGAACGTTCTAATTCTCCCAATTTACACATTGGTAAATAGTAACTTGTTTTCTCTTTATCTGGTAAGAGGGAAGGGATAAAATTTAACAAGCTGTGCATGACTAGACTCTCTCCTAAGAATTTTAATTTTTTTTAAAGGTATAACATCTAATAGCCTTATTTAAAGGTGGAGGAAATGAATACTTTGAAGAATCAGAAATAACTTACAGGATTATAGACTACTACTGGCACGAAAAGGTGAAGGGCTGTTCATTGAATTTAAAAATCAATTGTCCTGTGTACTCAATCTACTGGAGTCTTACCACAAAAGAAAGGAGAAGAAGAAAACCTGAAAAGTAGGGGGAAAGCTATGGGCAACATGACATAGAGGAAACTGCATAGTTTTCAAATCTTGAAACTTCTGATGTGAGCTGAGCTTCTGGCTAAGTTACTCAAATGTTATGGTTTTCAATTTCTTTAGTATGGGATGCCATCATTTACTTTCACAATTAATCTGGGGGTTAAAGTAATAATAAGAGTTGGCACTTCTATATACTATACATGTTCTGTAAGTATGTTCTATACATACAGAAGAGAAACAGAAACAAAGAGAGGTTGCACATAAATAATGAAACGTTTAAATTTAGTCAGTCAATTTGACTTTTATAAAGCAAATATACTAATGTGAACCATGTCATGTTTTAAAAGCATGTTATAAAAAATGTTTTTTAAAAAATTTTAAAGCATGTTATAGAAAATAATTTAAAAGCATGTTATAAAAAAAAATACATAAGCTCAGCTTAGTGTTCTCCTTCTCTGGGATCTTTTCCTTAAAGTCTTTAGTTTTAATAATGACTGTTATGATTTCTCTTAGTATTATTTCTACCTTTGTATCTGTTCTTAATTAACTTTTGATTATATTACTAAACAAGTCTAGGCTGGGTCTCTGCTCATTACAGGTATTGAGGAACCCAGATGATAGGTGCTACATCTGTATTTGAGCCCTTGCAATCAACATGTCAGAAAGAAACAGGTATGATCAGGTATGATCTATCATACCTGGTTCTTTAAACTTCTAACTGGAAGCAACTAAAGACACTTTCAGTCACAATTCATTGACTGAGCAACTCAAATGATCTTAACTAATTTCAAAGATAATAGGAAAGTGTTACCTTACAATGTGGTTAAAATGTAAGAAATGCTCCTGTGAAATTTGAGAAGAGTACTGATAACTACAATTGCAACAGCATTCTTCCATGTTGTATTATAATGAATTATCTACATCTTGACCAAATTATTCTCAATATTCTCAGTGTGTCTATCACCCTATATAGATACATTCAAAAAATACTTGTTGCCTTAGTGAGTGAACAGGTCCTCATTTTTTTTTTATTTGTTTAAACCAATTTATACTTTTAAATTGATTATACTGAAAGCAATATTTGTGAACAGATATTATGTCATTATTGGCTCATTTCTAAACATATCTTGCTTGATTGACTATATGGTTCAGTACAGTCAGTTCATTGCTCAGTCGTGTCCAACTATTTGCGACTCCCTGAATCACAGCATGCCAGGCCTCCCTGTCCATCATCAACTCACGGAGTTTACTCAAACTCATGTCCATTGAGTTGGTGATGGACTCCTCCTCTGTCATCCCCTTTCCTCCTGCCTCCAATCCCTCCCACTATCAGAGTCTTCCAATGAGTCAACTCTTTGCATGAGGTGGCCAAAATACTGAAGTTTCAGCTTTAGCATCAGTCCTTCCAATGAACACCCAGGACTGACATTTAGAATGGACTGGTTGGATCTCCTTGTAGACCAAGGGACTCTCAAGAGTCTTCTCCAACACCGCAGTTCAAAACCATCAATTCTTCGGTGCTCAGCTTTCTTCACAGTCTAATTTTCACATCTATACATGACCATTAGAAAAACCATAGCCTTGACTAGATGGACCTTTGTTGTCAAAGTAATGTCTCTGCTTTTGAATATGCTCTCTATGTTGGTCATAACTTTCCTTCCAAGGAGTAAGTGTATTTTAATTTCATGGCTGACTATATGGTTATGAATCCATAAATTTTCAAAGAAGACCATATTTAGTTCAGTTTTCCCACAGAAGAAGGAGAAACTCAGCATCCATTCCCTTTTATGTACCTGTCAGGTATTTACTGGAAAGAAATAAACTAGTTCTGTCTGTTGGAGCAGTTTGTCTGTGATTTACGTGTAGAAGAGTCAGTTTCTTTAGCTTTTTTCACATAGATATTCACTGTAAAATTCACATTTCAGAAGGTTTTTCTAAGGTGGTTGCTCATTCAAAATAAGGACTTATCCTTCTTGAAAATGGCTTACCTAATTATAATCCAAAGAATAACGCTAATAGACATCAATTTTTCCTAAGATATTATATATGCATACACACACACAAACTCACAATTTCATTATGTTAAGAGGGAATTTCCTTTTTTCCTTTCTTCTTTAGAGTTACATTTATTTTTGCATCTCACTATTTTAACATTTTAGGAAGTTTATGGAACTTACACTAAGCACTCTTGTCACAGATAACTGATCTAGTATGTAACATCTTGTCAAGGATAAATAATATAAATTTGTATATTCATATTGCAAGTCAAATCTGTAACCCACATTTACAAACACACGACACAGTTGCATTCTAAGCTGTTTTAGTATTTACAAGCATATTAGCATGACCCCATTGATGTGGCAGTAAATCCTGCTTTTGTTGCTGTTCAGTCTCTTAAGTCATCTCCCAATCTAACCCCAGGGACTGTAGGATGCCAGGCTTCTCTGTCCTCCACTATCTCTGGGAGTTTGTTTAAATCCATGCCCACAGAGTCGATGATGCCTTCCAATCATCTAATCCTCTGCCAACCTCTTCTGCTTTTGTCTTCAATCTCTCCCAGAATTAGAATCTTTTCCAATGAGTTGGTTCTTTGCATCAGGTGGCCAAAGTATTGAAACTTCAGTTTCAACATCAGTCCTTCCAAGGAATATTCAGGCCCAATTTCCTTTAGGATTGATTGGTTTCAACTCCTTGCAGTCGAAGGGATGCTTAAGAGTCTTTTCCAAAACCACAGTTGAAAAGCATCAGTACTTTGTCTTCCAGCTCTCATGGTCCAACTCTGACACCCATACATGACTACTAAAAACAAAACAAAACAAAACAAAACAAACAAACAACAACAACAAAAAAAAAACATGGCTTTGATTATACGGACCTTTGTTGGAAAATTACATATATTCCAATGAATATTTAGGTTTAATTTTCTATAGAATTCAGTGGTTTGATCTTGCAGTCCAAGGGACTGTCAGCAGTCTTCTCCAGCACAATATTTCAAAAGCATTGATTATTCGGTACTCAGTCTTCTTGATGGTCCAACTCTCAGATCCATACATGACTACTGGAAAAAACACAGCTTCGATGTATGAACCTTTGTCAGCAAAGTAATATCTCTGCTTTTTAATATGTTGTCTAGGTTTGTTATAGCTTTCTTTTTGTTGTTTTTGTTGTCAGAGCTGATTTCTTTTTCTTTATTTTTATTTATTTTATTTTATTTTGTTTTTACTTTACAATACTGTATTGGTTTTGCCACACATTGACATGAATCTGCCACGGGTATACATGAGTTCCCAATCCTGAACCCTCCTCCCACCACCCTCCCCATATCATCTCTCTGGGTCATCTCTTTCCAAGGAGTAAGTGTCTTTTAATTTAATCTCTTCTGTCACAATCTTCAGCCCAAGAAAATCTTGGAGACCAAGAAAATAAAATCTGTTAGTACTTCCATTTTTTCCCTTTCTATTTGCCATGAAGTGATGGGACCAGATGCTATGATCTTCACTTTTTGAATGTTGAGTTTTAAGACAGCTGTTTAATGCTCCTCTTTCACCCTCAATAAGAGGCTCTTTAGATTCTCTTCACTTTCTGCCACTAGAATGATGTCAATTGCATATCTGAGGTTGTTTATATTTCTCCTGGCAATCTTAATTTTAGTTTGTGATTTTCCCAGTCTGGCCATCACTTTGTATGATGTATTCTGCTTAGAAGTTAATTAAGCAGAGTGACAATATACAGCCTTGACCTACTCTATTCCCAATCTGCTCCAGTAAGTTTTCCCATGTCTGGTTTTAACTTTTGCTTCAATTCAGTTCAGTTCGGTCCCTCAATTGTGTCCGACTCTTTGCGACCCCTTGAATCACAGCACACCAGGTCTCCCTGTCCATCACCAACTCCCGGAGTTCACTCAGACTCAAGTCCATCGAGTCAGTGATGCCATCCAGCCATCTCATCCTCTGTCGTCCCCTTCTCCTCCTGCTTCCAATCCCTCCCAGCATCAAAGTCTTTTCCAATGAGTCAACTCTTCACATGAGGTGGCCAAAGTACTGGAGTTTCAGCTTTAGCATCATTTCTTCCGAAGAAATCCCAGGGTTGATCTCTTTCAGAATGGACTGGTTGGATCTCTATACCTTAAAAAAAAGAAAAAAGAAAAGAAAAAAAAAAAGAATTACTGCTCATGGCTTTCAGTACTTGCTCTTGTGGTCCAGAGCAAAATCTTCTGAAGTAAACTTCCCTGGTGGCTTAGATGGTAAAGTGTCTGTCTACAATGTGGGAGACCTGGATTCGATCCCTGGGTCAGGAAGATCCCCTGGAGAAGGAAATGGCAATTCACTCCAGTACTATTGCTTGGAAAATCCCATGAACAGAGGAGTCTGGTAGGCTACAGTCCATGGGGTCGCAAAGAGTCAGACACGACTGAGCGACTTCACACACAGTGTGTTCAAGAGCTCTCAGTGTGGTCCTTTCAAAATGCAACTCTGTAAAATTACCATCAAATCAATTCTGTGCTTGAAATATTTATTCAGAATGAAAAGTATTTCTTGTTTTCCAGTCAGTGCGACTTTTATGCTCTTGTCCTAGGGACTTTGTATCTGTGTTTCCTCTTCATAGGATACTCCTCTCTTTATCAAATGATTAGTTCCCTCTCTTCCTAAAATATATTTGCTCAAAACTCACATTTCATGAGCGAATTCCTCACATAATATTATCTGATACTGTAATATCATGACATTTTCTATCATTTTATTCAGCTTTCATTTTATTCTTAGCATCTATTATCATCTGATATGATAGTATACAGTTATTTGTATATATATGCATATAAATATAAAAATAAACAAAGTTATTACTTGCTTTTATTTACTAATATAAAGATTACATAAGATAAGAATTTTTAATTTTTTTCATATGTCCCTAGAAGACAACCAAGGACAACATAATCTTTGAATAAAAAGCATGTTGAATTCTTTAACGAGGGCTTGAATAAACTCTTACAGAGCAGATGGGTCAGGATGTTCTTCTCAAGGTATTTCTCTTGGTTCTTTGTACTGTAACTCCTTGTATTTATGTCATAAATTGCCACTTAAATCAAGGAGTAAAGTTAAAAATATACCAGGGATATAATTTTATCACCAGTCTTCCCTTGATCAAGAGCCTTCCTATGCAGAAGAAATCAGTAGCCTTTCTTATTTCCTCCCTTTCTTCCTTTCCATTAATTCACTATGGGAATTAAATGTCATGTGAATTTCTGATCAGTGGTGGTTTAAGCAATTCTCTTGGGAATATTCTTTTGCATTTAGTGCTGGAACATTTGAGTTTTTACTATAGTGTATACATGGGTAGTAGCCTAGAATATTGCTACCTTAGAACTGTGATATGCCTTATATAGCATGAAGTTCATCAGTAATTTTGAAACTGTGATGGAAGCCAGTGGGTCAAGCTTTGGTTTTTTGTAAGATCTTGATCAAGCAAACAGGGGAGAATTATCAGACAGAAGATGTGTGTGTATGTGTGTGGGGGGGAATTACTGACATAACTTGTGCATGGTTCTTCTGTAACATTGTATTATAAGATAGCATGAAGGAATCTATCAGGACAGAATGTAAGTTTTGGAGAGTACTACTGGATTTTGGGTTGTGAAGCTTTTACTCTGTGTGATTAGGAAGACACAAGCTCTGCTCCAGTCAGCATAATCAGTAACTTAAATACAAGTCTTGTGGTATCAACAGTATGAAGTTGTGAAATCGTAGTCTCTGGCCTTCAGTTGGAACACCAGTTCTTCTTCTGGCATGATCAAGGATCTTGGACATCCATTAGTGACTATATGAAGTGACTTTCAGCCCTGACGTGTTACCATAGCATTCTATCAAGAATGACCACCACATGAAAAGATGCTCAACATCACTCATTATTAGAGAAATGCAAATCAAAACCACAATGAGGTACCACTTCACACCAGTCAGAATGGCTGCGATCCAAAAATCTGCAAGCAATAAATGCTGGAGAGGGTGTGGAGAAAAGGGAACTCTCCTATACTGTTGGTGCGAATGCAAACTAGTACAGCCACTATGGAGAACAGTGTGGCGATTCCTTAAAAAATTGCAAATAGAGCTGCCTTATGACCCAGCAATCCCACTGCTGGGCATACACACCGAGGAAACCAGAATTGAAAGAGACACATGTACCCCAATGTTCATCGCAGCACTGTTTATAATAGCCAGGACATGGAAACAACCTAGATGTCCATCAGCAGAGGAATGGATAAGAAGGCTGTGGTACATATACACAATGGAGTATTACTCAGCCATTAAAAAGAATTCATTTGAATCAGTTCTGATGAGATGGATGAAACTGGAGCCGATTATACAGAGTGAAGTAAGCCAGAAAGAAAACACCAATACAGTATACTAACACATATATATGGAATTTAGAAAGATGGCAATGACGACCCTGTATGCAAGACAGGAAAAAAGACACAGATGTGTATAACGGACTTTTGGACTCAGAGGGAGAGGGTGAGGGTGGGATGATTTGGGAGAATGGCATTGTAAAATGTATACTATCATGTAAGAACTGAATCACCAGTCTATGTCTGACGCAGGATACAGCATGCTTGGGGCTGGTGCATGGGGATGAACCACAGAGATGTTATGGGGAGGAAGGTGGGAAGGGGGTTCATGTTTGGGAACGCATGTAAGAATTAAAGATTTTAAAATTAAAAAAATAAAAAAAACTAATAAAAAAGAAAAAAAAAAAAAAGAATGACCACCTTAATCATTAAATTGTATCTGATTTCATTGAGTTGGCCTCATTTCCTAAACTGGTGTCCTCTGTGGGAAGCAAACTTCCCTCTTTTAGGGAACTAGGTTATAAGGATCCGTCTTGGACAACGTAATCCTTATACTTCAGTTTAATCACTTTTCTTCTTTCTTTCTCTCTCTCTCTCTCTCTTTTTTTTTTTTTTTTAACTAGCTGAGAGTATTCAGAAGGCTTATCCAGATATGAATATTGAGAGAGGTTTCATGATCTCATAATCAGTCATATTGTTCAGCCTGTGCTTTGTGGTATCATAGTCTCTAAACATACTGGACTGATCTCCATCCTATTTTTAACTTTCTGATCTTCGGATCTTTGTGTTGTCACTACCACATGTAAGTATTAAGTACGCTATGTGTGAGGCACTCTTTTCAGTGTTTTATAGTTATTGGCTCACTCATATCTTATAACAACTCTATGGTATAAGTACACTCTTCATTCTTACTTGACAAAGTCTTACTTGAGAAAACAGAAACAGTAACTGAAGTAAATCCCCCATGGTCCTACAACTAATAAGTTCAAAAGTTGAACTGATTATTTATAACCTTAGGATCTGGTTTGCTATTTTATTGATACTTCATTAATTAGTTATATGTCTAAATAATTCAAATATAAATTTAATTTTAAATATTTTATCCACTTTTTAAAAGGATACGTTTTCTACAAAGTTCATCAGAGTCAGTTATGATTCTTATCTTAAATCTCTCATCCAAATTTGGTTTGTAAATTTACAAATGGATTATCAGATTCAGAAGAAAAAATAATCTCTTGGCTAGGAATTTTAAAATTATGTTAAATAATAGTGGTAAGAGTGGACATCCTTATCTTGTTCCTGATTGTAGAGGACATACTTTCAGTTTTTCACCATTGAGTGTAATGTTTGCTGTGGGTTTGTTGTATATGGCCTTTATTATGTTGAAGCATATTCGCTATATACTTGGTTTCTGGAGTGATGTTATCATAAATGGATGTTGAATTGTGTCAAAACCTTTCTCTGCATATATTGAAATAATCGTATGAATTTTATTGTTCAATTTTTACTCCAATTAATGTGTATTACATTGATTGATTTTCATATATGAAAGAATCTTTGCATTCCTAGGATAAATCCCACTTGACCATAGTGTATGTTTCTTTGAATGTGTTTTTTGATTCTGTTTGCTAGAATTTTGTTAAGGATTTTTGTACCCATATTTGTCAATGACATTGGCCTGCAATTTTCTTTCTGGTTTTGCTATCAGAGTGATTGTTCCCTCACAGAATGAATTTGGGAGGTGTCCTTCCTCTGCAATTTTATGGAAGAATTTGAGCAGGATAAGTGTTAGTACTTCTCTAAACTATTGGTAGAATATACTTGTGAAGCCATCTATTCCTGGGCTTTTATTTGTAGGATGATTTTTGGTTATAGTTTGTCTTTCAGTGGTTGTGATTAGTCTGTTCCTATTTTCAATGTCTTCTTGGTTCAGTTTTGTAAAGTTATAGTTTTCTAAAAATTTGCCCATTTCTTTCAGGTTGTCCGTTTTATTGGCATATATTTGGTTGCAGTCGTCTCTTATGATCCTAGTGTATGGTGATACCTCATTGTCATTTTGATTTGCATTTCTCTTTGTATTTCTGTGTTGTTTGTTGTAACTTCTCTCTTTTTTTTTTTAAATTTTTAATTGTACTGGTTTGAGCCTTCTACATTTTTTTTTCCCAAATAACTAGGTTGCAGTTTTATTGATCTTTACCCTCATCTCCTTCATTTCCTTTTCATTTATCTTTGCTCTGATCTTTATGATTTTTTTTCTATTAAATTTAGATGTTTTTATTCTTCTTTTTCTAGTTTACTTAAGTATAAGGTTAAAGCTTGTGTTTCCTTATGAATTTTCTGTCTGGATGATCTGTCCATTGATGTGAGTAGGGTATTAAGTCCCTTGCTATTTTTGTGCTACTATCAATTTCCCCTTCAATGGTTATTAGTATTTGTCTTATGTATTGAGATGCTACTAAGCTGAATGCATATGTATTATTAAGAGCTATATCTTCTTCTTTAATCGATTCCTTGGGCATATGTAGTATATTTCCTTGTCTTTTGTAATGGTTTTTAAAGTCTATTTTATCTGATATGAGTATTGCTACTCCCACTTTCTTTTGATTTCCTTTTGCATGAGATATCTTTTTCCAGCCCCTCACTGTTAGTCTGTATGTGGATGTGAAGTGGGTCTGTTGTAGATAGCATAAATGAGTGTCTTGTTTTTGTATCCAAAAAACCAATCTGTGTCTTTTGGTTGGGACATTAAGTCCATTTTCATTTATGATAATTATTGATATGCATGATCCTATTACCATTTATTTCATTTTTTTGAGTTTTCTTTTTGTAGGCTTTTTCTTTATCTTGTGTTTCCTGTTTAGAAAATTTCCTTTGGCATTTGTTGTAAAGCTGGTTTGGTGATGCTGAATTCTCTTACTTTTTGCTTATCAGTGAAGCTTTTGATTTCTCTTTCAAATCTGAATGAAATCCCTGCTAGATAGAGTAATACTGTTTTTCTTTTTTCCCCATTCATCACTTTAAGAATATCCTGCTATTCCCTTCTGGCCTGCAGAATTTCTGTTTAAAGATCAGCTGTTAGCCTTATTAGGATCTTCTTGTATGTTATTTGTTGCTTTTTTCTTGCTGTTTTCATTTGTTGTGTTTAATTTTTGTTAATTTGATTAACATATGTCTTAGCATGTTTCTCCTTGGGTTTGTCCTCTATGGGAGTCTAGTGCTTCCTGTATTTGGGTGGAAATTTACTTTATTATGTTTGGGAAGTTTTAGACTATATTTTCCTCAAATATTCCCTTTTGCTTTTTTTTTTTTTTTTTCCTTCTAGTTCAGTTCAGTTTAGTCGCTCAGTCATGTCCTACTCTTTGGGACTCCATGAGTCGCAGCACGCCAGGCCTCCCTTTCCATCACCAACTCCCAGAGTTCACTCAGACTCATGTCCATTGAGTCTGTGATACCATCCAGCCATCTCATCCTCTGTTGTCCCGTTCTTCTACTGACCCCAGTCCCTCCCAGCATCACAGTCTTTTCCAATGAGTCAACACTTCGCATGAGGTGGCCAAAGTACTGGAGTTTCAGCTTTAGCATCATTCCTTCCAAAGAATTCCCAGGGCTGATCTACTTCAGAATGGACTGGTTGGAACTCCTTGCAGTCCAAGGGACCCTCAAGAGTCTTCTCCAACACCACAGTTCAAAAGCATCAATTCTTTGATCCTCAGCCTTCTTCACAGTCCAAATCTGACATGCATACATGACGACAGGAAAAACCATAGCCTTGACTAGACGGACCTTAGTCGGCAAAGTAATGATTCTGCTTTTGAATATGCTATCTAGGTTGGTCATAAATTTTCTTCCAAGGAGTGTCTTTTAATTTCATGGCTGCAATCACCATCTGCAGTGATTTTTCTTCAAAGGCCCCTCTAATTAGAATGCTGATGTGCTTATTGTTGTCCCAGAGGTATCTGAGGCTGTCTTCCTTTCTTGTTATTACTTTTTGCTGGAGTCCAGCTCCAGCAGCCAGGGATTCAACCTGAAGAGGTGAACAGTGTTAGCGAATAAGACAGGCTCTCAGTTTCCTTGTACTGCCTATTTATTTCAAGTTTAAGATTCTCTTTTATACTTTTACAAAAACATTAGATCAGAGGTTTTACATTTTCAGTTCCCCCTCTCCCACATTTATTATCTCCATAAATCACTGTTGCTCTTCAAACAGAGGTCCTGCTTCAGTGATTCTCTTGGAATCAGCCTTATCATCTATTATCTACCTCCTCTAACATGTCCTATAGTTAACTTGTGATTACATTGTAATTCATGCTACATTCCTCAGTTTATACCCCATGCCCAAGGTAAGATAAACCCAAGTAAGATGGTAAGTGTTGCAAAAGGGCATCAGAGGTCAGACACCCTGAACCATACTCACAGAAAACTAGCCAATCTAATCACACTAGGACCAAAGCCTTGCCTAACTCAATGAAACTAAGTCATGCCCGCAGGACAACCCAAGATGGGCGGGTCATGGTGGAGAGGTCTGACAGAATGTGGTCCACTGGAGAAGAGAATGGCAAGCCACTTCAGTATTCTTGCCTTGAGAACCCTATGAACAGAATGAAAAGGCAAAATGATAGGATACTCAAAGAGGAACTCCCCAGGTCAGTAGGTGCCCAATATGCTACTGGAGATCAGTGGAGAAATAACTCTAGAAAGAATGAAGGGATGGAGCCAAAGCAAAAATAATATGCAGCTGTAGATGTGACTGGTGATAGAAGCAAGGTTCAATGCTGTAAAGAGCAATATTGCATAGAATCCTGGAATGTCAGGAATATGAATCAAGGCAAATTGGAAGTGGTCAAACAAGAGATGGCAAGAGTGAACGTCAACATTCTAGGAATCAGCTAACTAAAATGGACTGGAATCAGTGAATTTATCTCAGATGACCATTATATCTACTGCTGTGGGCAGGAATCCCTCAGAAGAAATGGAGTAGCCATCATGGTCAACAAAAGAGTCTGAAATGCAGTGCTTCAATGCAATCTCAAAAACGACAGAATGATCTCTGTTTGTCTACAAGGCAAACCATTCAATATTAGAGTTATCCTAGTAGAAGCTGAAGTTGAATGATTCTATGAAGACCTACAAGACCTTTTAGAACTAACACCCAAAAAAGATGTCCTTTTCATTATAAGGGACTGGAATGCAAACGTAGGAAGTCAAGAAACACCTGGAGTGACAGGCAAATTTGGTCTTGGAATGCAGAATGAAGCAGGGCAAAGACTAATAGAGTTTTGCAAAGAAAATGCACTGGTCATAGCAAACACCCTCTTCCAACAACACAAGAGAAGACTCTACACATGGACATCACCAGATGGTCAACACCAAAATCAGATTGATTATATTCTTTGAAGCCAAAGATGGAGAAGCTCTATACAGTCAACAAAAACAAGACCAGGAGCTGACTGTGGCTCAGATCATGAACTCCTTATTACCAAATTCAGACTCAAATTGAAGAAAATAGGGAAAACCTCTACACCATTCAGATATAACCTAAATCAAATCCCTTATGATTATACAGTGGAAGTGAGAAATAGATTTAAGGGCCTAGATCTGATAGATAGAGTGCCTGATGAACTATGGAATGAGGTTTGTGACATTGTACAGGAGACAGGGATCAAGATCATCCCCATGGAAAAGAAATGCAAAAAAAGCAAAATGGCTGTCTGGGGAGGCCTTACAAATAGCTGTGAAAAGAAGAGAAGTGAAAAGCAAATAGAAAAGGAAAGATATAAGCATCTGAATGCAGAATTCCAAAGAATAGCAGCAAGAGATAAGAAAGCCTTCTTCAGTGATCAATACAAAGAAATAGAGGAAAATAACAGATTGGGAAAGACTAGAGATCTCTTCAAGAAAATGAGAGATATCAATGGAATATTTCATGCAAATATCTGCTCGATAAAGGACATAAATGGTATGGACCTAACAGAAGCAGAAGATATTAAGAAGAGGTGGCAAAAATACACGGAAGAACTGTACAAAAAAGATCTTCAAGACCCGGATAATCACGATGGTGTGATCACTCATCTAGAGCCAGACATCCTGGAATGTTAAGTCAAATGGGCCTTAGAAAACATCACTACAAACAAAGCTAGTGGAGATTAATGCATTCCAGTGGAGCTACTTCAAATCCTGAAAGATGATGCTGTGAAAGTGCTACACTTAATATGCCAGCAAATTTGGAAAACTCAGCAGTGGCCACAGGACTGGAAAAGGTCAGTTTTCATTCTAATCCCAAAGAAGGGCAAGACCAAAGAATGCTCAAACTACCTCACAATTGCAATCGTCTCACATGCTAGTAAAGTAATGCTCAAAATTCTCCAAGCCAGGCTTCAGCAATATGTGAACCGTGAACTTCCTGATGTTCAAGATGGTTTTAGAAAAGGCAGAGGAACCAGAGATCAAATTGCCAACATCCACTGGATCATGGCAAAAGCAAGAGAGTTCCAGAAAAACATCTATTTCTGCTTTATTGACTATGCCAAAGCCTTTGACTGTGGATCACAAGAAACTGTGGAAAATCTTGAGAGAGATGGGAATGCCAGACCGCCTGACCTGCCTCTTACGGAATCTATATGCAGGTCATGAAGCAATAGTTTGAACTGGACATGGAAAAATAGACTGGTTCCATTTAGGAAAAGGAGTACGTCAAGGCTGTATATTGTCACCCTGTTTATTTAACTTCGATGCAGAGTACATCATGAGAAATGCTGGACTGGAAGAAACACAAGCTGGAATCAAGATTTTTTTGGGAAATATCAATAACCTCAGATATGCAGATGACACCACCCTTATGACAGAAAGTGAAGAGGAACTAAAAAAGCCTCTTGATGAAAGTGAAAGTGGAAAGTGAAAACGTTGGCTTAAAGCTCAACATTCAGAAAACGAAGATCATGGCATCCGGTCCCATCTCTTCATGGGAAATAGATGGGGAAGCAGTGGAAACACTGTCATACTTTATTTTGGGGGGCTCCAAAATCACTGCAGATGGTAACTGCAGCCATGAAATTAAAAGACGCTTACTCCTTTGAAGAAAAGTTATGACCAACCTAGATAGCATATTCCAAAGCAGAGACATTACTTTGCCAACTAAGGTCCGTCTAGTCAAGGCTATGGTTTTTACAGTGGTCATGTATAGATGTGAGAGTTGGACTGTGAAGAAGGCAGAGCACTGAAGAATTGATGCATTTAAACTGTGGTGTTGGAGAAGACTCTTGAGAGTCCCTTGGCCTGCAAGGAGATCCAACCAGTCCATTCTGAAGGAGATCAGCCCTGGGATTTCTTTGGAAGGAATGAGGCTAAAGGTGAAACTCCAGTACTTTGGCCACCTCATGCAAAGTGTTGTCTCATTGGAAAAGACTCTGATATGTGAGGAATTGGGGGCAGTAGGAGAATAGGACGACAAAGGATGAGATGGCTGGATGGCATCACTGACTTGATGGACATGAATATGAGAGAACTCCGGGTGTTGGTGATGGAAAGGGAGGCCTGGTGTGCTGCGATTCATGGGGTTGCAAAGAGTCGGACATGACTGAGCAACTGAATTGAACTTCCTACATCCTGTTTGCCCCTAACATCCTGAGATCACTATCTCTTAACAAGGCTTCTAGCTATATTGTGTCTAAAAATTCCTAACTTCTATATGCTATAGGAAAATATGCTAACTTAACAGCATTCCTTAAATCCTTAACTTCTAACTATTTTAATTATTTCTAAACCCTAAATTCAGTAAACTCCTTTACCATAAACATTTTCCTCACAAATAAGCTTCAGATAGCAGTCCCTCCCATGGGCTCAAGCTGCGGCCTATGTGCTTAACCTGGAACACTCTTTTGTAAAAGTCCTTAAACAAATGTGAGTGATTAGATTTATGAATTATTCTCTGAGCACAGCTGCAGAAGCCTTTGTGGCTTCCTATGCTCCTCTCAAGAACAATAAGCACCTTAATATTCTTTTTCATTCAACTCAGCTGAGGAGAGGAAAAAGCAAGTCAGAATTACAAGGCCTAATTTCTTCATCCTGGGACCATGCCTGTGAAATGAGGAGAGATGTTTGGGGCCATGCCTCCATTGTGTCAGTAATGTCTAATGCAGCTCCCGACAACTTTTTCTTTATTCTTCTCTGTTTCAGCTATTTCCACCATTCCACCTTCCAGCTCACTTATCCATTCTTTGCCTCAGTTTTTCTTCTATTGGTTCTCTCTAATGTATTTTTAGTCTAAGTTATTGTATTGCTTATTGCTAATTGCTAATTATATTATTGCTATTGTATTGCTATTATTGCTATTGCTAATTATATTATTATTGCTATTGCTAATATATATATATATTCTTAATCTGTGCTTCCAGTCTGTTTATCTGTTCCTCCACTTTATTTCCAAGATTTTGGATCATCTTTATTATCATTAGTCTGAATTATTTTTCAGGTAGATTGCTTATTCTGTCTTCATTTGTTTGATGTTGTGAGTTTTCACCATGTTCCTTCATCTCTGCCTGTTTCTCTGTCTTTTCATATTGTTTAATTTGCTGTGTTTGGGGTATCCTTTCTGCAAATGGGAAGATCATAATTCCTCTTAATTGTGGAGTCTGTCCCCATGAGGGGATTGGACCAGTGCCTTGTGAAGTTTTCGTGGTTAGGGTGACTCGTGTGTGGGTTCTGGCAAATGGAGCTGGATCTTGTCCCTCTGAAGGGCAGTGCTTTGTCCAGTAGCGTGTTTGGGAGTGTCTGTGGGCTTGGTGTGGCTTCAGTTAATCTTTCTGTTATTGGACAGGGTTGTGTTCCCGTTTCGCTAAAGGTTTGAAGTGAGACATTTGGCACTGGGGCTTGCTGGACTTCGGATGGGGCTTGGTCTTAGTGTTGAGATGGAGGCAGTTGGGAGAGCACTCGCTGATTAATATTTCATGAGGTTCGGATTTCTCTGATGTACAATGTCCTGAACTCATGTTTTCCACCTCAGGGTTTCAGACCTGACCCCTTTCTATAGAACCAAAACTCCACAGGCCTCACAGCCCAGAAGAAAAAACTGCAAGATGAATAGTGAAAGCAACACTCAACACTCAAGATCACCCAAAGAAACTCACACACTTAGAAAGGGAAAAGAAATGAGAAAAAGAGGGAAAAGGATAAAAACAGGACTCAAAAAAGAAGAGAGAAATAAATCCAATAAGAAAACCCCTAACTTCAAATGAATACTAAAAACTAAACTAGCAAAAATACAAAGTCAAAAACATGGAAAAAATGCAATATAACTAAATGATACTGGAAAATAGGAAATAACATAAAATGAATTTATTTTAAAATAAGATGTTTAAAAATAGGAAAAGTATGTTATAAAAATTAAAATTAAATGGAATTTAATATAGAAAGAACAATATGAAAAGAAATGAGGAAAAAATACATATCGAAGTAAAATAAGAATGACCTTGTGATTCTTTCTTTTTTCCTCTCCACACATTTTTCTCCAATCAATCTGCATATTCAGAAAGTTCTTTGATATTTCTAGGAAGGTCTCTGGTCCTGTTATGGGCAGTGTGGACTCAGCTCAGATTCAGATCTTGCCTTGTTCTAGCTTGTGCTTACTCCCATGGTCCACAGTTGCCCCTAAAACTGACAATCTCAGGCTAATTGTTGGATTTAGTACACTGCATTTATGGCTTCAGGAGATTTTTGTCCTCTCATTTGCTCACTAGTACTCTGTTTTGGTTTTACAACCACCTCTGCTTGAAGGTCACCCTCCAGTGTCTCCTCTCCACCCAGATAAAAGAAGATGCAAGTAGCCACTTACCAGGCCTCACTTGATCAGTTGGGCTGAGGAGAAGGAGGGTAATGGCAGTCATAGTTGGTGTAGATGAGGAGTACTGCTGTGGCCAGGACTTGTAGGAGGTCACTACAGTCTGAGGTGGATCATGCATCTTCCCAGAGGTATTGACCTTGGGTTTGGGATTCTCAATAGAGCGGGTTCTCAGACTCCCAAGAATATATGGGCAGCGACTTTTTGCCTGCTCACAGCTTGTTGGTCGAAACTGTAGCGGCTTCCTTTCTTTTGCCTCTGACACCCACACCAGTTTTTCTACCTCTGGAGCTGCAGACCACAGCTAACTTGTCTTCCTATGCTTCCACTGAGGGTGGGGGCCTGTGTTTCTGAGTACAATAAATAGAGCATTCCAGGGGGAGTGATCTCTTGTCACTCTGGAGGGGGGCAGGCTTTACCCCTAGACTTCTTCAGCTGTGTCACACTAGCCCCCTCAGAGTATCTTCAAAGCAGTCAATCCCAGTACTCCTTCTGGGGTACAGACCCTGAAGCCTGAGCCTAAGCATCCAGCACCTGTTCTCCACAGCATGGGTATGTAAGCTCATTCTTGACAAGAAAGTGCTGTTTGGCAATGATTCCTGTGGTGAATTCTCTCTGTTTGGCTTTCTTAGCACCTATTGGCTGATATGCTCCCCACTGAGATTGTGAAGCTTCCCATTGTCTCTGCCCACGAGATATTTTCCTAGTGTAAAGAAACTTTCCTTCTTTCACAACTCACTCCTCAGGATGCAGGTTCCCATCTGAAATCTTTTTCTGTCTCTCTCTCTCTTTCTTCTTCTTCTTTTTTTTTTAATTTTTAATCTCTATGTTTTGCCCTATATCATTCTGAGGAGATTGGCTTGCTTTGCGGAAGTCTGGGGTCTTCTGTCAGCATTCAGAACATGTTCTGTAGAAGTTGTTCCATATGCAGATGAATTTTTGATGTGTTTGTTGGCAGGGAAGGTGATTTCGCCATCTCATTCCTCTACCATCTTAAGTTCTCTCCTCATGACTTCATTTTATACCTTAATGGAGTGAACTGTACTTTTCACATTTGCCTGGGAAAGAAACCCATGGTATCTTGGTGTTGCAAGCACCAAGGAAAACATGACAGTGAAGCACTGGATGGAACAACACTTCACTTGGGCAGACCCCTTTCTTTTCTTCCTCTCTGGATCTTTCTCTCCTTTAATGAACCATTTGTCCTAGCCAATGTAATTCACTTCAGCTGGCCACCTGATTTTCACCTCTGCCTTATCTCTTTCCTCTGATCATAGTATTGTTTTACATCAGAGTGTGATACCTCCAGATTTATTCTGTATCAAGATTGATTGAGCTTATTTGAGGACTTCTGGGTTCCATTCAAATTTTACGATTCTTTTTTATAGTTCTTTGAAAAAAATGTCATTAGTATTTTGACAGATTTTAATGAATCTGAAGATTTCCTTGTGTAGTGTGATTATTTTAACAATACTAAATTTTCCAATGTATGAGCAAGGTATATATTTCCTTCTCTGTGTGTATGTGTGTGTGTTGTCTTCAATTTCTTTCTGTCATGTCTTATAGATTTTTAAGTACAGGTCTTTTGCTTCCTTGGTTAGCTTTATTCCTTGGTATTTTAATGCCAACAAAGGTCTGTTTAGTCAAGGCTATGGTTTTTCCAGTGGTCATGTATGTATGCGAAAGTTGGACTGTGAAGAAAGCTGAGCAACGAAGAATTGATGCTTTTGGTACTGTGGTGTTGGAGAAGACTCTTGAGAGTCCCTTGGACTGCACGGAGATTCAACCAGTCCATTCTGAAGGAGATCAACCCTGGGTGTTCTTTGGCAGGAATGATGCTAAAGCTGAAGCTCCAGTACTCTGGCCACCTCATGTGAAGAGTTGACTCATTGGAAAAGACTCTGATGCTGGGAGGGATTGGGGGCAAGAGGAGAAGGGGACGACAGAGGATGAGATGGCTGGATAGCATCACCAACTCGATGGATGTGAGTCCGAGTGAACTTCGGGAGATGGTGATGGACAAGGAGGCCTGGGGTGCTGAGATTCATGGGATTGCAAAGAGTCAGACACGACTGAGCGACTGAACTGAACTGAACTGAATATGATTGTAAATAGTTGTTCATTTGTCAATTGCTAAGTCGAATCAGACTGTTTGTGATCCCATGACCAACAGCATGCCAAGCTTTATTATCTTCCAGAATTTGCTCAAACTCATGCCCATTGACTTGGTGATACCATCCAACCATCTCATCTTTGTTGCCCCCATCTCCTCCTGCCCTCAATCTTTTCTTGCTATCAGGTCTTTTCCAGTGAGTCAGTTCTCATTATTAATAGTATTGTTTTCTTAATTTTTCTTTCCTTTAGTTCCTTGTTAGTGTGAAGAAATACAATATATTTCTAGATATTAATTTAGTACTTTGCACCTTTACTGAATAATTTGTTAGTTGTATTTTTTTGTTTTTGTTTTTGCTGATATTTTTTAGATTTTCAATATACAGAATTATATCAGCTGCAAACAGTAGACAGTTTGCTTCTTCCTTGCCAATTGGGAGCACTTTTGTTTATTTTCCTTGTCTCATTGCCCTGGTTAGGCCTTTCAATAAAGTTGAGTAAAGAAAAGCGGTTAGAGTGGTCATCCTTGTCTTGATCTTAGAAGAAATGCTTTCAACTAGTTATTATGGAGTATGATGTTGGCTGTTGTTTTGTCATGTGATGTGCTTAGTTGCTTCAGTTGTGTCTGACACTTTGTGGCCCAATGGACTGTAGCTCACCAGGCTCCTCTGTTCATGGGATTCTCCAGTCAAGAATGCTGCTCTCCACCTGGGGATCTTCCTGACCCAGGGACTGAACCCACATCTCCTTCTCTCTTGCATTGCAGGCAGATTTATTTACACACTGAGCCACCTGGGAAGCCCATCATTTTGTCATATATGGACTTAATCATGTTGAATTTTGTTCCCTCTATATCTACCATGCTGAGAGTTATTGTTGATAATAAATTAATGCTGAATTTTGTCAAAACTTTTTGTGCATCTATTGAGATTATCATATGATTTTTATTATTCAATGTCTTAATGTGGTGTATCACATTTATTGATGTTTGAATATTAAAACATCTTTAAATTTTGGTAATAAATCCCAAATTACCCTGGTGCATTATCCTTTTAAATTATTATCAAATTCAGTTTGATAATATTTGCTGACATTTTTGCATCCATTTTCAGGAATATTGGTTAGCAATGTTTTAAAGAAAGAAAATTTGTGATGTTTATATCTGTTTCAGTATTGAGTTGATGTTGCCTTTAGAAAGTATCCAGAAGCATGTTTCTTCAATTTTTTTGAAATAATTTGAAATATATAGGTGTTACTGCCTCTTTCAATGCTCATCTGGTATTGGATTTTTGTTGGCTGGTTGTAATTTGATTACTGATTCAACATCATTAGTGGTAATTGTTCAGCTCATATTCTATTTCTTTAGGATACAACTTAGAACATTTTAGGTTTCTTGGAATTTATTTATTTATGTTATATTTGCCATTTATTGGCAGGTATCTAGGAATTTATCGATTTCTTTAAGGTTTTCTTTTATTGGCCTATAATTGCATTGTACTGTTTTATGCTCCTTTGTATTTCTGTAGTGTTGTTTTTAATGTCTTCTCTTCTGTTTCTGCTTTTCTTCATCTGTGCCCTAACTCCTTTCTCTTGATTGCTTTAGCTAAAGATTAATCAGTTTTTGTTTATCTTTTAAAAGAATCAATTTCTAGTTCATATATATATTTCCCTTTATTTTTATTTATTTATTTATTTTTTGCTTTCATGTTTTCTAGTTCTTTCCTTCTAATCTTACTTTTTAAAAACTTTCCAGTTGATTGAAGCTAGGTAATTTATTTGAGAGTTTTCTTATTTCCTAAGATAAATTTGTATTTGTTCAGCTCAGTTTAATCGCTCAGTCATGTCTGGCTCTTTGTGACCCCAAGCAGCACACTAGGCTTTCCTGTCCATCACCAACTCTTGGAGCCTACTCAAACTATGTTCATCGAGTTGGTGATACCATCTAAGTATCTCATCCTCTGTCGTCCTTTACTTCTCATGCCTTCACTCTTTCCCAGAATCAGGGGGTTGTCAAAGAGATAGTTTTTCCCATCAAGTGGCCAAACTATTGCAGCTTCAGCTTCAACATAAGTCTTTTCAATGAATATTCAGGACTGATTTCCTTTAGGATTGACTGGTTTGATCTTGCAGTCCAAGGGACTCTCAAGAGTCTTCTCCATCACCATTGTTCAAAAGTATCAATTCATCGGTGCTCAATTTTCTTTATAGTCCAACTCTCTCACCAAACATGACTACAGAAAAATCCATAGCTTCAACTAGACACAACTTTTTAAGCAAAGTAATGTCTCTGTTTTTAAATAAGCTATCTAGATTGGTCATAGCTTTTCTTCCAAGGAGCAAATGTCTTCCAATTTCATGGCTAGAGTCACCATCTGCGTGATTTTGATGCCCAAGAAAATAAAGTCTGTCACTGTTTTCATTGTTACTCTATTTACAATGAAGCGATGGGACCAGATACCATGATCTGAATTTTTTTTTTAATGTTGAGCTTTAAGCCAACTTTTCCATGCTTCTCTTTAAATGTCATCAAGAAGCTCTTTAGCTCCTCTTTGCTTTCCACCATAAGGGTGGTGTCATCTGTGTATCTGAGATTATTGATATTTCTCCTAACAGTCTTGATTCCAGCTGTGCTTCATCCAGCCCTGTATTTTGTATGATGTACTATGCATATAATTTAAATAACCAGGGTGACAGTATATAGCCTTGACATACACCTTTCCTGAATTGGAACCAGTCTATTGTTCTATGTCCCATTCTAACTATTGCTTCTTGACCTGCATACAAATTTCTCAGTAGGCAGGTAAGGTGTTCTGGTGTTCCCATCTCTTTAATAATTGTTCAGAGTTTGTTGTGATCACATAGTCAAATGCTTTGGCATGATCAATGAAGCAGAAATAGATATTTTTCTGGAAATATCTTGCTTTTTCTATCATTCAACAGACGTCGGCAATTTGATCTCTGGTTCCTCTGCCTTTTCTAAATCCAGCTTGAATATCAAAGTTCACAGTTCACGTACTAATGGAACCTGGAGAAGAGTGGAGAAATAGCTCCAGAAAGAATTTAGAGAAGGAGCCAAAGTGAAAACAACCCCCAGTTGTCGATGTGACTGGTGATGGAAGTAAAGTCTGATGCTATAAAGATCAATATTGCATGGGAACCTGGAATGTTAGATCCATTAATCCAGGTAAGTTAGAAGTTATCAAGCAGGAGATGGCAAATGTCAACGTTGACAATTTAAGAAACAGTGAACTAAAATGGACTAGAATGGGAGAATTTAATTCAGATGAACATTATATCTACTACTGTTGGAAAGAATCCCTTAGAAGAAATGGAGTAGCCCTCATAATCAAGAATAGTCCAAAATGCAGTACTTGGGTGAAATCCCAAAATTGGTGGAATGATCTCAGTTCGTTTCCAAGGCAATTCATTCAGTATCACAGTAATCCAAGTCTATGCCCCAAGAAGTAATATTGAAAAAAGATGAGATTGAACAGTTGTGTAAAGACCTACAAGACCTTCTAGAACTAACACTCAAAAAAATATCATTTTCATCATAGGAAACTGGAATCTAAATGCAGGAAGTCAAGAGATACCTGGAGTAACAGGCAAGTTTAGCTTTGGCGTGTAAAATGAATCATGGCAAAGACTAACAGAGTTTTGCTAAGAGAACACACTGGCCATAGCCAACATCCTCTTCCAACCACACAAGAGACAACTCTACACATGGAGATCACAAGATGGTCAACACCAAAATCAGATTGATTATATTATTTGCACCCAAAGATGGAGAATCTCTATACAGTCAGCAAAAACAAGACTGGTATCTGACTGTTGCCCAGATCATGAACTCATTATTGCCAAGTTCAGACTTAAATTTAAGAAAGTAGGGAAAACTACTAGACCAGTCAGGTATGATCTAAATCAAATCCCTTACAACTATACAGTGGAAGTGACAAATAAATTCAAAAGATTAGATCTGATAGACAGAGTGCCTGAAGAACTATGGATGAAGGTTTGTGATGTACAGGAGGCAGTGATGAAAACCATCCCCAATAAAATAAATGTAAAAAGGCAAAATGGCTGTCTGAGGAGGCCTTAGAAATAGCTGAGAAAGAAAAGAAGCTAAAGGCAAAGGAGAACAGGGAAGATATAACCATTTGAATGCACAGTTCCAAAGAATAGCACGGAGAGGTAAGAAAGCCTTCCTCAGTGATCAATGCATAGAAATAGAGAAAAGCAATAGAATGGGAGAGACTATCAATATCTTCAAGAAAATTAGAGATGCAAAGGGAACATTTCATGTAGAAATGGGCACAATGAAGGACAAAAGTTTTATGGACCTAACAGAAACAGAAGATATTAAGAAGAGGTGATAAGAATACACAGAAGACCTATACAAAAAAGAACTTCATGACCCGGATAGCCACAGTAGTGTGATCACTCACCTACTACCAGACATCCTGGAACACGAAGTCAAGTGGACCTTAGGAAACATCACTACGAACAAAGCTAGTGGAGGTGATGGAATTCCAGTTCAGCTATTTCAAATTCTAATTTTGTATACATTTTCTCAAAACTATTTTGCTGCCTCAAATAGATTTTGTCATTGCTTTTCAATTTTCATTTGTATCTTTCTATTTTTATTTCCATTTTCATTTCCTCATTGACTCAATTTGTTTAGTAGCACATTGTTTGGCCTCCATATGTTTCTGAATTTTTCATTTTTTTTTAAATGGTTGAATTCTCCTCTTACACTAGTCCTGATAAGTGATGTTTTCTGAAGGATATTCCATATGTACTTAAAAAATGTGTACTATGCTGCTTTGACTGTTCCAATGTACTATTTAAGTCCATTTATTCCTATTGATTTTCTGTCTGAATGATCTATCCACTGATGAATGCGGGGTGCTAAAATCTCCTATTATTACTGTATCACTGTCAACTTCCTCCTTTATGTTTGTTAATAGTTGTTTTATATTTAGGTGCTTCTATGTTGGAAATATATGTATTTATAGTTGTTAGATGACAACAACTTATGGCAGAAAGTGAAGAAGAACTAAAAAGCCTCTTGATGAATGTTAAAGAGGAGAGTGAAAAAACTTCAGAAAACTAAGATCATGGCGTCCAGTCCTAACACATCATGGGAAATAGATGGGGAAACAGTGGAAACAGTGACAGACTTTATTTTCTTGGGCTCCAAAATCACTGCAGATGGTGACTGCAACCATGAAATAAAAAGAGGCTTACTCCTTGGAAGGAAAGTTATGACCAACCTAAACAGCATATTTAAAAGCAGAGACATTACTTTGCCAACATAGGTCCATCTAGCTAAGGCTATGGTTTACCAGTAGTCATGTATGTATGTTAGAGTCAGACTATAAAGGAAGCTAAGTGCTGAAGAATTTATTCTTTTGAACTGTGGTGTGAGAGAAGACTCTTGAGAGTCCCTTGGACTGCAAGGAGGTCCAACTAGTCCATCCCAAAGGAAATCAGTCTTGAATATTCATTGGAACAACTGCTGTTTAAGCTGAAACTCCAATACTTTGGCCACTTGATGAGAAGAGCTGACTCATTTGAAAAGATCCTGATGCTGGGAAAGATTGAACGTAGGAGGATAAGGAGATGACAGGAGATGTGATGGTTGGATGGCATCATCGACTCAGTGGACATGAGTTTGGGTAAACTCCGGGAGTTGGTGATGGACAGAGAGGCCTTGCTTGCTGCAGTCCACAGGGTTGCAAAGAGTCAGACATGACTGAGCGACTGAACTGAACTGATAGTTTTTAAATATTCCTTTTGAACTGATGCTTTTATCATTATATAAATTCCTTACTTGCCTCTTGTTTCAGTGTGTTTAAAGTCTATTACGTCTATTTATAAGTGTTGCTACTTCAGATTTCTTTTTGTTTCCATTTGCAGGAAGCACTTTTTTTTTTTTAATCTTCAGAATTAAATCCATATTTAGACCAATATGAGTCACTGTAGGCAGTATATTTTTAGGTATTATTTTATGTACTTAGCTACTCTATGTTTTGATTGGAGCCTTTAGTTAATTTACTGGTTTTCCCAGGTGGCACTAGCAGTAAAAAAATCCACCTGCTAATGCAGGAGATGCTAGTTCAATCTCTGGGTCAGGAAGATCCCCTGCAGAAAGCAATGGAAACCCACTCTAATATTCTTGTCTGGATACTTTCATGCACAGAGAAGTTTGGCAGGCTATTTTACATAGAATCACAAAGAGTTGGGCACAACTGAACAATTGAGCACTGGCACCAGTTCATTTTCATTTAAAATAATGACAGGTGTGTAGTTATTGTACCTTTTTTAGTTGTTTCATGGTTGCTTTTATAGCTCTTTTTTGTTCCTTTCTTATTTGCTGTCTACTTTTGTTATTTCATTAATATCATTTGTGTTATATTTTTATTTCCTACTGAGAGTGTCAGTTCCTAGGCAGATTGATAAGAAGTCTGGGAGTCCCCTAGGAGAGAGAACTCTGGGGTTCTTGAAGAAGAGATAGGGGTCTGGAATTCTCAAGGAGGAAGAAAGGACAAACGTTCTTCCCCTCACCCGGCTCTCTACATTCCTTAGTCTTAGTCACATAAAATGTTTTTTACTTTGAGGCTGGAATTGATGATTAGACAATAAACAGCTCATTTTAAACTCTGTACTAGGGATTATATAACAACAATGTATCCTGCTTGAGGACAGTTTCTCCTTCCTGAAAACCTTCTGACTAATCCTGATATTTTAGGATGTATATTATGGGAGTGGGTCTGGTAGGATCTTTCTATTGTTAAATTCCCATCCTGTTATTTTAAAATGTAAATTATGGGAGTGGGTCTAGTAAGATCTTGACAACTTTGAGACATTCTTTTGATTTATTGTAATAGCCAGTTAAAATAGTATATAACTCCATTGCTTAAACTAATGAGGGGGTCACTCTCCATCCCCCTTCTGATGTCTAAGTCAGAAGCTTTCTCTGACCCTTTTATACTTTAAGGAAACTCTGCTACACAAAAGATCTTGACTGATCAAGCCTGGTTTCTGGTCCCAAAATAAATCTTCTTCAGAGATCACTAATCTGACACTGTTCACCATAAGCTATCACTACTTCCCATTTTATGGAACTATTATAATTTTTTTTTTTTTTTTAGCTTCACCCTGAACAAATATTTTCTCCATTCTGTGGCTTGATTTTTCTTTTTGTTTATGGTTTTTCTTCTTGTGTAAAAGCCCCTAACTTTAATTAGTTCTCATTTGTTTATTTTTGTGTTATTTCCATTAGTCTAGAGTTCAATTCAGACATTCAGTCATGGCTGACTATTTGTGAACCCATGGACTTCAGCATGCCAGGCTTCCCTGTCCATCACCAACACCCAGAGCTTGCTCAAACTCATGTCCATCCAGTCGGTGATATCATTCAAGTCTGTGATCGCATCCTCTGTCATCCCCTTCTCTTTCTGCCTTCAGCATCAGGGTCTTTTCCAATGAATCAGTTATATGCATCAGGTGGCCAAAGTATCCAAGCTTCAGCTTCAGCTTCAGCATCAGTTCTTCTAGTGAATATTCAGGACTGATTTTATTTGGGATTGACTACTTGGATCTCCTTGCAGTCCAAGGGACTCTCAAGAGTCTTCTCCAATGTAACATTTCAAAAGCATCCAGTTTTTGGTGTTAAGCTTTCTTCATGGTCCAACTCTCACATTCATACATGACTACTGGAAAATCCATAGCTTTGACTAAATGGACGTTTGTGGGCAAAGTCATGTCTCGGTTTTTTAATATGCTCTCTAGGTTGGCCATAGCTTTCCTTCCAAAGAACAAATGTTCCTTCATGGCTGCAGTCACCATCTGCAGTGATTTTGGAGCCCAAGAAAATAAAGTCTGTCTCTGTTTCCATTGTTTCCCTATCTATTTGCCATGATATGATGGGACTGGATGCCATGATCTTAGCTTTCTTAATGCTGAGATTTAAGTCATCTTTTTCACTCTCCTCTTTTACTTTCATTAAGAGGCTCTTTAGTTCCTCTTTGTTTTCTGTCATAAGGGTGGTGTCATCTGCATATCTGAGATTATTGATATTTCTCCTGGCAACCTTTATTCCAACTTGTCCTTCATCCAGCCCTGCATTTCACATGATGTAATTTGCATATAAGTTGAACAAATAGTGTAACAATATATAGCCTTGATATATTACTTTTCCAATTTGGAACCATCCATTGGTCCATGTCTGGTTCTAACTGCTGCTTCTTGAGCTGCATACAGATTTCTCAGGAGGCAGTTAAGTTCCCATCTCTTGAAGAATATTCCAGTTTGTTGTGAGCCATACAGTCAAAGGCTTTAGCGTAGTCAATGAAGCATAGGCAGATGTTTTTTTCTGGAATAATCTTGCTTTTTCTGTGATCCAAAAGATGTTGGCAATTTGATCTCTGGTTCTTCTGTTTTTTTTTTTTTTTTAAATTCAGCTTGAGCATCTGGAAATTTTTAGTTTACGGATTTGTTGAAGCTTAGCTTGGAGAAACTTGAGCATTACTTTCATAGCATGTGAGGTGAGTGCAATTTTGCCATAGTTAAACATTCATAACCAGTGGCAGATTTATTTCTTTTCCAGATTTTGGAGAATGGCATTGAAACATGTATAACATCATATAAGAAACAAATCGCCACTCCAGGTTCAATGCAGGATACAGGATGCTTGGGGCTGGTGCACTGGGATTACCCAGAGGGATGGTACAGGGAGGGAGGTGGGAGGGGGCTTCAGGATGGGGAACACGTGTACACCCGTGGTGCATTCATGTTGATGTATGATATAACCAGTACAACATTGTAAAGTAAAAATAATAATAATAATAATAGATTCCCTTTATTTTATTTTGTTCTCTGATTGTTGTAACTAGGTGTTCAAAAACAATGTTGAGTAAAACTGGCAAGATTAGGTTGTTCCTGATCCTAACGGAAAGGTTTTCAACATTTCACCATTGATTATGATGTAATTAATGGATTTGCCATATGTGGCTTTTATTATATTCAGGCATATTCTATCTATGCCTGCTTTTACTCTTAATATTTTGACACTTTATATCTTTTAGTTCTATGTATCTCTTAACTACTTACCATAAATATAGTTGCATTTGTCTTTTTAAACTTTCTACTAGCTTCATAAGTGACTGGTTTACCGCCTTTGCTCTATAATTTTTTCTTAACCATTGAGATATTTTTCCTTTTGTAAGTTTCATATTTCTAATTTTGTTATTGTGTTTTCCACATAGAGAAATTAGATGGACATTTCTTGTAATGTCAGTTTAGTGGCACTGACCTCTTTAAGCTTTTACTTCTCTGTAAAACTATTTATCTCAGTTTCAATCTGAATGCTGTCTTTCCCAGGAAGGGTAAACTTGGTTGCAGAGTTTTTCTTATCATCATGGAATATATTGGACTGCTCCCTTCTGGGAGCTCCTTTTTGCTGAAAAGTCAAAACATAGTTTTATGGGAGTTTGTACATAACAGGTTATTAAGATTCTACCTTAATCTTTTATTTTTGCAACTTTAGTTATAATGTATTTTGATGTAGACCTCTCTGGCTTCAACTTCTTGGAGACTGTCTTTGTTCCCTGGAACTTAATCTTTGTTCCCTTTCTCAGGTTAGGAGTGTTTTTAGTTATTATCTCTTCAAATGTAATATGTCATTCTTTGTTCCTTTCTCTATCTCGGCTTCTTCTATTACTCTTGTAACATGCTAAGAGGCTCGATTTCTCCCAGAAATATCTGTCCTCATGCATTTTTAATCTTTTTTTTTTTTTTTTTTCTGTTCAGCTTAAGCGATTCCTACTACTTTGTCTCCTAGTGCTCTGGTTTGTTCCTCTATATTATCTAATCTATGTTTTAGTGAAATACAAGTGATTTACAGTATCATAATAGTTTCAGGTGTACTAAATAGTGATTCAATATTTTGTAGAGTATATTCCATCATGAGTTAGGACAAAAAATTGCTATAATTCCCTGTTATAAAGTATATCTTTATTGTGCTCTAGTATATTTTTAATCTTTAAACTTTGTTATTGTATTCTTCAGCTCTGTTTGATTTTTCTTATTTCTAACTCTTGTGAAAATTATCAGTTCACGTTCACTCTTTACTGAGTTTGGTGAGCATCCTTATAATTGTTACCTTGATCTCTTTATATGGTAGATTACTTATCTCCATTTTGTTTGGTTCTTCTCCTGAGGATTTCTCTTGTTCCTTCATTGAGAATATATTCTCTTGTTTCTTCCTTTTGCCTAAATTTCTGTGTTTACTGTATATGTTAAGTAGGTTGATTACATATCCTGATCTTGGAGAAATGGCCTTTTGTAGGAAATGTTCTATCGGACCCAGCAGCACACTCCCCTCTATATGCCTGACTACTGTCCCTTAGGCGGCTTGTGTGTACCCTTCTGTTGTAGAGCTGACTACTGTGGGAATGCTGTTTGTCAAGACAAGTTCCTGAGCCTGTTGACTTCAGGACCTGCATTTTAGGAGGCTGCTGGTCCACTGGTAGGGATGGCAGCTGGTGGTGGGTTTCAGGGGGTGGAGTATATGTACCAATCTGCTGGTGGAGAGCCACATCCTAGGGTAACTGGCTCCACATCTTGAGGATGAGGTGCAAGGTCAGATATTGACTAACTGATGGTGCTATGTCCCTGGCTTGCTGGTTGCAGGGTCCAAGTGAGCCCAGGGCTTTTAGTGACTTGCTGGTGGGCAGGGCTAAGTCCTGGAGCATCTGGCTATGTCAACTGAGGCAGTTTTGGCTAGGGCTAGCCCACTAGTAGGTGGGCTCAGGGGTGCCCTGGGCTGACGATAACCTGCTTATGAGTGTAAGCTCCAAGCCTTGATAGGCTGGAGAGAGCTCCAAAATGGGGCTTACAAGCACCAGTGTCTTTCTGGTATATGACCTTAATAAAATGACTGCTACCTGCATCTCCTTCTCCAGAGGAGTCCTATTTGCCTACTATAGCTTTAAGAAGCCCTCAAAGATCAACAGGATGGTCTGACCAATACTATTTCAAATATCTGCCACTCCACTACCACTCAAAGAATGTGAAATTTTATATACACTCTGTAAGAGTGATGTTTCTATTTCCTAAAGCTCTCCACTTATTCCATATATAAGCCTCACAGACATCAAATTTCAATGTTCTGGAGGCTCTTCTTTCTTGTGCAGGACTCCCAGGATAGAGAGCTCAATATGGGGCTTGGACCCTTTGCTCCTTGGGGAGAACTTCTGTAATGTGATTAAGTAATGTGATTAAAAATAATGTGATTATTTTTCTTTCTATGGGTCACCTGCTTTGGATATAAGATTGGACTATACTGCATCTATTCCCTTCTACTCACTTTATTAAAGTTCTTTATATTTTTATTTTGGAAAATATATTTTCCAATCTACAGGTTGTTCTCATAGATAACTTTTCTGTTAATAGTTGTAATTTTGATGTCCCCATGGAACTTTCATTTAAATATGAATGACTGTATGAAAAAATGAATGAAAGATATATTCTCATTGTGTATGCTGTTGTTGAATCACTCAGTTGTCTCCAACAGTTTGCAAGTCCTTTATCTGCAGCATGTGAGATTTCCCTGTACTTCACCATCTCCCTGAATTTGCTCAAACTCATGTCCATCTAGTCGATGATGCCATTCAACCATTTCAATGTCTGTTATCCTGTTCTGCCTTCAATCATTCCCAGAATAAGATACTTTTCCAATGAACTGGCTCTTCACATCAGGTGGTCAAATATTTGAGCTTCAGCATCAGTACTTCCAATGAATATTCAGGGTTGATTTTCTTTAAGATTGAATGGTTTGATCTCCATGCAGCCCAAGGGATTCTTAACAGCTCAAAAGCATCAATTATTCAGGGTTCAGCCATCTTTATGATACAACTCTCACATCTGAACATGACTCCTGGGAAATCTATAGCTTTGACCATATGGAAGTTTGTTGGCAAAGTAATGTCTTTGATTTTTAATACACTCTCTATATTTGTCATAGCTTTTCTTCCAAGGAGCAAGACTCTTTTGCTTTTATGACTGAAGACACTATCGACACTGATTTTTGGAATCCCACAAAATAGTCTCTGCCACTGTTTCCATCATTTCCCCATCTATTTACCATGAAGTGATGGGACTGGATGCCATGATCATCACTATTTGAATGTTGAGTTTTAAGCCAGCTTTTTCACTCTCCTCTTTCACCTTCATCAAGACCCTGTTTAGTTCCTGTTCGCTTTCTGCCATAATGGTGGTATCATCTACATATCTGAGATTATTGATATCTTTCCCAGCTATCTTGATTTCAACTTGTGCTTCATCCATCCCAGGATTGTGCATGATGTACTCTGCATAGAAGTTAAATAAGCATGGCGATGATGTAGAAACTTGATGTTTTTCTTTCCCAATTTTGAATCAGTCCATTGTTCCTTGTCCAGTTGTAATGGTGATTTCCTTAATTGCATACAGATTTGTAAGGAGACAGATAAGGTGGTCTGATATTCTCATCACCTGAAGAATTTTCCACAGTTTGTTGTGATCTACACAGTCAAAGGCTTTAGTGTAGTCAATAAAGCAGAAGTAGATGATTTTTCTGGAATTCTCTCTCCTCTCTTTTTTTCTTTTTCCTTTTTCCTATGATTTAATGGATGTTAGAAATTTGATCTCTGGTTCTTCTGCCTTTTCTAAATCCAGCTTGTACATCTGGAAGTTCTCGGTACATGTACTGTTGAAGCATAGATTGGAGGATTTTGAGCATTACCTTGCTAGCATGTAAAATGAACACAATTGTGCAATAGTTTGAACATTCTTTGACATTGACCTTCTTTGGGATTGGAATGAAAACTGACCTTTATCAGTCCTATGGCCACTGCTGAATTTTCCAAATTTGCTGACATATTGAATGCAGCACTGTCACAGCATCATCTTTCAAGATTTGAAGTAGCTCAACTGGAATTCATCACCTCCACTAGCTTTGTTCATAGTAATGCTTCCTAAGGTCCACTTAACTTCACACTCCAAGATATCTGGCTCTAGGTGAGTGATCACAACATCATGGTTATCTGGGTTTTAAAATCTTTTCTGTAGTTTGCCTTTATATTCTTGCCACTCTTCTTAATATCTTCTGCTTCTATTAGATCCTTGCCCTTTCTATCCTTTATTGTTCCAATCTTTGCATGAAATATTCCCTTGATACAGCTAATCTTTTGAGGAGATATCTAGTTTTTCCCATTCTAATGTTTACCTCTATTTCTTTGCATATTTCAGTTAGGAAGTCTTTTTTATCTCTCCTTGCTATTCTTTGGAACTCTGCATTCAGAGAGATGGGAATAGCAGACCACCTTGCCTGCCTCCTGTGAACACTGTATACAGATAAAGAATCAAGAGTTAGAACCAGACATGGAGCATTGGACTAGTTCAAAATTGAAAAGAGTACAACAAGGCTGTCTACTGTCACCCTGCTTACTTAATTTCTATTCAAAGTTCATGCAAAATGCCAAGACGGATGAAGCACAATCTGAAATCAAGATTCCCTGCAGAAGAATCAATAATCTAAGATATTCAGATGAAATCACTCTGATGGGAAAAAGTGAAGAACAAAAGATCCTCTTGATGAACGTGAAAGAGGAGAGTGAAAAAGCCAGCTTAAAACTCAATATTTTAAAAATGAAGATCATGGCATTTGGTCATATTTTATCTTTGTAAATGGATGGGGAAACAATGCAAATAGTGACAGACTTCATTTTCTCACGCTCCAAAATCACTGCAAATTGTGACTGCAGGTATGAAATTAGAAGATGCTTGCTCCTTGGAAAGATAACTATGACAAACCTAAGAGAGTATTTAAAAGCAGAGAGGGTACTTGGCCTACAGAGGTCCATATTGTCAAATTTATGGTTTTTCCAGTAGTCATGTATGAATGTGAAAGCTGGACAATAAAAAGGCTGAGTGTTGAAGGATTGATGCCTTTGAACTGTGGTGCTGGAGAAGACTCTTGAGAGACCTTTGAAGAGCAAGGAGGTCAAATCAGTCAATCTTTAAGGAAACCGACACTGAACATTCATTGGAAGGACTGATGCTGAAGCTGAAGCTCCAGTACTTTAACCACCTGATGCAAAGAGCCAATCATTGGAAAAGTCCCTTATCTGGAAAAGATTCAAGGCAGGAAAGAGGACAACAGAAGACAAGATAATAGAATGGGATCATTGACTGAATGAACCTGAGTGTGAGCAAACTCCAGGAGATGGTGAAAGACAGGGAAACCCGGCATGCTGCTGTCTATGGGGTCACAAAGAGTGGGACATGACTGAGTGACTGAACAACAACAACTGCATTCAAATGGGTATATCTCTCCTTTTCCCCTTTGCCTTTCACTTCTCTTCTTTTATCAGCTATTTGTAAGGACTCTTCAGACAACCATTTTTCCTCTTTGTATCTCTTTTTTTGGGGGATGGTTTTGATCATAGCCTCCTATACAATGTTACAAATCTCCATCCATAGTTCAGGCATTCTGTCAGATCTAATCCATTGACTCTGTTTGTCACTTCCACTGTATATTGTAAGGGATTTGATATATGTCATACCTGAATGGACTAGTGATTTCCCCTACTTTCTTCAACTTAAATCTGAATTTTACAATAAGATATTCATAATCTCAGCCACAGTCAGCCTCAGGTCTTGTTTTTGCTGACTATATTCAGCTTTTCCATATTCAGCTGCAAATAATATAATCAATCTGATCTAATGATGTCTATGTGTTGAGTTATCTTCTGTTCTTGGAGCAGGGTGCATGCTATGACCAGTGTGTTCATTTGGAAAAAATTCGTTAACTTTTGCCTTGCTTCGTTTTGTACTCCAAGGCCAAACTTGCCTGTTACTCCACATATCTCTTGACTTCCTACTTTTCATTCCAGTCCTCTATAATGAAAAGTGCATCTTTTATCTGATGCTAGTCAAGAAGGTCTTGTAGATATTCATAGAACCGTTCAACTTCAAGTTCTTCAGCATTGGTGGTTGAGGCATAACTTGTATTGCTGTGATATTGAATGGATTGCCTTGTAAGTTAACTGAGGTCATTCTGTTGTTTTTGAGATAGCACCCATGTATTGCATCTTGGACTCTTATTGACTGTGAGGGCTACTCCCTTTATTGTGTATAGTTTTTTATTAATACATGATCAGTGTTTTGGCTATATACTGGTAGCAGTATTTCAGCTTCTATGCAAAATAACAGAATATAATGAGATTACAGTATTTATTTCATAACTGTGGAGAAACATTTTTATTGCCCAAGATAGATGTAAAGCTGGATTTTGAACCTCGGTTACTTGGTCCAAATTCCTGTTCTCTGTGTTTTATCTCAGTCATCTGAAACCCATTAAATAAATAAACTTTATTTCTCAAATGTAGGACACATCTTTAGGCTCTCTACTGAAGATGGGCAAAGAGACACCTGTAAGGAACATTATTATGTACTTAACTTAAATGGCCTCAGATAAATGAACTGCATTTGCACACCTGAGGCTGCAGTGCCCTAGATTTAGTAATCTAGCACAAAACAGAAAAAGTCAAGCAAACAACATGGTTAGAGTTTGTGATGAGACAGTAAGAAGTGAAATTTTGGTCATCCTGACCCATTTTACTACCTAAAAGCTGTGATTTCTTTCCCAAATGCTAAACTACAAATCTATAAAAACTAAAGTAGGAAATGAAGCCTAAAATCCTCAAGTATGACACATTTTAGGCTATTTCCATGTAGGAAGTGATAATAAAGCTTTCCTTTTCTGAATTTCAAAATCTAGGATGAGGATTTAGCAAGACAGAATGCCTAACCATGAAGAACACTGATTTTCTTCTTATTTTGTTACATTAAGAACTTCTGTATGTCCTTTAAAGGGGTTTCTGATATGATATTTTCTAACTAGGATTTCTAAATTTACTCAGGCACAGGAAACAAAGCTGGTTCCATTGACAAGGGAAGCTCAACAGAGTAAAATAATCAGCTTTTCCTGTTTCTTCCCAGATGTCTCCATCCCTAGTTTGAAGGCTCCACTTTTTCTTCATTAATGCTTTAATTTTAACATGATTGACTAGATAAATCTTTTAATTCAGATGATAAATAGGCACATTGCTGCTGCTGCTGCTGTTAAGTCGCTTCAGTCATGGCCGACTCTGTGCGACCCCATAGATGGCAGCCCACCAGGTATCCCTGTCCCTGGGATTCTCCAGGCAAGAACACTGGTGTGGGTTGCCATTTCCTTTTCCAGTGCATGAAAGTGAAAGTGAAGTCGTCTCTGACTCTTAGCGACCCCATGGACTGCAGCCTACCAGGCTCCTCCGTCCATGGGATTTTCCAGGCAAAACTACTGGAGTGGGGTGTCATTGCCTTCTCCGAATAGGAGAAGAATATTATTTACTTATAATTACCTAAAACTGAAAACAGCACAGATTTTCACCCTTTGGTGAATGGCAAAAGGCGTGTAGTTCATTCACCATCAAATATCACTCAATAATAAAAGAATCAACTACTAACACACACACAATGCCATGGATTAATCTCAGTTGCATTATACTAAGTGAAAGAAGCCAAATTCAAAGGCTACATAGTTTAATGAATTTATTTATAAAATATTTAGGAAAAACAAAAGTACAGGAATATAAAATATATCAGTTGTTGCCAGAGCCTGGCGGTGGGGAGTGGTATGTGGTCTAAAATTGTTTACACAGGAATTGAGGGGAAGGTGACAGAACTGCTTTATATCATGACTGTGGCGCTGGTTATAAGATTGTATATATTTATTAGAACTCACAAAACTGCATGCTTAAAGAATAAAATTTACTTGTCTAAATGTCACTTTCATTAAGCTAAACTTAAATTTCTACAATGGAAAACAACTCTATAGCCAGTGACATGGCTAAAATTAAAATGATCATCAATGCCAATTGTTACTGAGACCATGGACCAAATAAAGGCCTCATTTCTCTTAGTAATGTAAAATAGTACAGCCAGTTGAGGGAAAAAAAGAAAAAAAAAAAAAAAACAGAAAAAAAAAAGTTTTGGTAGCTTCTGATAAACATAATAATCATGATGATCCTATATGCAAGGCAGCAAAAGAGACACAGATGTAAAGAACAGACTTATGGACTTTGTGGGAAAAGGGGAAGGTGGGATGATTTGAGAGAATAGCATTGAAATATGTATATTAGCTATGCAAAATAGATGACCAGTGAAAGTATGATGTATGCAGCAGGCACTCAAAGTTGGTGCTTTGGGACAACCCAGAGGGATGGGGTATGGAAGGAGGTGGACGTGAGTTCACAATGGGGGATACATGTGGACCCATGGCTGATTAATGTTGATGTATGGCAGACCATCACAATATTGTAATTAAATTATCCTCCAATTAAAATAAATGAATTAACTTTAAAGAAATAGTCATATAGCCTAGAAATTTCAATCCTAGGTATTTACCCAAGTGTGATATTTTAAATTGAAGTTTTGGGTGCTCTCGCTTATATCATCTGATATCATCATCAGTTTGCACCCAAAAATGTAGCTCTGGTTTTACTTTGACTTTTACAATGCTGTTTTCTTCACTTTGTGAGTCATAAGATTTCTTAGACACTGGCGAGGGGTTGGGGTGGTGGTGGAGTGGGAATTGACAGAATTCTAGAGTTTAATAATTCCAAGGGAGAAGCGGTCCTAAGGTGGTGGAGGAATAGAATGGGGAGACCACTTTCTCCCTCACAAATTCATCAAAAGAACATTTCAATGCTGAGCAAACTCCACAAAACAACTTCTGAATGCTGGCAGAGGACATCAGGCACCCAGAAAAGCAGATCATTGTCTTCAAAAACAGGTAGGAAAAAATATAAAAGATGAAAAAAGAGACAAAGGAGGTGGGGAGGGAGCTCTGTCCTGGGAAGGGAATCCCTTCCCAGGAAGGGAATCTAAAGAACAGAGGTTTCCAAACACCAGGAAACACTCTCCCTGTCGAGTCTGTGGTGAGCCTTGGAAACACAGAGGGCAACATAACAGGAAGGAAAAAGAAATAAATAATCAAAACCAACAGATTACAAGCCCCCAGCAGAAAAGCAGTGCAGACGCCTGCATCCGCCACTAGCAAGGGGGGCAGGGCAGGGAGGCGTGGGAGGCGCAGGCTGCAGTGCTTCTTAAGAATCGGGCAGGAACGCCTCAACATAACCAGAATGAACTAACCTGGGCTAGCAAACCAGACTGTGGGATAGCTACCACGCAAAAAGCTCAAACATAAGACACCACCAGGACCGCACACAGAACAAAGGACAGAACGGAAATAGCTGGCTGCAGACCATCCCCCACCTGGGACAGGCAGCCAGAGCCGTAAGGGCTGGAAAGGGGCAATCACAGCCCTGGAGAGACTTTACCTACCAAACTGCAAGCAGACTTCTCTGCTAAGACTCCTAGGGGTGCTGGGCAGTCACCATCTACCTCACAAGGGGCACCAGCAGTACACCCAGAAAACCGAGCAGCAGAGACAGGAAAGACGAAAAGTCACAGCGACCGCGCTTTCCAAACACCTGAGCTACTCGGACCTGGGAATGACACAAAAAGCAGTCCCAACCGAATCTGCACCTCTGAGGGCTACCTGAGCTCTGAACCTGAGCAGCTTAGGCCAGGGAGGTGCATGCAGCCTAGGGCCGGCCTCAGACAGTTCCCGGCAGAGCAACATAGAGCCTGAGTGGTTTGTGCGCTGTGAGCGGAGGCAGGCCCAGCGGGGCTGAGACACTGCCTGCACATGACAGTGTTATTTGTTTGCAGCATCCCTCCATCCCCACAGCGCCACTAAAGAAGTGAGACTAAAAAAAAAAAAAAAAAAGTGTCCACGACCACCCCCCCTGTGTCAGGACTGAAATCAGACACTGAAAAGACCAGCAAACAGAACAAGGTAAACAGAGGGAATCACCTTGGAAGTGACCCCACACTGCCCACAACACCAGAGAAAGGGCCAGATATATCTTTACTATTTTTACGATCATTTGTTTCTTTTTTTGTTTGTTTGTTTGATTGATTTTGTTGTTGTTGTTGTTTTTGATGTTGTTGTGTGGTTGTTTTTTCTTCTTTTTTTTTTTCCCAACTTTTTTAAAATGTTAAGTCCTCTATTCTCCTTTAATTTTTATTTCTATAACCTACAATTACTTTTCAAAAAAAAAAAAAGACCCTATTTTTTAAAGCAAATGGCATATATAATCTATGTGTGGTTGTGGTTGTTGTTTAATAATTCTTGTGGCTTTGTTTTTCTTTTTTTTCTTCTTCTTTTTCTTCTTCTTTTCTTTAATATTGTATTTTTGAAAATCCAACCTCTACTCTAGATTTTTAATCTTTGCTTTTTGGTTTTTGTTGTCAATTTTGTACATTTAAAAACCCAGACTTCACTACCCAATTTTACCTGAGAGCAAGATTACTACCTTGACCTCTCTGTCCTCCTTTGGACACTCCTTTTTCTCCACCAGCTGGCCTCTGTCTCTTCCCTCCCCCTTCTCTTCTCTACTCAACTCTGGGGATCTCTCTGTGTTCCAGACGGTGGAGAACACCTAAGGAACTGGTTACTGGTTGGATCTGTCTCCCTCCTTTTCATTTCCCTCTTTTATCCTCCTGGCCACGTCTGTCTACTTCTTCCCTCTCCTCTTCCCTGTATAACTCCGTGAATACCTCTGAGCGGTCCAGACTGTGGAGCACACATAAGCAAGTGATTACTGGCTAGCTTGCTCTCTCCTCTTTTGATCCCACCTCATCTCATTCCAGTCACCTCTAACTACCCCCTCCATCTTCTCTTCTCCATGTAACTCAGAGAACCTTTCTGGGTGTCCCTCAATGTGGAGTAACTTTCCATCTTTAACCTAAATTTTTTTATCATTGGTGCTGTATAGATGGAGAAGTCTTGAGGCTACTGTAAAAATAAAACTGAAAACCAGAAGCAGGAGGCTTAAATCTGAATCCTGAGAACATCAGAGAACTCTTGAATCCAGGGAATATTAATCAATAGGAGCTCATCAAACACCTCCATATCTACACTGAAACCAAGCACCACCCAAGGGCTAACAAGTTCCAGAGCAAGACAAACCACACAAATTCTCCAGCAACACAGGAACACACCCCTGAGCTTCAACATACAGGCAGCTCAAAGTTACTCCAAACCATTGATGTCTCATAACCCATTACTGGTCACTCCATTGCCCGCCACAGACGAAATCCAGCTCCACCCACCAGAACTCCAACACAAGCCTTCCTAACCAGGAAAACTTGACAAGCCACTGATACAGCCCACCCACAGTGAGCAAGCTCCATAATAAAGAGAACTCCACAAATTCCCAGAATATAGAAAGGCCACCCCAAACGCAGCAATATAACCAAGATGAAGAGACAGAGGAATACTCAGCAGGTAAAGGAGCAGGAGAAATGCCCAACAAACCAAACAAAAGAGGAAGAGATAGGGAATCAACCTGAGAAAGAATTCCAAATATCGATAGTGAAAATGATCCAAAATCTTCAAATAAAAATTGAATCACAGATAAATAGCCTAGAGACAAGGATTGAGAAGATGCAAGAAAGTTTTAATAAGGACCTAGAAGAAATTTAAAAAGTGTCAATATATAATAAATAATGCAATAAATGAGATAAGAAACACTCTGGAGGAAACAAATAGTCAAATAACGAAGGCAGAAGATAGGATTAGTGAAATAGAAGACAAAATGGTAGAAATAAATGAATCAGAGAGGAAAAAAGAAAAACAAATTAAAAGAAATGAGGACAATCTCAGAGACCTCCAGGATGATATGAAACGCTCCAACATGCTAATTATAGGAGTCCCAGAAGAAGAAGACAAAAAGAAAGACCATGAGAAAATCCTTGAGGAGATAAGAGTTGAAAACCTTCCTAAAATGGGGAAGGAAATAATCACCCAAGTCCAAGAAACACAGAGAGTTCCAAACAGGATAAACCCAAGGCGAAACACCCTAAGGCACATATTAATCAAATTAACAAAGACCAAACACAAAGAACAAATATTAAAAGCAGCAAGGGAAAAACAACAAATGATACACAAGGGGATTCCCATAAGGATATCAGCTGATCTTTCAATAGAAACTTTTCAGGCCAGGAGGGAATGGCAAGATATACTTAAAGTGATGAAAGAAAATAACCTATAGGCCAGATTACTGTGCCCAGCAAGGATCTCATTCAAATACGAAGGAGAAATCAAAAGCTTTACAAACAAGCAAAACCTGAGAGAATTCAGCACCACCATACCAGCTCTCCAACAAATGCTAAAGGATATTCTCTAGACAGGAAACACAAAAAGGGTGTATAAACCTGAACCCAAAAGAATAAAGTAAATGACAATGGGATCATACTTATCAATAATTACCTTAAACGTAAATGGGTTGAATGCTCCAGCCGAAAGGCAAAGACTGGGTGAATGGATACAAAAACAAGACCCCTATATATGCTGCCTACAAGAGACCCACCTCAAAACAAGGGACACGTACAGACTGAAAATGAAGGGCTGGAAAAATTTATATCACGCAGATAGAGACCAAAAGAAAGCAGGAGTGGCAATACTCATATCCGATAAAATAGACTTTAAAACAAAGGTTATGAAAAGAGACAAAGAAGGCCACTGCATAATGATAAAATGATCAATCCAAGAAGAAGATATAACAATTATAAATATATATGCACCCAACATAGGAGCACCAGAATATGTAAGACAAATGCTAACAAGTATGAAAGGGGAAATTAACAATAACACGATAATAGTGGGATACTTTAATACCCCACTCACACCTATGGATAGATCAACTAAACAGAAAATTAACAAAGAAACACAAACTTTAAATGTTACAATAGACCAGTTAGACCTAATTGATATCTATAGGACATTTCACCCCAAAACAATGAATTTCACCTTTTTTCTAAAGTGCTCACAGAACCTTCTCCAGGATAGATCACATCCTGGGCCATAAATCTAACCTTGATAAATTGAAAAAAATCGAAATAATTCCAGGCATCGTTTCTGACCATAATGCATTAAGATTAGATCTCAATTACAGGAGAAAAACTATTTAAAATTCCAACATATGGAGACTGAACAACATGCTTCTGAATAACACACAAATCAAAGAAGAAATCAAAAAAAAATCAAAATATGCATAGAAACTAATGAAAATGAAAACACAACAACCCAAAACCTGCGGGATACTATAAAAGCAGTGCTAAGAGGAAAGTTCATAGCAATACAGGCATACTTCAAGAAACAAGAGAAAAGTCAAATAAATAACTTAACTCTACACTTAAAGCAACTAGAAAAGGAAGACACGGAGA